>NC_058084.1:275098620-275427370 GCF_014858855.1 Bufo gargarizans
AAACTGGTGTGATATAACAAGTTGCCCCCCAAAAAAATGTGATTGAGGCAGGGGTGTGATATACCAATTATAAAGTTTTAATATGGTGCATTTAGGTAGTGCAGCATTTGTTTGCGGTTTTGCTGGATTACCTCAGCTACACAGAGTGACAAATGCCATTGGAACAAAAACTTTCTACTGGTGTGATATACCCGTTGCCCCCCAAAAAAGGGATTGAAGCAGGGGTGTTATATATCAAAAATATACTTTCTATATAGTGCATTTAGGTATTGCAAATAATTTCAACTGGTGTGATATAACAAGTTGCCCCCCCAAAAAATGTGATTGAGGCAGGGGTGTGATATACCAATTATAAAGTTTTAATATGGTGCATTTAGATAGTGCAGCATTTGTTTGCGGTTTTGCTGGATTACCTCAGCTACAGATAGTGACAAGCGCCATTGGAACAAAAAAATTCTACTGGTGTGATATACCAGTTGCCCCCCAAAAAAGGGATTGAAGCAGGGGTGTTATATATCAAAAATATACTTTCTATATAGTGCATTTAGGTATTGCAACATTTGTTTGCGGTTTTGCTGCGTTACCGCAGCTACAGTTATTTTCTTTTTATTGAAGCAGGGGTGTTATGTACCAATTATATACTTTCTATATAGTGCATTGAAACAAATAATTTCTACTAGTGTGATATACCAGTTGCACCCTAAAAAAACTGATTGAATCAGGGGTGTTACCGTATTTTTCGCCGTATAAGACGCACTTTTTCTTCCCCCAAAATGGGGGGAAAATGCCCCTGCGTCTTATACGGCGAATGCAGTCAGTTTTACATCGCTGGCAGCGATGTAAAGCGAGCGGGGACTCTGGGAGGGACTGGGAGGAGGAGCTGGGGCCGGCAATAGCGGCGGGGCGGTGCAGTCACTGTACTAAAGGCCCGCCCCGCCGCTCCGGTGTACTAATAAAATATGTCATATTCAATTAATGGTTATTAAATATGCCCCTTTATGCCTAATAGTACCTTAAATCCTAAGCGCATCTGTACAATGCAGGCCGGGCGGGCGGCAGTGTAACTCCCTGATGTCACGTGCCTGCGCCGCCTACTTTATGAATGAAGCAGGCGGCGCAGGCAAGTGACGTCAGTGAGTGACGCGCCGCGCCGGCTGCCCGGCCTGCCGGCATTGTACTGAAGCGCTTAGGATTTAAGGTACTATTAGGAATAAAGATGCATATTTAATAACCATTAATTAAATCAGACATATTATATTAGTATACTGGAGCGGCGGGGGATCTGTGGATGGCACAGTTATGGGCTGGGAGGGTCTGTGGATGACACATGTATAACAGTGCCATCCACAGATCCCCCCCCTGTAACAGTGCCAGCCACAGATCCCCCCATAACAGTGTCTGTCATCCACAGTTCCCCCATAACAGTGTCCGTCATCCACAGTTGCCCCCATAACAGTGTCCGTCATCCACAGATCCCCCATAACAGTGTCCGTCATCCACAGATCCCCCAATAACAGTGTCCGTCATCCACAGATCCCCCCATAACAGTGTCCGTCATCCACAGATCCCCAGTAATAGTGCCATCCACAGACCACCTAGTTCCAAACCCACAGCACTCCTTTTGGTTAAAAATATTTTTTTTCTTATTTTCCTCCCCAAAAACCTAGGTGCGTCTTATACGCCGGTGCGTCTTATACGGCGAAAAATACGGTACATACCAATTATTTATTTTCTATATAGTGCATTTGTTTGCAGTTTAGCTGTGTTACCTCAGCTACAGATAGTACCAAACGCTATTAGAACAAATCATTTCTACTGGTGTGATATACCAGTTGCCCCCCCCCCAAAAAAAAGTTTGAAGCAGGGGTGTTATATACCAATTATATACTTTCTATATCGTGCATTTGGGTAGAGCAGCATTTGTTTGCGGTTTTGCTGCATTAGCTCAGCTACAGATAGTTGGAACAAATTATTTCTACTGGTGTGATATGCCAGTTGGCCCCCCCAAAAAACTGATTGAAACAGGGGTGTTATATAGCAATAATATACTTTCTATATAGAGCATTTGGGCAGTGCAGCATTTGTTTGCGGTTTAGCTACGTTACCGCATCTACACAGAGTGACAAACGCCATTGGAACAAATAATTTCTAGTGTTGTGATATACCATTTGACCCCCAAAAAACTGATTGAAGCAGGGGTGTTATATACCAATTAGATACTTTCTATATAGTACATTTAGGTAGTGCAGCATTTGTTCGCAGTTTAGCTGCGTTACCTCAGCTGCACTGAGTAACAAACGCTATTGGAACAAATAATTTCTACTAGTGTGATATACCAGTTGACCCCCAAAAATAAAATATTGAACCAGGGGTTTTATATACCAATTATATACTTTTTATATCGTGCATTTGGGTAGTGCAGCATTTGTTTGTGGTTTAGCTGCATTACCACATCTACAGATAGTGACAAACGCCATTGGAACAAATAATTTCTACTGGTGTGAAATGCCAGTTGTCCCCCAAAAAAACTTAATGAAGCAGGGGTGTTGTATAGCAATAATATACTTTCTATATAGCGCATTTGGGTAGTGCAGCATTTGTTTGCGGTTTAGCCGCATTACCTCAGCTACAGATGGTGACAAAAGACATTGGAACAAACCCTTTCTACTGGTGTGATATACAAGTTGCCCCCACAAAACTTTTATTGAAGCAGGGGTGTTATATGCCAATTATATTCTTTCTATATAGTGTATTTGGGCAGTGCAGCATTTGTTTGCAGTTTATATGCGTTACCTCAGCTGCACTGAGTGACAAACGCTATTGGAACAAATCATTTCTACTGGTGTGATATACCAGTTGCCCCCCCCCCCAAAAAAAAAATATTGAAGCAGGGGTGTTATATACCAATTATAAACATTGTATATCATGCATTTGGGTAGTGCAGTATTTGTCTGTGGTTTAGCTGCATTACCGCATCTACAGATTGTGACAAACGCCATTGGAACGCCATTGGAATAAATAATTTCTACTGGTGTGATATGCCAGTTGCCCCCCCAAAAAAACTGATTGAAGCAGGGGTGTTTTATAGCAATAATATACTTTCTATATGGTGCATTTGGGCAGTGCAGCATTTGTTTGCGGTTTAGCAGCGTTACCTCAGCTACAGATAGTGACAAACGACATTGGAACAAATCATTTCTACTGGTGTGATATATACCAGTTGCCCCCCCCCCCCCCCCCCAAAAAAAAAAAAAAAAAATATTGAAGAAGGGGTGTTATATACCAATTATATACTTTCTATATGGTGCATTGAAACAAATAATTTCTACTAGTGTGATATACTAGTTGCCCCCCCAAAAAACTGATTGAAGAAGGGGTGTTATATACCAATTATATACTTTCTATATAGTGCATTTGTGTAGTGCAGAAATTATTTGCAGTTTTGCTGCGTTACCACAGCTACAGATAGTGACAAACGCCATTGGAACAAATAATATCTAGTGTTGTGATATACCAATTGCCCCCCGAAAAAACTGATTGAAGCAGGGGTGTTATATAACAATATACTTTCTATATAGTGCATTTGGGTAGTGCAGCATTTGTTTGCGGTTTTGCTGCATTACCTCAACTACACAGAGTAACAAACGCCATTGGAACAAATAATTTCTACTGGTATGATATACCAGTTGCCCCCCCCCAAAAAAACTGATTGAAGCAGGGGTGTTATATTCCAATTATATGCTTTTTATATTGTGCATTTGGGTAGTGCAGCATTTGTTTGCAGTTTACCTGCATTTCCTCAGCTACAGATAGTGACAAACGCCATTGGAACAAATAATTTCTACTGGTGTGATATGCCAGTTGCCCCCCAAAAAAACTGATTGAAGCAGGGATGTTATATAGCAATAACATACTTTCTATATAGTGCATTTGGACAGTGCAGCATTTGTTTGCGGTTTACCTGCATTTCCTCAGCTACAGATAGTGACAAACGACATTGGAACAAATAATTTCTAATGGTGTGATAAACAAGTTGCCCCCCAAAAAAATGATTGATGCAGGGGTGTTAAATACTAATAATATACTTTCCATGCATTGAATTTGGTTAGTGCAGCATTTGTTTGCGGTTTTGCTACGTTACCGCAGTTACACAGAGTGACAAAAGACATTTGAACAAATAATTTCTACTGGTGTGTTATACCAGTTGCCCCCCCCCCCCCCAAAAAAAAAACAAAAAAAAACAGTGTAGCAAGGGTGTTATATACCAATTATATACTTTCTATATGTTACTGGTGTTGAAGGGGACGATGATGACGTGTCTATTGACATCACATGGGTGCCCACAAGGGAGGAAGAGGAGTGGATTTCAGAGGGAAATACAGAGCAGCAGATAGGGAGAAGAAGGCAGAACTTTCAGTGCACAGGAGGCAAAAAGCAGACTGCTAATGTATCTGGAACAAGCCATGCATGGTCACATCTTGCGCTCCCAGGACGCTGGCACATGGCTCCGTAGTGTTGGCTTTTTTTATGTGTCTGCTGCTGACAATAGTCTTGCCATCTGCAGCCTGTGCTGTCAATGCCTAAGTCGCGGTAAGCCCAACACTCCCCTAGGGACAACCGCCTGAACAAGGCACCTGGCCTCCAATCACCGAACCCACAAAGACACACTCCTGGTGCTCCATGTCCTGCCTTTTCTACTTCCCCTTTTCCTCTCTCCTCCCATTTGTCCTCCACTCCACCTTCCACTTGGCAGGCTTCCATCGGGTTCAAATGTTCAAGTGAAAAAAGATAATGATGTCGGATAACCCTGTTTCCCAATGGCTTGCCGGAACTGCTAGCCCACCATCTACTGCCATATAGACGGCTGGACTCGGAGGCCTTTAGAAAATTTGTGGCTATTGGCACACCGCAATGGAAGTACCCGGAAGGAAATATTTCTCCCAGAAGGGCATCCCAGGGCTATATGGCCACATTAAGTTGCAAGTGAATGTATTTCTGGCACACAGTGTCGGTGCTAAGATACATCTGACCACAGACATGTGGTCTAGCAAACTCGGGCAGGGAAGGTACATAACTTTTACTGCCCACTGGGTGAACCTTCTTACCGCCATCAAGCATGCAACCTATGTGGATTTGTGTTACTGCCATGGATTGCATGCAGGCCTGCCTCTTCTTTTCCTCCTCCTACTCAATCCTCCATCTCCTCCTCGGCTGACTCCTCCTTTTTCACTGCTACCGCCTCTTCTGATGCGCCCTCCCCAAGATCCCCAGAACCTATTCGACATGCCAGGTGAGACATTGCCATGCTGTGCTGCGGCTGTCGTGCCTGGAAGCCAAGAACCACACCAGTCCTGCACTCCCTTCAGCTTTGCAGTCACAGACCGATCAGTGCCTAATACCGTTCATCTTGACAGTTGGTAAAGTGGTGTGCGACAACGGTGCCAATCTGCTGAAACAGGGCAAAATTACACTCGTGCCGTGTATGGCACATGCCCTGAACTTATTCGTGCAGCGATTCATTGCCAAGTACCCCGGGGTCCAGGATGTCTTGCGGCAGACCAGGAAAATCTCTGGCCATTTTAGAAGATCTTACTCTGCCATAGCTCGCCTTGATGATGTTCAGCGGCAACACCACCTGCCCATCAGACTTCAGATTTTTTCTGCCCGACACGATGGAACTCTATCTTGTATTTTCTTGATAGGCTGCTGTAGTACAAATGTTGAGATAACGACTACCTATACGAACTCTACTGGTTTGGGAGAGCTTGTTTTTTTTTCACTGCGCCAGTAGATGCTCATGCGCGACGCATGCAGACTTCTGCAGCCATTTGATGAGATCACCAAACTGTTCAGTTGCAGCCAGGGCACCATCAGTGACATCGTACCTTACGCCTTCTTTCTGGAGCATGCATTGCATTGTGTCATTGATCACGTTGTCGAGGAGCAGGAAGATGAGAAAGTCGCAATGCTGGATGAATTCCCAGGGGGGAGCTACTCCATCTTAGACAAGTCAACAGAAATCTGAAGAGGAGTAAGAGGAGGATGGTGTCGGGGTGGAGGAGAAGCAAGAAGAGCATGCTTTAAACGTTTCTGGGATCCCTGGTGTTGTTCATGGCTGGGGGGAGGAGAGGACGACATTTTCCTGGACGATGAGCAGGAGCCAGGCCACTCCACCGCTTCCAGTTTGGTGCAAATGGGGGCCTTCATGATCCAGTGTTTTAAGAGGGACCCCCATATAAAAAGCTTAAAGGGCAAGGACCAGTACTGGATGGCAACGAACTTGGCGGACATGTTACCAGCATCACAGAGGGCTGTCGGAATGCAGGACTTCCAGGCCTTTCTTTGAAAAATGCTGCATTCTGCTTTTGCGGGCGCTGGTAGAGGAATTTCAAGAAGAGGGTGGTTTAAAGATGTGTTGGTCACTTCGGATATGAGATCATTATTGCAGCCAACCCATCGAGAGCAGCCCTCCAGATCCAGCCTCACCGAATGCCTAGACTGACAGGTGTCCGACTACATCCGGTTAACGGCTGATGTGGACGCTCTCAGAAGCGAGGAACCCCTTGACTACTGCTGGGTGCGCAGGCTTGACCTGTGGCTAGAGCTATCACAATTTACAATGGAACTCTTGGCTTGCCTCTTGTCGAGTGTCCTGTCCGAACGTATGTTCAGCACAGCAGGGGGGACCGTGACTGATAAGTGCACTCGCCTAGCTCACGATACTGGGGACCAAATCACATTTCTAAAAATGAATGAGGCGTGGATCTCAGAGGAATTCAACACCTATGACGACCACATTTAATTGAATTTCCTCATGCCAGCCCAGAAAATATTCGACACCACCCAGAACAAATATTGGTCCCTGTCTTAGATAAATACAGCGGCATAAAAGGCCTTTTCTGCCTGTTGAATGCCTAATGTTTTGGGCCTCAGAGGAATTCAACACCTGTGATGATCATGTGTTTCAACTATTATCATAATTTTTTTTTTTTTCATGAGTGGGTGATTTGGTTAGCCATGTTTTTAATTCAATTTTACATTTTTAGTTCTTTTAACCATATGTATTTGACCTGTATTTGCACTGATCTTCAGTAAAATTGATATCTATTGACCATCTAATAGACCTCCAGCCACATACTTACTTGTTCTTTTATGTATGCTGAATAGGGATGAGCGAACTCGAACTGTATAGTTCGGGTTCGTACCGAATTTTGGGGTGTCCGTGACACGGACCCGAACCCGGACATTTTCGTAAAAGTCCGGGTTCGGGTTCGGTGTTCGTCGCTTTCTTCGCGCTTTTGTGACGCTTTCTTGGCGCTTTTTGAAAGGCTGCAAAGCAGCCAATCAACAAGCGTCATACTACTTGCCCCAAGAGGCCATCACAGCCATGCCTACTATTGGCATGGCTGTGATTGGCCAGAGCACCATGTGACCCAGCCTCTATTTAAGCTGGAGTCACATAGCGCCGCCCGTCACTCTGCTCTGATTAGCGTAGGGAGAGGTTGCGGCTGCGACAGTAGGGCGAGATTAGGCAGATTAACTCCTCCAAAGGACTTGATTAACTGATCGATCTGCAGCTGTGGATCATTGAGCTGCTGATCCTCAATTGCTCACTGTTTTTAGGCTGCCCAGACCGTTTGTCAGTCACATTTTTCTGGGGTGATCGGCGGCCATTTTGTGTCTTGTGGTGCGCCAGCACAAGCTGCGACCAAGTGCATTTAACCCTCAATGGTGTGGTTGTTTTTTGGCTAAAGCCTACATCAGGGTGAAGCTGTCACACCAAGTGCATTTAACCAGCAATAGTCTGTTTATTTTTTGGCCATATACTACATCAGGGGCAAGCTGCGCCTGTCACCAAGTGCATTTAACCCTCAATGGTGCGTTTGTTTTTTGGCTAAAGCCTACATCAGGGTGAAGCTGTCACACGAAGTGCATTTAACCAGCAATAGTCTGTTTATTTTTTGGCCATATACTACATCAGGGGCAAGCTGCGCCCGTCACCAAGTGCATTTAACCCTCAGTAGTGTGGTTGGTCAAGCTATCACACCAAGTGCATTTAACCAGCAATAGTCTGTTCATTTTTTGGCCATATACTAAATCAGGGGCAAGCTGCGCCCGTCACCAAGTGCATTTAACCAGCAATAGTCTGTTCATTTTTTGGCCATATACTACATCAGGGGCAAGCTGCGCCCGTCACCAAGTGCATTTAACCCTCAGTAGTGTGGTTGGTCAAGCTGTGACACCAAGTGCATTTAACCAGCAATAGTCTGTTCATTTTTTGGCCATATACTACATCAGGGGCAAGCTGCGCCCATCACCAAGTGCATTTAACCAGCAATAGTGTGGTTATTTTTTGGCCATATCCCAGTCTAATTCTGTCACTAAATCCATACCGGTCACCCAGCGCCTAAATACTAGGCCTCAAATTTATATCCCGCTAAATCTCTCGTTACCGCTGTCCTGTTGTGGCTGGGAAAGTTATTTAGTGTCCGTCAAAGCAAATTTTTTGTTCTGGGTTGAAATACAATTCCCAATTTAGCAATTTAAAAATTTAGTGGTTTCTGCTGTATCAGAGCTATTTGAAATCTATCCCTAAAAAGGGTATATAATATTCAAGGTGCACATAGGGTCATTCAGAATAACTTCACACACCCGCTACTGTGCATTTCCAAGTCTAATTCTGTCACTAAACCCATACCTGTCACCCAGCGCCTAAATACTAGGCCTCAAATTCATATCCAGCTAAATCTGTCGTTAGTGCTGTAGCTGGGCGAGTTATTTAGTGTCCGTTCAAGCACATTTCTTGTTCTGGGTTGAAATACAATTCCCAATTTAGCAATTTCATAATTTAGTGGTTTCTGCTATATCAGAGCTATTTGAAATCTATCCCTAAAAGGGTAGATCATATTGAAGGTGCACATAGGGACATTCAGAATAACTTCACACACCCGCTACTGTGCATTTCCAAGTCTAATTCTGTCACTAAACCCATACCTGTCACCCAGCGCCTAAATACTAGGCCTCAAATTTATATCCAGCTAAATCTGTCCTTAGTGCTGTAGCTGGGCGAGTTATTTAGTGTCCGTTCAAGCACATTTCTTGTTCTGGGTTGAAATACAATTCCCAATTTAGCAATTTCATAATTTAGTGGTTTCTGCTATATCAGAGCTATTTGAAATCTATCCCTAAAAGGGTATATAATATTCAAGGTGCACATTGGGTCATTCAGAATAACTTCACACACACCCGCTACTGTGTATTTCTAAGTCTAATTCTGTCACTAAACCCATACCTGTCACCCAGCGCCTAAATACTAGGCCTCAAATTTATATCCTGCTAAATCTCTCGTTAACGCTGTCCTGTTGTGGCTGGGAAAGTTATTTAGTGTCCGTCAAAGCACATTTTTTGTTCTGGGTTGAAATACAATTCCCAATTTAGCAATTTCATAATTTAGTGGTTTCTGCTATATCAGAGCTATTTGAAATCTATCCCTAAAAGGGTATATAATATTCAAGGTGCACATTGGGTCATTCAGAATAACTTCACACACACCCGCTACTGTGTATTTCTAAGTCTAATTCTGTCACTAAACCCATACCTGTCACCCAGCGCCTAAATACTAGGCCTCAAATTTATATCCTGCTAAATCTCTCGTTAACGCTGTCCTGTTGTGGCTGGGAAAGTTATTTAGTGTCCGTCAAAGCACATTTTTTGTTCTGGGTTGAAATACAATTCCCAATTTAGCAATTTCATAATTTAGTGGTTTCTGCTATATCAGAGCTATTTGAAATCTATCCCTAAAAGGGTATATAATATTCAAGGTGCACATTGGGTCATTCAGAATAACTTCACACACACCCGCTACTGTGTATTTCTAAGTCTAATTCTGTCACTAAACCCATACCTGTCACCCAGCGCCTAAATACTAGGCCTCAAATTTATATCCTGCTAAATCTCTCGTTAACGCTGTCCTGTTGTGGCTGGGAAAGTTATTTAGTGTCCGTCAAAGCACATTTTTTGTTCTGGGTTGAAATACAATTCCCAATTTAGCAATTTCATAATTTAGTGGTTTCTGCTATATCAGAGCTATTTGAAATCTATCCCTAAAAGGGTATATAATATTCAAGGTGCACATTGGGTCATTCAGAATAACTTCACACACACCCGCTACTGTGTATTTCTAAGTCTAATTCTGTCACTAAACCCATACCTGTCACCCAGCGCCTAAATACTAGGCCTCAAATTTATATCCTGCTAAATCTCTCGTTAACGCTGTCCTGTTGTGGCTGGGAAAGTTATTTAGTGTCCGTCAAAGCACATTTTTTGTTCTGGGTTGAAATACAATTCCCAATTTAGCAATTTCATAATTTAGTGGTTTCTGCTATATCAGAGCTATTTGAAATCTATCCCTAAAAGGGTATATAATATTCAAGGTGCACATTGGGTCATTCAGAATAACTTCACACACACACGCTTCTGTGCATTTCCAAGTCTAATTCTGTCACTAAATCCATACCGGTCACCCAGCGCCTAAATACTAGGCCTCAAATTTATATCCCGCTGAATTTGAATACAATACATTGGGCCAAATAATATATTTGTTGTTGTGGTGAACCATAACAATGAGAAAAACATCTAGTAAGGGACGCGGACGTGGACATGGTCGTGGACATGGTCGGACATGGTGGGTGACGTGAAGCCTCATTCTCTGCTATGACATGCAGACTGATTCTCTGCTGTCATGAAGCCAGATTGTCTGTTACGGGACCTCTCTGCTCTGCCTGTGTGCTAGGCCTAAATATATGCCAATGGACTGTTGCAGTGGTGGGTGACGTGAAGCCTCATTCTCTGCTATGACATGCAGACTGATTCTCTGCTGACATGAAGCCAGATCGTCTGTTACGGGACCTCTCTGCTCTGCCTGTGTGCTAGGCCTAAATATATGCCAATGGACTGTTGCAGTGGTGGGTGACGTGAAGCCTCATTCTCTGCTATGACATGCAGACTGATTCTCTGCTGTCATGAAGCCAGATTGTCTGTTACGGGACCTCTCTGCTCTGCCTGTGTGCTAGGCCTAAATATATGCCAATGGACTGTTGCAGTGGTGGGTGACGTGAAGCGTCATTCTCTGCTATGACATGCAGACTGATTCTCTGCTGTCATGAAGCCAGATTGTCTGTTACGGGACCTCTCTGCTCTGCCTGTGTGCTAGGCCTAAATATATGCCAATGGACTGTTGCAGTGGTGGGTGACGTGAAGCCTCATTCTCTGCTATGACATGCAGACTGATTCTCTGCTGACATGAAGCCAGATCCTCTGTTACGGGACCTCTCTCCTCTGCCTGGGTGCTGGGCCTAAATTTATGAAAATGGACTCTTACAGTGGTGGGTGACGTGAAGCCTGATTCTCTGCTATGACATGAAGACTGATTCTCTGCTGACATGAAGCCAGATCGTCTGTTACGGGACCTCTCTGCTCTGCCTGTGTGCTAGGCCTAAATATATGCCAATGGACTGTTGCAGTGGTGGGTGACGTGAAGCCTCATTCTCTGCTATGACATGCAGACTGATTCTCTGCTGTCATGAAGCCAGATTGTCTGTTACGGGACCTCTCTGCTCTGCCTGTGTGCTAGGCCTAAATATATGCCAATGGACTGTTGCAGTGGTGGGTGACGTGAAGCCTCATTCTCTGCTATGACATGCAGACTGATTCTCTGCTGTCATGAAGCCAGATTGTCTGTTACGGGACCTCTCTGCTCTGCCTGTGTGCTAGGCCTAAATATATGCCAATGGACTGTTGCAGTGGTGGGTGACGTGAAGCCTCATTCTCTGCTATGACATGCAGACTGATTCTCTGCTGACATGAAGCCAGATCCTCTGTTACGGGACCTCTCTCCTCTGCCTGGGTGCTGGGCCTAAATTTATGAAAATGGACTCTTACAGTGGTGGGTGACGTGAAGCCTGATTCTCTGCTATGACATGAAGACTGATTCTCTGCTGACATGAAGCCAGATTGTCTGTTACGGGACCTCTCTCCTCTGCCTGGGTGCCGGGGCCTAAATATCTGAGAATGGACTGTTCCAGTGGTGGGTGACGGGAAGCCAGATTCTCTGCTATGGAACCTCTCTCCAATTGATTTTGGTTAATTTTTATTTATTTAATTTTTATTTTAATTAATTTCCCTATCCACATTTGTTTGCAGGGGATTTACCTACATGTTGCTGCCTTTTGCAGCCCTCTAGCCCTTTCCTGGGCTGTTTTACAGCCGTTTTAGTGCCGAAAAGTTCGGGTCCCCATTGACTTCAATGGGGTTCGGGTTCGGGACGAAGTTCGGATCGGGTTCGGATCCCGAACCCGAACATTTCCGGGATGTTCGGCCGAACTTCTCGAACCCGAACATCCAGGTGTTCGCTCAACTCTAATGCTGAATGCATAATTTTTGGGGCCTGTAGTACACTGGCCTGCTGGAAAATTCATATCCAATGACTGTGTAATCTACCTTCAGCCACTTACTTGCTTGTTCTTTTATGTACGATGAATGAATAATTTTTGGGGCCTGTAGTACACTGGCCAGCTGGAAAATTGATATCCAATGACCGTGTAATCTACCTTTAGCCACTTACTTAATCTTCTATGTACGATGAATGCATCATTTTTGGGGCCTGTAGTACACTGGCCTGCTGTAAAATTGATATCCAATGACTGTGTAATATTCCTCCAGCCACATACATACTTGTTCTATTATGTATGCTGAATGCATAATTTTGGGGACCTGTAGTACACTGGCCTGCTGTAAAATTGATATCCAATGACCGTGTAATGTACCTCCAGCCAGATACTTACTTGTTTTTTTATGTACACTAAATGAATAATTGTTGCAGCCTCGGAATTCAACACCAGTGACGACCACGTGTTATCAAATTTCAACTATTATCATTATTTTTTTTTCAAGAGGGGGGATTTTATTAGCCATGTTTTTAATAAAATTTTATATTTTTAGTTTTTTTTAAACATATGTATTTGACCTGCATTTGTACTGGCCTGCTGTAATATACTGCATTTGTACTGGCCTGACTGTGTACTATACCTTCGGCCACATAATCGCTTAATCTTTTCTGTCTGGTGAATGCCTAATATTTGGGGCCTGCAGTCCAGTGGCCTACAGTAAAAAAATGTATCCATTGACCGCATAGTGTACCTCAAGCCACATAATCAGAATTTATTTTATGTCAGGTGAATGCCACATTTTTAAGGCCCGTACTCCCGTTGCCTAAAATAAAAAAAATTCTAGGCTCCAACAGGGTACATTTCAGAGAATTTCCCTTAAGACGCATAAAAATGTCCAATTTTTTGTTGGAATTTTTGTCATTGATCCCCCTCTAGTATGTCACTGTCCATGTTGTGGGACTGTTTGTACACTTCTACTAAGTATTTGGTGGCTGCAAATATGAGCTTAAGGTTTTTCAGGTTCGCCTGCCATTAAAGTGAATGGGGCCCGCCGCAAACTTGCGGTTCGCAAACATTTGATCACGTTAGCTCCATCGCGTTTGTGAAATGCCCTGGCTGATGTTCGTCCATAACTATTGGGAGGCACTCAAAATATGTAGGGTCATGTAGAGGGTGGGCCATTTATATGGATACACCTTAATAAAATAGGAATGGTTGGTGATATTAATTTCCTGTTTGCGGCACATTAGTATATGTGAGGGGGGAACTTTTCAAGATGGGTGGTGACCATGGCGGCCATTTTGAAGTCGGCCATTTTGAATCCAACTTTAGTTTTTTCAATAGGAAGAGGGTCATGTGACACATCAAACTTATTGGGAATTTCACAAAAAAAACAATGTTGTGCTTGGTTTTAACGTACTTTATTCTTTCATTAGTTATTTCCAAGTTTCTGACCACTTATAAAATGTGTTCAATGTGCTGCTCATTGTGTTGGATTGTCAATGCAACCCTCATCTCCCACTCTTCACCATTGTTTTCTTGCGAAATTCCCAATAAGTTTGATGTGTCACATGACCCTCTTCCTATTGAAAAAACAAAAGTTGGATTCAAAATGGCCGACTTCAAAATGGCAACCATGTTCACCACCCATCTTGAAAAGTTTCCCCCCTCACACATACTAATGTGGCACAAACAGGAAGTTAATATGACCAACCATTCCCATTGTATTAAGGTGTATCCATATAAATGGCCCACCCTGTATATTAACCACAATGTGAGTGATGCTGTAAATTTATTATATTAACAATCCAGACAACTTTGTGAGAAGATAATTTAGTGATTGATTATCTAAGATAGATTAAAAAAAATATTAAGAAGGATTGGAAAATCTATTTGAATTTAATATCCTTTTTTCTATAGGTGTTAGTTATATTTTTGATACATACTGTATTTACCTTAAGTAAAAACACATGCTTTGTCTTTTTTTTGTTACTTCTTGCATGTTTATTAAGCTAAATGAAACAATGCAACATTGCCAAAAGTAGTCTACTAAGAAAAATAACAATGACCCTAAACACTGCTCAAAATCCACTAAGGCATTTAGGCAGAGGAACAAGTACAATGTTCTGGAATGGCCAGCTCAGTCCCCAGACCTGAATATAATTGAAAATCTGTGGTGTGACTTAAAGAGAGCTGTCCATGCTCGGAAACCATCAAACCTGAATGAATTAAAGATGTTTTGTAAAGAGGAATGGTCCAAAATACATTCAACCAGAATTCAGACTCTCATTGGAACCTACAGGAAGTGTTTAGAGGCTGTAATTTCTGCAAATGGAGGATCTACTAAATATTGATTTCATTTGCTTAAACAATTATAGCACACTTTTTGCAAATCCAATAAACTTCATTTCACTTCTCAAATATCAGTGTGTGTGTCTCCTATATGATATATTTAACTGACATTTTTTATCGTAACAACCAACAATTTATACAGGAAAATCATGACGATTAACAAGGTTGCCCAAACTTTTGCATCCCACTGTACTTAAATGCAGCCAATTTTATGCCTCCAGGTGGCTGGTGACTTCAAAGGCTAAGGGATCAATAGATCTGAGGCCTTTTGTTGAGTTTCCCCAGCTTCAGCCTAGTTACTATGCTCTCCCCACTTGGTGTTTATGACATGGGTGTGTGTGGTGCCATGGTATCTTTGTCTGTTCAGATTCTGAGCCTCAGGGCGCCAGTGAGTTATCTGCTGCAGTCTGAGTGCATGCATTATGTCACACACACACGATGTCATATCCCTGCTCCTTGGATGGAGGAGGGGGGAAGGGGGAGTGAGAGTGACTTATATATCAGTCCAAGACAAAGGGAAGGGCTCTTGGAACTGGACTACAAACAGAGACACATGGGAGAGAGCAGCTCCATTATGTGCCCCTGGAGAAGGCCTAGTAACCCTAGAAGGGCTAAGTATACCCCTGCAGCAGTAACCCCTTCACTGCTGCCCTGATTAACCCCTACCTGTCTAGCCCCTACCCCCTATATCCCCAGCAATTCCTGGCCTTCAAGTATTACCCTTTCTACCCCATAGGGACAGTGAGTAGCCAGGCGGGTGGGTTGCTGCTAATGAATGTATGTAAGTGTATTGTATAGTTAGTTTGTGGGTGGAACTTGGGATTGAACAGTGTATTTAGTGCTGTATTATTGGTGTTGTATTGTGTATATTGTGTACTGTAGGTGATAATAAATATCTTGTATTATTTGTATTATACCTACTGTGTATCGTGTGATTATTGGCAGTAGCTAGCTAAGTTAGGCGCTTGCAGCTAGTTTAGCAGGTAGTGTAAAGCAAAGGAATAGTGTGTTATTATTATAAAGGTATAAATAGGCGGAGTCATCGATAGACGTCTTCCTCCTATTTATGAATATTAATTATTGAGATTTGCATAAATATCAATAATTAAGCAAGTAGGCATGTTTTCTTCAGTAGGATGGAACCTTTGTGCTCTGGAGGAGATAAGGTGTTGTCTGAGAGCTAAAGTATGTGGGAGAGTGTGGAGGTGGCGGCGGCATCAGGAGACCACAGAGTGGCAAGGTGATATAGTGTGGAGGCCGCCTCAGGAGGAGGCCACAGAGTGGCAAGACGGTGAGAGATTGAGGAGGTGGCAGCAGCATGAGGGGGCCAGAGAGTGGCACGACAATAAGAGATTGTGGAGGTGGCGGCAGCATGAGGAGGCCAGAGAGTAGCACGACAAAGAGAGATTGTGGAGGCGGCGGCAGCATGAGGAGGCCAGAGAGTGGCACGACAAAGAGAGATTGTGAAGGTGGTAGCAGCATGAGGAGGCCACAGAGTGGCCGCTCCATATATTCATTTATAGGGAATATGGAACAGAACATAAGGTTAAAATTTATACTTTATAAAGAGTTTCTTAAAACACGTTCTCCGGCACAAATAGCTTGGAAAATTGATTGTCCGTGAATTTCCCTCGAAGATTGGGATAATATATTGGCAAATTTAAGTTTACTTTCTTATAATTTTAATCAAGTTTTGGTTCAATTTAATATTCAATAAATTTAATAATAAAAAGTGTTGTCTTAGACAGGAGAAAATCTGCCAGTCTTCTGTTTATTCAACATTTTTCAACATTGTGGTT
The DNA here is from genome assembly GCF_014858855.1 of Bufo gargarizans. NCBI lineage: Eukaryota > Metazoa > Chordata > Amphibia > Anura > Bufonidae > Bufo > Bufo gargarizans. The sequence goes on from NC_058084.1 coordinate 275,115,218, forward strand.
ACGATGGAGAAAGCATTCCAAAAAAACAATTTCTCTCCACCTGGAGACGAATCCTGTCAGGATTGATGCAAGTGCGGTATCGGCTGCTCATCGACCCAGATACTTCTGGGGGAACCTGACTGGCATGAACAGGCCTCTAGTGGTTGCAGACAATGAGAAGACAAAGAGTCAAGATAGCTTTGAGCCCGGAAGAGTTGCGAAGTTCATCAAGATACATCACTAAAGATTTTACCACAAATAACCACAGCGCTGACTAAATAAATTTTGTTTTTCAAACAAAATACTTCAATAAATATTGTATCACATATAACTGCAGCGCCAAATGCTGAATAAAATTAGTTTTTCGACGGAAATACGTCAATAAAGATTTTACCGCATATAACTGCAGCACTGAACGCTGAATAAAATTATTTTTTTTGACCAAAATACGTCCCAAAAGGTTTTGCCACGTATAACTTGAACTTAAATACGTCAATAAAGAATTTACCGCATATAACGGAGCACAGAGATGGAGAGGGTCCTTGGATTCCCCCAGCACTATACGGACATCTCAGAAATGAACCGCTGCTCCCGACAGCAGCTCCTGGGAAAGTCATGGAGCGTCCCGGTCATCCAGCATCTACTTGCCCGACTGAAGGATTATTTTGAAAGTGTGTAGAAGCCACATGGGGCCCCCACACTGCAGATTTATCATGGAGACATCATGGAGATTTTACTGCATATAACCACAGAGCTGACCGCTGAATGATTTTTGGTTTTCGACCAAAATACTTCAATAAAGATTTTACCACAAATAACTGCAGCGTTGAACGCTGAATAAAAAAAGTTTTTCATCCGAAATAAGTCAGTAAAGATTTTACTCTGGAATAGGTATATAGATGATGTCTTCTTTATATGGCAAAAACAGAAAACTAACTTAATGTTCTCTTAGAGTCAATTAATAATCAGAATCATTTGAAATTCTACTCCAATATCAGTACAGAACAAGTAGAATTCCTAGATTTGTTGATTAAGACACACACAGACAAATTTATCTGTAGTACATATCAAAAAGCAGTTTCCAGAAATAGCTATATTTGATATGCTAGCTGTCATCTACTAAGATGGCTTCTCAGTATCCCAGTAGGACAATTTAGACAATTAAAATGGAACTGCACTCCTGAAGAAGATTTTGACAAGGAAGCATCACAAATGAAGGAAAAAAATTTAGTAAAAAAAAATACCCATCACAAATATTGGATAAATCACTTACTAAAGTTAGAAGTATGAAGAGAGAACTTTTTTGGGATCAGAAGAAATCACTATCAATACTAGTCAAAGTCAGAAAGAACCTATCAAAATCACAACATAAGAAAATTGAGTCAATTATAAAAAAGCACTGGCACCGTGCATTAAAAGATAAAGCGGTGGGCCCTCTATTAACTAATGTACCACACATAACGTACAATAGAGTACCAAATCTCTCACTCAAAATTGCACCCACAGTAAAAACGAGGAAACAAAATGGTTCGGCACCACACAAATGGTTTAATTCAAAGGGCTTTTATAGGTGCGGTAAATGCAGTAATTGTAAAAATGCGAAATTTCTGGAATAAAAACCCACTAAGATATATTCATCTGTCAGAACTATTGGGTATAAATAAAGTCCATAAGTATAAGGCCTATATAAGATGTATGGACATGAACCTAAAGAACAACCATTTTGTCTTATTTTAAAAGTTTAGGGTGATTTCAGGATTTTAACTTAGAATTACTAACCTAAGATTATCTAACAATATGTTTACCCAAGTCTGTTTTTGTGAGAAGAAGGTTTCCCAAGGTCTAATGAAAAGTATTTACCTAGATAAGACAATGTATTAGAAATGTGTTGAGTTTTGATGATTTTCAGTGAATAGAAAGACTAATTTTTCTCTGGGTTTTTTAATATTAATCAATGTATGAGTGGATTTAGATTTTTATATCATCAACTTAAATATGTGTGCTTTATATATAAGAGTGTGGTTATAGTTTTAAGGTTAGAATTGAGGTACAAACTCCTATGTCATTTTTTAGAATCTCTCCCAGAGTAAAGCACAAATTAATGATTTATTTCCTGAAGATTTCTAGAATGGAGAAATGTGGACACAGGTGATCATAAACAAACCCTGTCTTATATATATTCTCAATTATTTTTTACTTTCTCACTATTTTGCATATCATTGATTGAATTTAAATTGTTACCAATTGTATTATATATTCTTTTTGCAATAAATTGTATTAATAAATTGCATATATATTTTGTCTGTAACTGGGTTTTGTCTTCAATTCAACGGAGATCACGAGCTTGTTTTAGCTTGATATTTATGACAATAAATTAGAATCTCCTTCATTACAGATTTTAATTTATTCACATAAATGATATAGACTGTCAATCGGAGACAGTATAAATATTCTGACACATCAAATAACTGTTTTTCTCTTGAAATTAAAGATTTTTTTAAAGTGCAATTCATAAAATGTAATATACATAATTGAATGTCCCTGCAAAAAACAATATATAGGAAGAACCAAAAGACCTTTTAAAAGAGAATCTCTAAACACATAACAAAAATAAAGAACGGTTATGAAAAACATTGCTTATCATATAATTTCAAACAACATCACAATAAGGATCCCAGGGAGATGATATATGCAGCATTTGAGAAGGCAGAGATACATTGGAGAGGCGGGGATCACATCTCAAGAATCTCAAGACAAGAATCTATATGCATCTACGATTTTGAAACTCTACCACCCGCTGGTCTAAATTCAGATTTTGAGATATTCGGCTTCCTGTAGATTTCTGGGTAGGTGCCCTTTGCTGACGGGACATTGGGGTCAGGCTGTCTTACCAGCACAACAATCTCCCCTCGGTGGGAGGACCCCACCCACATACCACTCTGCATAATACATACAATAGCCTACAATCAAGATACAACATATTAGTGAAGAGCAATATAAGTCCATTCCTAAACAAACAATATTTTTATGGGGATTAAGCGTTTATTTCTATTCTGTTTTTATTTTTATTTTTATTTTCATGTGCATAAGACAGCAATGAAAGAAAATAAACTAAAATATATTAAGATCTATGAAAATATATGGACGACACAGAGGAACTACTAGCGTGGTGGTTGCGTTTTCTAATATCTCTTTGGATCCCTTGCTTAATATCCATAATGGCAATGTATGCATAGATATATATATATATATAAAAAAAAAAAACTTTATTGCAAATATAATATCTTTTGTCAGATATACTGTTCTTTACTTTGTTTAGTTTTTTACTTTGTGGACTTCATTGACTTGACAAAAGGTATGGACCAGGTTGAAAATGCACAATAGCAATGAAAAAAATAAAAATAAATAAAAAACAAGCATCAATAGGCATAGGAATGCATTGAAAATGCAGAAGAACTGCAGGTGCATTTTTCAATAATTTTTGGATTCTTGTGAGAAGCTTTTATGAATAATATCTGTAAAGAATAAATCATCAAGGCAACTGGACGTACTGTAGATTTCTTGAAAACGTTTCACTCGTTCTTCCAACTAGCTTTTTATGAATAATGCTAATATATGTATATGAGAAGATCACAGTTTTAAGTATGGCCACTGAGGAAGAGGTTGGAATACCTCGAAACGCGTCCAGAAGGCATACAGGCTGGACTACCCACCAAAATTCAATAACTTTTTGCCTATACTTCAGACTTATTAATATCAACATTGTACATCATGGGCATAGGAGCGACAACAGAGATCATCTGTAAAGAGTGGAGGAACGGCTCCTAATCCCTCAGCAGGAAATCACGTGGGATACCAATCTTTAGACATGAGCAGAGGCTAAACATCAAGTGGGACGCCCCTGATGTCAGCCTAAATGCATACAACATTTAAGTAAATTATTCTAACATGAATTAATATACTCACCAAAGCTTGCATCTCTCAGTATGTGTTTTGCAATAGTCTGGGACTGAATACAATAATACATTATAAGTAGGGATGAGCGAACTCGAACTGTATAGTTTGGGTTCCTACCCAATTTTGGGGTGTTCGAGACACGGAACCGAACATTTTCGTAAAAGTCCGGGTTCGGTGTTCGGAGCTTTCTTGGCGTTTTTTGAAAGGCTGCAAAGCAGCCAATCAACAAGCGTTATACTACTTGCCCCAAGAGGCCATCACAGCCATGCCTACTATTGGCATGGCTGTGATGGCCAGTGCAGCATGTGACCCAGCCTCTATTTAAGCTGGAGTCACATAGCGCCGCATGTCACTCTGCTCTGATCAGTGCAGGGATAGGATGCAGCTGCTGCTGTTAGGGCCAGATTAGGCAGTGTTTTACTCTTCAAAAACACTTAATGAAGTGATCGATCTACAGCTGTGAATCATTCAACCTTTGCTATTTAATTGCTCACTGTTTTTAGGCTGCCCAGAGCGTTTTTCTGTCACTTTTTTCTGGGGTGATTGGCGGCCATTTTGTGTCTTGTGGTGCGCCTGCACTAATTGCCACCAAGTACATTTAACCATCAATAGTGTGTTGTTGTTTTTTTGCTATATCCTACATCAGGGGCTTGGCTGTGCTTGCTATTTTATTGAGGGGTGAAATACAATTGCCAAAATAGCAGTACCCTAAATCTGGTGTTTCAGCTGTGGCTAGCTAATTGTAATACTGTCTGCTGTCTGGCAAAGGATATTTTTTTTTTTTCTGGGTTGAAATACAATTCCCAAATTAGCAATTCCCTAAATCAGTGGTTTCTGCTGTAGCAGGCCAAGTTTAAATCTATCCATAAAAGGGTATATTACATTGAAGGTGCTGATAGGGTCGGATTGGGGATTTACGTACATGCTGCTGCCTTTTGCAGCCCTCTAGCCCTTTCCTGGGCTGTTTTACAGCCTTTTTAGTGTCGAAAAGTTCGGGTCCCCATTGACTTCAATGGGATTCGGGTTCAGGGCGAAGTTCGGGGCGAATTCGGATCCCGAACCCGAACATTTCCGGGAAGTTCAGCCGAACTTCTCGAACCTGAACATCCAGGTGTTCGCTCAACTCTAATTATAAGAACTCCGCTACATAGTTGCTGTATATATCCTTGATTTATCAACTCCTAAAGTGCATTCCTGGTCATTCATCTGTATTTTTGAATGACTATATGGAGACAATCTGATGCAGGAAAAATATATGCTTCTACATTTTGTTTATGAACATTTTTCCATTTGGAATCAACTGAATTTGCCTACAAGCTATCTTTCATTAATCATACTGATCACTAACCATTACTGAATATGTGATGGAATCTGCATTAGTTTGCAAGTTTTTATTTTTATTTTATTTCAATTGGATTTATTTTAAGGGGACATTTTGTTTTATATTTATATTTGCTTATGTCTATTTTATTTTTCACTCATTTTTAAGTCAATAAATGTGATGTTTTTTAAACAAATCTTACCTTACAGATGGTGAGTGCCTGTTTTTCACTTTTAAACTATTTATTTTGTTCTTCAGTGACTGGGTGAGTCACAAAAAACTGAGCAACTCCACCATAGCACAAGGAAGGGTGAGCCACTATATACTAATTGTTCTCCTCAATATAGACTTTACTACAAATATTACTGCAGAGCTGAACGCTGAATATATTTAGTTTTTTTACCGAAATACTTTGCTAAAGATTTCACCACATATAACTGCAACAGTGAAAACTGAATATATATTTTTTTTTCTACCAAAATATGTCACTAAAGGTTTCACCACATATAACTGCAAAAGTGAACGCTGTATATATTTTGTTTTTGTACTGAAATGATAAATGCAGGCATATATATTTTTCTTTTTGTACATTCGCGATTAAATGTTCGCGGTGGGCCCCATTCACTTTAATGGCAGGCGAACCTGAAAAACCTTCAGGTCATATTTGCAGCCACCAAATACTTACTAGAAGTGCACAAATAGTCCCACAACATGGACAGTCACATACCAAAGAGGGATCAATGGCAACATTTCCCACAAAAAATATATATTTTAATCAGGGGCCATTTTTATGCATCTTAAAGGGAAACTCTCAAAAATGTGCCCTTCTGGAGCCTAGAATTTTTTTTCTTTTAGGCCACGGGAGTATGGGCCCTAAAAATTAGGCATTCAACTAAAAGAAAAAAACAAGTGAGTATTTGGCTAGAGGTATATTAGACGGTCAGTGGATAACAATTTTACTGTAGGCCAGTGGAGTACAGGCCCCAAAAATTATGCATTCACCTGACAGAAAAGAACGAGTCATTATGTGGCTGGAGGTATATTAGGCTGTCAGTGGATAACAATTTTACTATAGGCTAGTGGAGTATAGGCCCCAAAAATTATGCATTCAACTGACAGAAAAGAACAAGGGATTACGCGGCTGAAGTTATATTAGGCGGTCAGTGGATAACAATTTTACTGTAGGCCAGTGGAGTACAGGCTAGTGTTGATCAAGCACCAAAGTGCTTGGCAGCTCTACTGAGCACAATGGAAGTCAATGGGAGACCCGGGCATTAAACCAGGCACCCCCTGCTCTGAAGAGAAGAGGGTGTCTGGTTTACAGAAAAAGTTAGAAATTGATGGAAACACCACCAAAATGGTTTGGAAACAGCATGGGGAGAACATCTGGATGCATCTTGGACTCCTATTATCTATGACATACAATAGACAACCACACAAAGACTATATGCCAAAAGCCACGTATGTGCAAGCCAACAATCTATCCATGAGACAGATACAGTCAGCACACCTTACAATGGCAGCCTTGTGCACGATGAGACATTCAAAACAAGCTCTCATCTGACTAAGAGCCAGTAACCTCAAAGTTGCTTCATATCTGTTGGATGGCTTGGGTGGACCTGCGCACCTAGATCATTATCATTAGGGTTACAAAAAGTTTTCTGATTGTCCTAACATAATAATCGATAACCTTTCTATACAGTTTTGTCATGTAAACTAATTTGCTTAAACATGGGCATATGTTCGCGATCTACACTACTCATGAACAGTGCCATCTATTGGATTCATAGTCTTACGATAATACTATGAATCCAATAGATGGCTCTGTTCATGAGACATGAACAATGCCATCTATTGGTTTCATTGTCTTATGATAAGACTATGAATCTAATAGATGGTGCTGTTCATAAGTCATGAACAGTGCTATCTATTGGTTTCATTGTCTTATGATAATAAGTAATGAACAGCACCATCTATTGGATTCATAGTCTTGTCATAAGACTTTGAAACCAATTGATGGCTCTGTTCATGAGTCATGAACAGCGCTATCTATTGGACTCAGTCTTGTCATAAGATTATGAAACCAATAACATAACATATAAAGCATCATCAATCCTTACATAAAGACGCACTACCATGAGACTACACGACAATAAATCCACATGAACTCCGAAACCACATCACCTGTATAGAAAGGGGGAGGGTTAGGGGGGAAAGGAAATGTTTATGGAAATGATTATTGCACTATTTATATGTGTTTTATCTTTGTTTTCACTGCACATATCTGTAAAAAAGGAATATGACCTGTAATTTGATCCAATATGTACCTTTGAATGTAAATGTGCAAATTATATCAAAACCTAATAAAATTTATGTAAAAAAAAAAGAACTATGAAACCAACAGATGGAGCTGTTCATGAGTCATGAACAGCATCATCTATTAGATTCATAGTCTTGTCATAAGACTATGAGACCAATAAATGGTGCTGTTCATGATTCATATATTTTCTATGCAAATTGTGTTTCAGCTAAAAAGCAGATTCAGCAAATTTGAATATGCCCATGATTATGCAAATGAGTTTACATGACAAAACTGTACAGAAAAGTTATTGAATATTATGTAAGGACAATCAAAAAACATTTTGTCACCCTAATGATCTATGTGCGTAGGTCTACCCAAGCCATCCAACAGTAATGAAGCAATTTTGAGGCTTACTGGCTCTCAGTCAGAAGAGAGCTGGTTTTGAATTTCTCATAGTGCTCAAGACAGTCATTGTACGGTATGCTGACTGTATCTGTCTCATGGATAGATTGATGGCTTGCACATACCTGGCTTTTTGCATATAGCCTTTGTGTAGTTATCTACTGTGTCACAATGCAGTGTTCTGCGAAGTGGGGGCGGCGGGGGGGGGGCATGATTGCATCATCAGCACGCCCGGTGTCACCTGTTCCCATGACAACCGCAATAGGGCTGAGCGCTGAGCTGATCACTCGGCGCTCGGCTGCATCAGAACTCACGTCACATGACTCCACCAGCGCCTGTTATTGAGGTCCTTCCTGCATAATAATCACCTGGTTTGTTTGTTCCTGCTTGGCTTCCGATTTCCCATCCGTCTCATCCTCTGGTCTTGGCCTGGTCTGATTTCTCCTCTGGTACCTTTTCTGCTCTCTTGGTTTTGATGCGGCTTGTTTGACCTTTCTGTTTATGTGTTGTTTGTCTTCCCTGCACTATCCTAGCTAAGGGTTTGTTGACTAGTTGTCCCTTGTCGCTAGGACTTGCGAGGCAGGGACAGGGGTGAGGGTGGAGGTCAGTGGTCACTACCCCACCCCCTGTGTGTGTGACATATTGTATGTCATAGGCAATGAGAGTCAAAGATGCATCCAGACATCCTTCCCATGCTGTTTTCAAACCATTTCAGTGGTTTCTATCAATTTCTAATCTTTTTCTATGAACCAGACACCCTATCTTTTTCAGAGCAGGGGGTGCATGGTTTAATGCTCTGGTCTCCCATTGATTTTCATTGTGTTCAATTGTGCTCGCGCATACACATTATTCTGCCAAACACTGCGATGTGCCGAACATAGTAATGCTGTTCGCCCGAGCATGCTCAGTCAACACTTGTACAGGCCCCAAAAATTAGGCATTCACTGGATAGAAAAGAACAAGTGATTATGTGGCTGGAGTTATATTAGACAGTCAGAGGAGTACAGGCCCCAAACATTAGGCATTAACCGGACAGAAAAGAACAAGGGATTATGTGGCTGGAGGTACATTTGACGTTCACTGAATAACAATTTTACTGTAGGCCAGTGGAGTACAGACCCAAAAAATGATCCATTCACCTGACAGAAAAGAACAAGTGATTGTGTGTCTGGAGGTATATTACACGGTCAGTGGAAAACAATTTTACTGTAGGCCAGTACAGGCCCCAAAACTTAGACATTCAACTGACAGAAAAGAACTAGTGATTATGTGTCTGGAGGTAAATAAATTTTTACTGTAGGCCACTGGAGTAGAAGCCCTAAAAATTAGGCATTAACCTGAAAGAAAAGGCATTTTGTGCCGCTGTAAATGCACAAGACAAGGACCATTGTTTGTTCTGGGTCATGGTGGAGATGTGTGAGCTGGCATGATGAAATTCAATTACACGTGGTCGTCACAGGTGTTGAATTCCTCTGAGATCCATGGCTCATTCATTTTTAGAAATGTGAGGTAGTCCACAGTCGTGAGCTAGGCAAATGCGATTATCGGCCACAATCCCCCCTGCTGCGCTGAACGTCCTTTGGGACAGGACAAGAGTTCCATGGAAAATTGTGCCGGCTCTGGCCACATGTCAAGCCTGCACACCCAGTAGTCCAGGGTTTCTTTGATTCTCAGAGCGTCCACATCGGCCGTTAAACCTTTGTAGTCAGACACCTGTGGGTCTAGGCGTTCCCTGAGGCTGGATCCAGAGGGCGGCTCTTGATGGTTTGGCTGCAAGAATGATCTTATATGCGAAGTGACCAACATATCTTTAAATCGCCCTCTTCTTGCAGAAGCGGTAGGATTGGTACCCGCACTTGTTTCCTGTGGGTGGAAATTACTGAGCCTGCAACAGAAGAATGTAGCATCTCTCATATCAAAGCCTAGAAATGCTGCATTCTGACAGCCCTCTGTGACGCTGGTAACATGTCCGCCATTTTGTGTTTGTATCTGGGGTCTAAGTACGTTGCCACCCAGTACTGGTCCTTTCCCTTTATGCTTTTTATACAGGGTCCCTCTTCAAACACTGGAGCATGAAGGCCCCCATTTGCACTAAATTGGAAGCGGTGGAGCAGCCTGTCTCCTGCTCATCGCACAGGAGAATGTTGTCCTCAGTCTCCTCACCCCAGCCACGGACAACACCAGGGATCCCAGAACAGTACAGTTTAATGTCCCCCTCAAAGCTTGCTCTTCTTGCTCCTCCTCCCGCCAACAACAATCCTCCTCTGACTCCTCTTCAGACTCCTGCTGACTTGTCTCAGATGTAGTAGCTCCCCCTCGGAATCCATTCAGCATTGCTACTTCCTCATCTTCAGGTCCTGCTCCTTGATGGCTTGATGACTGACACGACGCAATGCACGCTCCAGAAAGAAGGCGTAAGGTATGAAGTCAGTAAAGGTGCCCTGGCTGTGACTGACTAGTTTGGTGATCTTATCAAATGGCCACAGAAGTCTGCATGCGTCGCCACTGGCGCAGTGAAAAGAAAACAAGCTCCCAGAACTTGTCCTGATTCAGAGTTCATACAGGTCATCATTAATGGCACGTTGCTGCTGGAGCAGCCTATCAAGCATATACAAGGTGGAGTTCCAGCACAACAGGCTGTAAAAAAATCAGACGTCTGAAGGGCAGGAGGTGTCGCCGCTGAACGTCAGCAAGGTGAGCCATGGCCGTGTAAGATCTTCTAAAATGGCCAGATTTTCCTGGCCTGCCGCAAGACGTCCTGGACTCGGGGTATTTGGCAACGAATCGCTGAATGACTAAGTTCAGGACGTGTGCCATGCATGGCATGTGTCATTTTGCCTTGTTTCAGCACGCTAAGCAGATTGGTACTGTTGTCGCACACCACTTTACCAACTGTCAAATTGAGCAGGGTTAGACACTGATCAGCCTGTGACCACAGAGCTGAAAGGAGTGCAGGATTAGTGTGGTTCTTGACTTCCAGGCACAACAGCCGCAGCACAGCATGGCAACGTCTAACCTGGCACGTCAAATAGGTTCTGGGGAACTTGGGGAGCTCAGCAGAAGAGGCGGTAGCAGTGGAAAAGGAGGAGTTAGCCAAGGAGGAGATGGAGGATGGAGTAAGAGGAGGAGAAGAAGAGGCATGCCTGCATGCAATCCATGGCGGTAATCCACACGGGTGCCACAGGTTACATGCTTGACGGCCGTAAGAAGGTTCACCCCATGGGCAGTAAACGATATGTACCTTCCCTGCCGGTGTTTTCTAGACCACTTGTCTGTGGTCAGATGAATCTTGGCACCGACACTGTGTGCCAGAGATATATTCAGTTGCCACTGAACGTGGCCATATAGCTCTGGGATGCCCTTCTGGGAGAAATATTTCCTTTCGGGGACCTTCTGTTGAGTTGTGCCAATGGCCACATATTTTATAAAGGCCTCCAAGTCCACCAGTTTATATGGCAGTAGTTGGCGGGCTAGGAGTAGTTGGTGGGCTGGCAGTTCCGAGAAGCCAGTGGTCAGCCGTTGGGCAAAAGGGTTATCCGGCGTCATCAACTTTTTACGCTCAAACATTTTGGCTACAAAAGCCTGTCTTCTTCCAGATGAACGCAACAACGGCACGGTGGAAGGTGGAGTGGAGGACAAATGGGAGGATAGAGGAGAAGAGGCAGGATGTGGAGCGCCAGGAGTGTGGCTTTGTGGGTTCTGACGGCATTGCTCCCACTGGGCTCGGTGATGAAAGGCCAGGTGCCTTGTTAACGTGGTCTTCCGAGGTGAGTGTTGGGCTTATCGCGACTTATGTGTTGTCAGCACAGGCTGCAGATGGCAACCCTATTGTCAGCAGCTGACACGTAAAAAAAATAAGAAATAAAAACACACTGTGGAGTCATGTGCCTGTGACCTGCGAGTGCAAGATGTGACTGTGCATGGTGGATGGCTCGCTCCAGATACATTTGCAGTCTGCTTTTTGCCTCCTGTGCACTGCAAGTTCTGCCTGCTTCTCCTCCCTATCTGCTGCTTCGTCTCTCCCTCTGAAGCCCCTCCTCTTCCTCTCTTGTGGGCACCCACGTGACGTCCACCGACACATCATCATTGTCACCTTCACCACCACTGACATTAGAGATCTCGGAGTAGGCAGCAACAGCGGAGACCACCCTCCTTGGGCTGATCTGGGTACTGTTGTCAGACTGCTGAGTGGTGGCCATTGCTACATCCTCTTGCTCATCTGATGACAAGAATGGTTGTGCATCAGTAAGGTCTGGGAATGGATGGGAAAATAATTCCTCTGACTCGAGTGGAGAGGCTATGGTGGTGGTGGTGTATTTGGGGTTGCACAAAGCAGAGAGTGAGGAGTGCGCAGATACAGACGATAAGGAGGGTGCAGAAGCGGAAGGCTAAGTAAGCCACTCAACCAACTGTGGTGCGTCCTTTTACGTAATTGCGCGCACCTTCTCCAACTTCCCACTTAGGCTCTGGCCTGGTGCCCCTGCCCGATCCCTAACACCCCTGCGGAAAGGCCTGCCTCTTCCTCTGCTTGTCATTTTCAAAATGACCCTGTGCCAAAGTTCCTATAGAAGAGCAGTATTTGTGGAAGAAGGTATATTGCACCCCTAATCAGTATTTTGTGGAGACAGGTATATAGAACCCCTGAATAAACTTTTGGTTGAAGCAGGTATATCGCACCCTTCAATTAGTATTTTGTGGAAGCAGGTATATAGAACACATTAATAAATATTTTGTAGAAGCAGGTATATTGCACCCCTCACTCACTATTTTGTGGAAACGGGTATATAGAACCCCTGAATCAATATTTGTTGGAAGCAGGTATATCGCACCCCTCAATCAGTATTTTGTAGATTGTAGAAGCCGGTGTATCGCAGGTCTCAAGCAATATTTGGTGAAAGCAGATATATCGCACCCCTCTATCAGTATTTTGTGGAAGCTGGTGTATTGCAGGCCTCAATCAATTTTTGGGGGGATTGTTAAATTTAATTAAGCCAGAATATATATGTGATACTACAAGACACAGGGTAGGGCTGCAATCTACCTGTGAATGATAACGAGAAATTGAGCATCAGGCCACAATCATCCGATTCCATGAAATCCATTTTCACAAGGTTGCAATGTAAATTTTTAAGAACTTGTTGAATTTTATTAAACTTTGCAGACTGTGTACCATCAGTACACAGTTTAGGGTAACAATTTACTTCAGAGTGTTAATGGAATATTAAAGGTAAGGCCTCAAATGCCTGTTTACATATATTCCGTTTTCACACGGCTACATAGGTGTCGCTGCCCCCCCCTCCTTGCCTGTTGGCTGCTGATTTATTTCAGAACGCTGTCCACCGCCGCTAGTACAGCGGCAATCTTTCAGTTTTGCCAAACTGAAAGTACTGCCCATGCTGCACACCCACTTCACTACAGGCTCTTCAGCAGTCGGCACCCAAGTGAATCTTCCCCCGCCCACCTCAGCTGCTATTGACTGGCAGGGAGACGGCAGCATTGCCATTGGCTGCCTGTGTATTTTAGCCTAGCAGGGCCTGCAGAGGCAGAAAATAATGCGGCTTGGGGATTTAACATCAGGAAACATCAGGTATCCTTGCATACCGCAATACTCTCGTATTTTGTAATCTTATTTATATACAGGGAGTGCAGAATTATTAGGCAAGTTGTATTTTTGAGGATTAATTTTATTATTGAACAACAACCATGTTCTCAATGAACCCAAAAAACTCATTAATATCAAAGCTGAATATTTTTGGAAGTAGTTTTTAGTTTGTTTTTAGTTTTAGCTATTTTAGGGGGATATCTGTGTGTGCAGGTGACTATTACTGTACATAATTATTAGGCAACTTAACAAAAAACAAATATATACCCATTTCAATTATTTATTTTTACCAGTGAAACCAATATAACATCTTAACATTCACAAATATACATTTCTGACATTCAAAAACAAAACAAAAACAAATCAGTGACCAATATAGCCACCTTTCTTTGCAAGGACACTCAAAAGCCTGCCATCCATGGATTCTGTCAGTGTTTTGATCTGTTCACCATCAACATTGCGTGCAGCAGCAACCACAGCCTCCCAGACACTGTTCAGAGAGGTGTACTGTTTTCCCTCCTTGTAAATCTCACATTTGATGATGGACCACAGGTTCTCAATGGGGTTCAGATCAGGTGAACAAGGAGGCCATGTCATTAGATTTTCTTCTTTTATACCCTTTCTTGCCAGCCACGTTGTGGAGTACTTGGACGCGTGTGATGGAGCATTGTCCTGCATGAAAATCATGTTTTTCTTACCTTGCAGACTTCTTCCTGTACCACTGCTTGAAGAAGGTGTCTTCCAGAAACTGGCAGTAGGACTGGGAGTTGAGCTTGACTCCATCCTCAACCCGAAAAGGCCCCACAAGCTCATCTTTGATGATACCAGCCCAAACCAGTACTCCACCTCCACCTTGCTGGCGTCTGAGTCGGACTGGAGCTCTCTGCCCTTTACCAATCCAGCCATCTGGCCCATCAAGACTCACTCTCATTTCATCAGTCCATAAAACCTTAGAAAAATCAGTCTTGAGATATTTCTTGGCCCAGTCTTGACGTTTCAGCTTGTGTGTCTTGTTCAGTGGTGGTCGTCTTTCAGCCTTTCTTACCTTGGCCATGTCTCTGAGTATTGCACACCTTGTGCTTTTGGGCACTCCAGTGATGTTGCAGCTCTGAAATATGGCCAAACTGGTGGCAAGTGGCATCTTGGCAGCTGCATGCTTGACTTTTCTCAGTTCATGGGCAGTTATTTTGCGCCTTGGTTTTTCCACACGCTTCTTGCGACCCTGTTGACTATTTTGAATGAAACGCTTTATTGTTCGATGATCACGCTTCAGAAGCTTTGCAATTTTAAGAGTGCTGCATCCCTCTGCAAGATATCTCACTATTTTTGACTTTTCTGAGCCTGTCAAGTCCTTCTTTTGACCCATTTTGCCAAAGGAAAGGAAGTTGCCTAATAATTATGCACACCTGATATAGGGTGTTGATGTCATTAGACCACACCCCTTCTCATTACAGAGATGCACATCACCTAATATGCTTAATTGGTAGTAGGCTTTCGAGCCTATACAGCTTGGAGTAAGACAACATGCATAAAGAGGATGATGTGGTCAAAATACTCATTTGCCTAATAATTCTGCACGTAGTGTATACTTATTTAGTCTTTTTAAATAGTATGATTAAGAGGTGAAAATTATTAGTGCCTTCCCATTTTTGAATGTGGTATCTTATTTGCCCCCCTATATATTGTTCCTAGAGTCATCACTGAATGACTACAATGTAAATTTGTTTTGGAGGGGGTTGAATTTAGTTAAGCAGCTTATATATATGATTACTACACCAATACACAGAGTAGTATGCAACATTATCTGAGAAACCTAAAAATGTTCCGCGCTATGGAAGGGTCCCAAATGAAAGACCCAGAATGTGGGTAGTGGCAGCACCAACTGTCCGGCCAGAAGTAATAGTAGTAGGTCACAGTTGTCCCTGCTGGCTTATAGGTGCCAGAGGTCTATTGCAGCACACGAGGCAGCATCACAGGATCCTTTGGGAAAATACAGTTGGCCAGCATTCACAATCAGAACAAGTCTATTCTTCACTTGGTCCTCTTTGTGGCAGCCAACCTACATCTCCAAGCAGTATGGTATTGTAGTTTATCATCATCATCTTCTTCCTCTTCTCTTGCTAAGACTCCTCCTTGTCCTCGGCTCCATCGTCTATAATGGAACACTTGACCTTGAAAAAACTTTTCTCCACCAGCAATTAGCTTATGTACAAGCTGAAACCCCATCTTGCCACATTGTAGTATCATTATAGTAGAACCTTGTAATCTCCCGTGGCAGATAATTCTGGCCACTCCTTGCAATTCTTGCTGTGCATCAAGCTGCACTTCAGGGTGGACACCTGCATCACCTGTTATAGACCTGGATAGTACATGTCTTTCAGGACCCACTGGGTAAATATATATTTTTTGTGGCAGTGGAGAGGCAGACCCTTAGCAACATGGCCATTCCCAACAGCAGCAGGGCACAGAGTCACTAACAATACCCATCCTTCCTATCATATATCAAGTCCACGCCGTGTTGGAACATGCTCGAGCGTCTTTACGAGTAGCGGAAAGCGGTAAACAATTTGGTCATGCATCAGACTGCTTCAGCAGTGAGTATATGTTGTTCCCAGTTTGGGCACGGGCAGCTCATGCCATTCATGCTGTAGTTGTCCCTCATCCCCCTATGTAATTGTTATAGAGATACTGACACTCTTACAACAGGTGGACCTGTAGCTGTAGCCCATTACCTTCCTGCTTCTTGCTTGTGGGACAATGTGAGAAGGCTGAATATTCTTCATTATTTTATTTATTTTATCTTATGCAAAAAATCGGCAATGTAATATGCGCGTTAATCGAGTAAGGGTGGGTTATAGGCAACTTTACTATTGGGTTGGCTTGCTCAAATTTTTGAATATTTAGAATATAGCGCTATATTTGTAATAACAAATATTCTCATTTTTTTTTTTTTAAACAGTACATGAGGTGACTCATTATCCCTCCCTTCTCCTAGCTTGAATAGCCAATGAGAAAGCTTTGTCACAGCTTAGCAACATCCCTTGCAACCAATCAGAAACTAGCCTACCCCTTCGCTATATAAATGAAGACACTCCTCAGCAGCCATTTTGTGGAGTTTGATGCGAGAGAGAGAGAGAGAGAGAGAGAGAGAGAGAAAATCTGTATTGTGATTGTGTGCTTGCTTTATCTAAAATAATCTGAATTCAAATCTAAATAATCTTGATAGTTAATGTTAGGTAGTAGGGAATAGTGTAGGTGAATAGCTGATAGGGTGTAGTGCAGGGTGTAGGTTATAGAGATAGTTTAGTTATCTGTAATATATAATACATATAGTCAGGGGCGTACACAGAAATCATTGGGTCCCATAGCAAGAATTTAAATTGGGCCCCATGCCCGTTCCTAGTCCCTCCCACTATGCGCCCTGGCTCCTCTCACTACCCTCTAACTTCTCCCCTGCCCCACCTCATGCAGCAGTATTTTGTTCTACAAAATGGCAGTACTCACGCTGGAACCCAACAGACCAATTATAGTGAATGGGATCTGGTAGGTTTTGGCGGTGTCCAGCATATACTGACAAGAATCAGGGGCATTACATGATGTAATACCACCCAAATTTCCTGCTGTCCAGCATGGCACATGCACATGAGAAAAGACATGAGAAAGGTTTGATGAAATTAGTGCCCCCCTTCCCTCATCCTCTGTGTCATACAGGACAGCTGGGAGACACTGACATTACTTGCTATCCTGTATGACACATGTGCAGAGACAGGAGTCTCTGGGAAAGCTAAGTGAACCTCTCCCCCCTGCCTTTCCATGTTCTTATTATCTGCATTTATGCCTTGCAGGATAGCAGGAAATCTGAGTGACATTAAACGATGTAATAGCACCCAGCTTTTCTGTTGTCCTGCATGGCACATGTGGAGAGACATGAGAATAGTCTGAGAAAGCTGAGTAACAAGAGTCCCACCTACCCTCATATCTTCTCATGCCTCTGCATTTGTGCCATGCAGGACATCAGAAAAGCTAAGTCATATTACATAATGAAGTGACAACCATCTTTCCTCCTGTTCTGAATGGCATATGTGCAAAGGAATAGCCTGGGAAAGCTGAGTGACACACACACACCTCTGCACTGTCCTCACCTACAAGTCATCACTTACTTCATTACTGGCGGGGTTGTGGCAATCCATAGGAATCAGGCATGATGGTGCTAACAGGCGGGAGGAGGAGCTAGCAGGCGGGAGACTGAGCTAGGAGGCGGGGCTAGCAGACGGGAGACAGTTAGGAAGATAAACAGGGCCGGGGACTCTCCTCCACTGCCAGCCCCCCTTCCTCACGGGCCCCATAGCAGCTGCGTGGTCTTCCTATATGGTAGGTACGCCACTGCATATAGTTAGTGTTAGGGCATAGTGTAGCAGATAGGGTGCAGGGTTTAGTGTAGGTCATAGAGTTAGGTAGCTGTAATATATAATACAGATAGTGCTTGATATTGTAAGTTAGGGATTAGGGCTCTGGAATAGTGTAGTTTAGCTGATTACCCATTACAGGGTGTCGTGTAGGTTATAGAGTTAGTTAGCTTAAATATATATTAGTGAGAGTTAGGGAATAGTTTAGCTGATATTTTTCAGGGCAGGGTGTACTTTAGGTTGGATAGGGATATAGGATAGTGTAGGGTATAGCTGTCTGTTTCGTCTGTCTGTGAAAAAAAAGTCTCTTAGGCCTCATGCACACAACAGTATTTTTTCACGGTCCGCAAAAACAGGGTCCGTAGGTCCGTGACCGTTTTTTCGTCCGTGGGTGTTCCTTGATTTTTGGAGGATCCACGGACATGAAAAAAAAGTCGTTTTGGTGTCCGCCTGGCTGTGCGGAGCCAAATGGATCCGTCCTGAATTACAATGCAAGTCAATGGGAACGGATCTGTTTGACGTTGACACAATATGGTGCAATTGCAAACGGATCCGTCCCCATTGACTTTCAATGTAAAGTCAGGAGTCCCTTTACTTTCACACTTGCGTTCAGAGCGGATCCGTCTCAGACTTTTGTTACCACTTGGCTGAAGTCTACCTTCCCAGATGCTACCTTCTCTAATGCATTCATTGTGGAGAGAGCTCAAAGAGTTCCCGCCAAAGTACCACCACCAGGAGCTCCTCCGCGCCCGTTGTTGGCGCGACTGCTGAATTCTAATGATAGAGATCGCATCCTTCAACTGGCGAGACGTAAGCAAAATATCTGTTTTGAAAACGCCACAGTCATGCTCTTCCCGGATTTCTCCCGAGAGTTACAAAAGCGCAGAGCTACGTTCGTGGCGGTGAAGAAGCGGCTTCGGGAACTGGACATATCTTACTCTATGGCGTATCCAGCCCGTTTGAGGATTACTGATGGAGAGAGGAGCAGATTTTTCAACTCGCCTGCGGAAGCTGTCGCCTGGATGGAGAGCAGACCCCGTCCTGCCAGAGACCATAGATAACTTTATTCTTGGGACATGTGCGGTAGATTTTTCTTGTGCTAAGGAGGGGATGCGATAGGAAGTGTGGTCTTATATTTGTTATGCAAGTTGTCTTCACCTATGCCTTAATTTCGCAAGTATAAACCTATCAGGGGCACTCTGTTCTTAAACGTTAATGTTATATATTATGCCATTCCTTGATGTGCTGTGGTGAAGTTTTGAGCACTTGATCATGTTCAGATGTGAGAGATGGGTGGGGAGGCATCTCTCCTCTGGGTACTACTATGTATTGCTTTACTGCATTATGATCTACAATAGGATAAATAGCCAGACATCAATGTGAGTGCAGTGGAGGGGAGATGCCTCACCAGGACCACGGCACTCTTACTGACGACACTATCGCATAAAGAAAATATTCCAAGTTGTGCGTATATGCATGCTTAATTTGAAAGTTAGGGTATGCGTTTATCCCTCATGTTATAGCTGATAACATCAGTGCGACTGGTAAAATATACCATTAGTACTCCCCGTTTAAGTGTAGCCACGGGGGCCTTGACATTGCTTGGTTATTGCAGGGCTGAAAAGTGTTTACATGGAATGAGTCGTATTCCAAGTCCTGCGTCTATATCTTGTTCTATGGTTTATGTTTATTTGTTCAATGATATGTACTATGTCAGTATTACGATATTGAGCTTACCAAATTACGGGATTGCTGGGATGGCAGATGTGAGAGATGGGGGATACTGGGATGGGCGATGGATACGTATGTTTGAGTCTGATATAATAACATGGCAGACATGAGAGTAATGTCATGGAATATCCAGGGTCTGGGGAGCTTTAAGAAAAGGGCCATGGTATTCTCTGAGATAAAGAAATTTAATCCACACATATTGTGTTTGCAGGAGACACATTTAACCACAGAAACGGTTGGACGGCTGAGGAAGCAGTGGCAACAATGGGCACAGCATTCCTGCTATACAAATATGTCCCGAGGGGTATCCTTAATGATACATAAATCGTTGCGGTGGGAACTTGAGCAAATACAGATTGATCCTGCGGGTCAGTACATATTTGTAGCGGCGTACATTCAAGGTAACCTGTATGTCTTACTAGGGGTATATATACCTCCCCCGTCCTCTTTGCAAATACTCCATCGGGCTATTAGCTTTTCAGTTTCCTACCCATCAGCTAGGGTGTTGTGCATGGGCGATTATAACATGACTATGTCTAACACCTTAGATAGGTTCCACCCGAGGGGGACATTGGAGGACGCTGACGAGTATGGTTCCTCCCTAGCTAAATTGAAGACAGAAGTTGGCTGGGCGGATATGTGGCAGCTTAAACATCCTAGCGATAGGACCTATTCTTGTCATTCCTCCAGTCACAATAGTCTGTCCAGATTAGACTATATTATGGGGAACTCTGATGTGTGCTCTACTAATTATAGGATTGAGTATGGGGTGAGAGGGGTCTCCGACCATTCTCCGGTACTCCTAACCCTGTTACCAGATCTTAGACAGGCAGGTCACTCAATGAAGATACACCCCTTCTGGCTAATCCTTTTTTCATCCAATGACCGTATACCGGATCAATTAGCAGTATTTGTGGAGGTTCACGATGACAACGTAGATCCCTTGTTGAAATGGGATACACTAAAGGCTTATTTGAGGGGTTGCCTTAAATCCTCCATATCTTTTGTGAAGAGAGCTTCAGCTAGACTTGAGGAAGAGACGGCTTCGGAATGCTCTGTATTGGAGAGATTATATATTGATGATCCCACGGAACAGAATAAACAGAATTGGCTGATGAAGGGAAGTCAATATTTGAGTCTCCTGAAAATAAAGGCTCAACGCAGGCTATTCTTCACCAGACAATTCTACTTTGAACTGGGGAATCAATCAAGTAAACTATTAGCCCATATAATCCGGCAAAATCAGGCGTCCCCAGCGATACTCAGGATTAGAGACGTAAACGGTACCCTATTGACTGAACCTGATGCCATTGTTGATAGATTTCGGGAGTACTACCAGACGCTATATACTGGGAGGGCAGATTATACACCTGATGAGGTGAGAAGTTATTTGTCAGATATAGAGATCCCTAAACTGTCACAGGAATCAAGGAACATATTGGAAGCCCAGATAACAGCTCAGGAGATCTCGGAGGCTATAGCCGCACTTGCGAGAGGGAAATCACCTGGCCCGGATGGGCTGCCTGTGGAAATCTACTTCAAATATGCTGCTTCTCTATCTCAATCTCTGATAAATATGTACAATGAGGCGTTTAGACAGGGTTGTTTGCCTCCATCCTTATATGAAGCATCAATTGTGGTTATATTGAAGCCAGGAAAGGACCCAGATGAATGCGGCTCTTACAGGCCGATATCCCTGCTGAATCTGGATTACAAAATTCTGACTAAGATTTTGGCATCAAGATTGGGCAGGGTGGTAAGCCCATTGATTCATCTGGATCAGTCAGGGTTTCTGCCTGGGAGATCTACATCAGATAATATCAGAAGAGTACAGGTGATTACACAAATAGGGTTAGCTAGAGAACAGAAGTGGGCTTTGGCGTCATTAGATGCGGCCAAGGCCTTCGACTCAATAGAATGGCCATATTTACTTACCTCGCTGGAAAAGTTTGGGTTTGGCCCCAATTTCATTAAATGGATCTCCATATTATATAAGGAACCGAAGTCTAATATCCTGGTGAATGGAACACACTCAAGTAGCTTTCCATTAGGAAGAGGCACGCGGCAGGGTTGCCCACTCTCCCCCTTGCTTTTTGCATTGGCTATTGAGCCTCTGGCTATACGTATCAGGCAGGATGAGATCTTCAGGGGAGTGAGTCTGGGAATGGGAGAAGATAGAGCAGGTTTATATGCGGATGACATGGTGTTATTCATGTCTGAGGTGGAAAGCAATCTCCCTAGAGCTGTAACATTAATTGATGGATTTAGTCGATTCTCTGGGCTATCAATCAATTGGTCTAACTCGATACTCTTCCCCTTATATGACATGGACCCTTTACAACTTCCTAACGGGGACTTACCTATAGTATCTAGCTTTAAATATCTGGGTATCACTATTACGAAAAATGCTGATTCCTTTCACGCTTTTAATGTTAGACCTCTTTTAGAGTACTGTAAGGATAAATTTAGAGGATCTGGGGAGGCCTACCATTATTGGTAGCAGGCCGCATCAATTTGATCAAATTGGTCGTCTTACCTAAATTTCTATATATTATGGAGCATGCTCCCGTTATTATCCCAAAGAAAATCTTCCAGCAGTACAAGTCCATGCTAGCGCCCTTTCTGTGGGGGCCTAATAGACACAAGCTATCGGTGGATACCCTATGCCATCAGAGGGGATGTGGAGGCATGTCTTTACCAGATCTATATACTTACTACTTGGCAGGACAATTGCGCTACTTGAAGGCATGGTTAAGTACTGATGTTCAAGCACTCAGATCTGAATACCTTCTGGCTGAATATTTGAATGTGAAATCGCTATGGCCTGTTTTAGAACGTCCAAATCTATTCCCTAGACGACTGCTACCAATACATAGGTTGGGTATTCAAGTATGGAAAGCATGTAAAACTTTACATGGGTACTCGGATCACATTCCAGATGTCCCTCTGTGGGATAATCCTATGTTCCCATCTCTACTGTCATTGCCTGGAATTCAATTCTGGAAGAGACATAATGTATATCAGCTAGGAGACGTATACGATGATAGAAATTTCTGTGCATATGATACACTGTGTAGTAGATATGACCTGCCTAGGAATTCATTTCACAAGTTCCTACAGATACGCCATGCTCTGCAGACACATTTTGGGGCGGTACGGATTCAAATCACCAGATTCCCTATGATTGGAGTGATTCGATCCCAGGGGTCCAAAGGATTTATTTCAGGATTGTACACCCATCTATTGAATACTAAATGTAAACTGGCTCCATTAAAGGTGATATTGAAATGGCAAGCATTGATACCGGATCTTGCTGATGATGATATTGAGGATTTACTAGAGTCCCCGGTGCTGGTATCCCCAGCAATAAATAATAAGTTTATACAATTATGTATATTGCACCAGGGGTACTTATCTCCTCTACGTTTGTTTAAAATTGGTGCACTAACTCATTCCTGTTGCCATAGATGCTCCATGGAAGGCGCTGATTTTTGGCATCTGATTTGGATGTGCCCACACATCCAGAGGTTCTGGACAAAAATTACTGATTTTTTAACCATTCTTAAGGCAGGCCGGACGAGGAGCGCAGCGGTGGGGGAGGCCGTACATGAAGAGGCTTGGGCGACGGAAGCAGAGGTGAACGGAGGGTTAAGTGTGGGAGGGGGGGCGGGCCGGCTGAGAGGCGCGAGTTGCTAGGACAGCGGGGGGGCGCGGCCACTCCGGTGACGTCAGGAGGAGGCGGTGAGCAGGAGCATTGTGGCCAGGGAGAGAAACGGAGCAGCAGCAGCGTAATGGCGGCGCCGGCAGTTTTAATTGAGGAGATGTTGGAGCGGCTGCGGCGTGAGGCGGAGGTGCGGGGGCCTGGCTGGCTGCAGGAGCAGGTGGGTGCTTGTATGGTTGCTCCTGCTCCTGCGGTTACCCCCACGGTTCGGGCTACCCGGCCGCGGCGGAGCAAACCGCCGGCGCGCCTCAGTCCTGAATGCACCCCCCGGGCCCGGCGCCGAGTAGGGAGCCCCTCTGTGGACCCTCGGCGGCGGAGGGCGGCCGCACAGCCTTCAGCGAGCCGCTCTCACCGCGGGAGGAATCCCGATACACGGCGGGGCCCTGAGAGGAGCGGGACGCCCCTTCCCCCGCTCCCTGCAGCGGTGCAATTGGATGCTGGACCTGGATCGGTGGGCTGGCCCAGTCCTTCCTTTAGCGGGCGGTCCACTCAGCTTCTGGGCAATATCCCGGTCCCTCGGACTGCGCTGAGCGGAGGGGTGGATCAGCGCAGGTCCAGAGAAGAGCAGGACAGTGAGGAGGAAGGTCCCCTTGCCGTGGGGGGCGCCGAGGTCTCTTCCCGGTCTCCGTCCAGCGTGGTGCAGAGGGTCGTGCAAGTGGTCCGGGACGAAGAGCCGTCGACGTCCAGGAGCCGTTCCGGTGAAGTGTCCGTGCTGCGGGAGTCCGGATCTGCGGCAGCGGGAGTCACAGCGCCCGTGGTGCCTGGTGAGATTGCTTGGGGCTCCATGTTAGCGCAGGGTTGCCCGGGGGGGGGGGTGGGGGGGCCATGGGTGATTTAGGTAAGGGGTTGGGGCAGTTGTTGGGAGGTTTGGCAGGGTGGCTGGCGGGCATGGGGGCGGGCGGTGGGTCTCCTTTGCCGGGTTGGGGGGTGATGCCGGGGTCAGTTGTGGGGGTGCAAGGGGGGGGGGCTGGGTCGGCGTCGGTTGAGACTCAGGCGGGAGGTGAGGGGTCAGTTGTGGGGCGGCAAGGGGGGGGGCTGGGTCGGCGTCGGTTGAGACTCAGGCGGGAGGTGAGGCGGAGGTGCAGAGGTTGGACGATAGGGCGCGGGGGGAGGTGTATGTGTGCTTTGAGGGCCCTTTGGGGGCTCATTTGAAGCAGGAGGTGAGGGAGAAGATATGGAAGGGGGAATATGTGGAGATATTCTCGCTGCTTCCATTGGAGCGTTTTAACCTGGATAGGGGGAAGAAGGACGAAGGAAAAAAGGAGGATGAGGACAAGCGGCGGCATCGATTGATTCCGCGGACGTTTGCTAATTGGCTACAGGCGTTTGCCATATTAGCAAGTGTCATTGGCGAGCGGTCTCCGGAGTGTTGTTCGGCGCTGTTTTGCTACCAGGATGCTATTGGGGAAGCGTACAGGGTTTATGGTGGCGTGGGCTGGCTCAGGTATGACGAGCAGTTCCGGCAGCGTAAGGCGGTGAGGCCAGATATCCGGTGGGATCACAAGGATATCGGATTGTGGTTGAGGGTGACGGCGCCGCCTAGGGCTGGGCAGTCCTTTCGGGGGGAATCCGGGGGGTCATCCCCGGGGGCCTTGGCAGCGGCGTCCGCAAAGGGGTTGTGTTTCCTTTTCAACGAAGGGAACTGCAGATTTGGTGCTAAGTGCAAATTTAAGCACGAGTGCACAGGGTGTGGGGGGCCCCATGGAGCTAGCCGGTGCTTCAAAGGGGGTAGGCATAAAGGGGGGGACGGGGTTGGAAAAGGGTCGGACGCCGGTTCGGGTGGAAGAGATGCAGGAGTTTCTAGATAGGTATCCGGATCGGGTGGCGGCTGGGTTGTTGGGGGACGGGTTTAGGTTCGGTTTTCGGATTCCATCGGTTGTCACGGCGGGGCCTGTTGTTCTTCGGAACCTTAGGTCCGCGCTGGTTCATGCTGAGGTGGTGGCGGAGAAATTGAGGAAGGAGGTGGAGTTGGGACGGATGGCGGGTCCGTTCAAGGAACCGCCGATCTCAGGATTGATGGTGTCTCCCCTGGGGGTGGTGCCTAAGAAGGAGCCGGGCAAGTTTCGGCTCATTCATCACTTGTCTTACCCAAAAGGTGCGTCGGTCAATGATGGTATAGATCCTGAACTTTGTTCAGTGGCCTATACTTCCTTTGATGCGGCTGTTAGGTGGGTGAGGCGGTGGGGGCGGGGGACGTTGATGGCAAAGCTTGATGTGGAAGCGGCTTTTCGGTTGCTTCCGGTGCATGAAGGGAGCATGGGTTTGTTGGGTTGTTTTTGGGACGGGAAGTATTTTGTAGATCGGTGTTTGCCGATGGGGTGCTCTCTTTCGTGTGCGTATTTTGAGACCTTTAGTTCATTTTTGGAGTGGGTGGTGGTTGAGGTTTCGGGTTGCTCGTCTATTATTCATTATTTAGACGATTTTTTGTGTTTAGGGCCGGCAGGTTCGAGGGTTTGCTCGTTGTTGCTGCACACAGTGCAGTCGGTTTTTGCGCGCTTTGGCGTACCTTTGGCGCAGGAGAAGACGTTGGGTCCGGTGACGGAATTGTGTTTTTTGGGGATTGTCATAGATACAGAGCGGATGGAGTGTAGGCTTCCGGAGGATAAGTTGGGGGATTTGCGCTTGGAGATTGATAGGGCCATTGGGGGTGAGAAGATCAGGTTGCGGGATTTGCAGTCCTTGTTGGGGAAGCTGAATTTCGCGTGTCGAATTATGCCGATGGGTAGAATCTTCTGTAGACGGTTGGCCGCGGCTACGGCAGGCGTGTCTGCGCCTTATCACTTTATTAGGTTGCGTAAGGAATTGAAAGGGGATTTGAGGGTGTGGGCGGAGTTTTTGGGGCAGTACAATGGCAAGTCGTTAGTGATGGAGGAGTTGTGCGACAGTGTGGATTTCGAGTTGTATACGGACGCGTCCGGTGGGGTGGGTTTTGGGGCTTATTGCCAGGGTCAATGGTGTGCGGGAGGGTGGCCGGATGTGTGGGTGAGTCGGGGATGGGTACGGAACATGGCGTTGTTAGAGCTGTTTCCTATCGTGGTGGCGGTTGTGTTGTGGGGCAGTAGATTTGAGAACAAGAAAGTGCGGTTTTATTGTGACAATTTGGGGGTGGTGCAGGCTATCAACAGTTTGTCTGCTTCTTCCCCACCGGTGGTCAGACTCTTGCAGTTTCTGGTGTTACAATGTTTGAGGCTTAATGTGTGGTTGGTGGCGGAGCATGTGGCGGGAGTGTCTAATGCTGTGGCGGATTCTCTTTCTCGTTCGCAGTAGGAGCGGTTCCGGCTTCTCGTGCCAGAAGCGGAGGCGGAGGGTATGGAGTGTCCGGCGTGGCTTTGGGGGATCTTGGAGGAGAAGTGATGGGTTTGTTGAGGGATTCGCTGAGTCCGGGTACTTGGAGAGAGTACGGTAAGGCGTGGGCGACCTGGGAGAGTTGGAATGGGGCGTGGGGGACTGGTGGGGGGGAGGGGGACGTTCGGTTGTTGTTGTTGTTGGGTCAGTTGAAGAGTGAGGGGTGGTCGGTATCAAAGGTGAATCATTTTATTGCAGGCCTGGCGTTTGGTTTGAAGTGGCGCGGGCTCCCGGATTTGACGAAGAGTTTTTTGGTGCGGCAGGTGTTGAAGGGATGGCGGAGGAGTGCGGGCAGGGTGTTGGATAGGAGGCGGCCAGTGTCGTTTGGGCTGTTGCTTCAGTTGGGTGATAAGTTGGGTGTAGTTTGCAGCTCGGCTTGGGAGTTGGGGCTGTTTAGGGCGGCGTTTGCTTTGGCGTTTTTTGGCGCCTTCCGCTTGGGTGAGTTGGTGAGTGGCAGTGTTCACAGAGCGGGTGGGCTTAGGAGTGAGGATGTTGAGTTGGCGGGGGATAGGGTGCTTGTCCGTATTCGGCGGTCGAAAACGGATCAGGAGGGCAGGGGGCAGCGTGTTACGTTGTTTTCGGTGCCGGGGTGTAGTATGTGCCCGGTTAGGTGTGCAGGTTTGTATGGCTCGGGGTTCCGCAGGGATGGGGTTCCGTTTCTTAGGCATGAGGATGGGTCCTTTTTGTCTAGGTTCCAATTTTTGGCGGTTTTTAAGAGATGTTTGCAGGGTTTGGGTGTGCCGGTTAGGGACTATTCGGGTCATTCTTTCAGAATTGGGGCGGCGACGGAGGCGGCCAGGGCAGGCGCCAGTGAGGAGGTTATTAAGAGGATAGGGCGGTGGGAGTCAGTGCGTTTTAAATCTTATGTAAGGCCTGCTTTGTTGTAGATGTGTGGCGATGGTCTGGTATGGTGTTAATTGTGTTCTTTTGTTGTTCACAGGTCTAAGGACGGCGGCTTTGGTGTGGATCTTGGGTCACTCGTATGTGTTTTGGGGTGCGATCAGAGCGGATGTCAGACCGAGCGGTCGTCAGTTGGGATTTAGTTCGGAGTTGGCTACGGTTCGGTGGTTGGGTGTGAGAGGTATGTTGTGGGGTGGAGTGCTGCGGGAGGTTCATCGTTTCGTGCGGCTGGATCGTCCTCCCGATGTGTTGGTTTTACATGTGGGAGGCAATGACTTGGGTAGGCGTCCTTTTAGGGAGTTGATTCGGGATGTAAAGTTTGACCTGCTGAGAATTTGGGCGTTGTTCCCCGGGCTGATCACGGTTTGGTCGGATATTGTTCCGCGTAAGGCTTGGAGGGGTGCGAGGTCTGTGGAGAGCCTTAATAAGGCGCGAGTTAAGGTGAATAGGGCAGTGGGACGATTTATGGCGAAGAGTGGTGGTGTGGTGGTGCGGCATGAGGTGTTGGAAAAGGGCGTTGGGGAATTTTGGAGAGCGGATGGCGTGCATTTGAATGCGGTGGGGACGGATTTGTGGGCTCTGGGGCTCCAGAGTGGTGTGGAAGTGGCCTTAGGTATGTGGAGGGACGCGCAGGTTTGAGGGGGTCAAGCTGCGCGTTCTTGGAGGCGGGGGAGGTCCTTGAAGTGGAAGAATATGGTGGTACCTGAGGATGGGAGGGCCCCGCGGGAGGGGCTGGACTCTCATTGAGGAGCTAGGAGTACTAATTACGCGTCCATCAGTTGCTGCCTCCGAGCTGGGTTCAACGGCTGGGGGCAAGATGGAGACGCAGGTGTTCCGGTGTTTATGAGGTTATTGGGGCTTCTAGGACCTCCCTCGTCATTGGTTAATTTAAGTTATTATGTTATGTATTTATTTAATAAACGGCTGCTGTGGCCGATTAAAATCCAAGCAGTGGTGTTGTGTGTTTATTTCTAGGGGTAAGGTAAGGGTAAGGTAGAAGGGGTTTGGTGTGACTGAGCGAGTGGCCAATGCCTTCTTCAAGGCAGGCCGGACGAGGAGCGCAGCGGTGGGGGAGGCCGTACATGAAGAGGCTTGGGCGACGGAAGCAGAGGTGAACGGAGGGTTAAGTGTGGGAGGGGGGGCGGGCCGGCTGAGAGGCGCGAGTTGCTAGGACAGCGGGGGGGCGCGGCCACTCCGGTGACGTCAGGAGGAGGCGGTGAGCAGGAGCATTGCGGCCAGGGAGAGAAACGCCCACCCTCCCGCCCTGGTGGTAAGTGGTAATCGAGGAAGTTTTTTGGGGGTTGTCAATTTTGTCATGGCAGTCGTGGAGGCGGGGGAGGTCCTTGAAGTGGAAGAATATGGTGGTACCTGAGGATGGGAGGGCCCCGTGGGAGGGGCTGGACTCTCATTGAGGAGCTAGGAGTACTAATTACGCGTCCATCAGTTGCTGCCTCCGAGCTGGGTTCAACGGCTGGGGGCAAGATGGAGACGCAGGTGTTCCGGTGTTTATGAGGTTATTGGGGCTTCTAGGACCTCCCTCGTCATTGGTTAATTTAAGTTATTATGTTATGTATTTATTTAATAAACGGCTGCTGTGGCCGATTAAAATCCAAGCAGTGGTGTTGTGTGTTTATTTCTAGGGGTAAGGTAAGGGTAAGGTAGAAGGGGTTTGGTGTGACTGAGCGAGTGGCCAATGCCTTCTTCATGAGCCGCCCAGTATCCATGGATCCCAAATTGTGCATCTTTGGCATCTTAGATGATGAGTTATGGGATCATTATGAGAGGATATTTTTGAGGGAGACCTTGTTTATGGCAAGAAAGGCAATAGCAATTAGGTGGATGGGGGAGAAAGGACCCACATTGAATCAGTGGAAAAATTTAATAAATATCATCATCCCATATGAAAATATTGTGTACAAGAACAGAGGGTGTGCCTCCAAGTCTGCTAAAGTGTGGGAAAGGTGGTGTTCCTCACCGCAGTCACTGTATACTAGACAGGATCTTTCTAATTCCCTGGCTGCTGTATCTAGACAAGTGTGAATTGTTGAATAAAGTATTGCACTGAATGTACTGAGGGCAAGCATAATGTATATGGAAATGTGTATTTGGTAATGTGAGTGATCGACATGACATGGTACATATTGTATTTATGTTTTTGTACGGTACATACCGTTGTGTGTACTTTATATACCTGATGTATTTGTATGCTCAATAAAAAGAATTTAAAATAAAAAAAATTCACTTTTTAGCAATATTTTTTTTGGGGGGGGCAGCATGAGTGCACCGTGCTGTGAAGGCAGCCTTGGTCATGGTAGGGGTACTAGGGGAGTTAGTTCCGTTGCTGGACCGCTGCCAGCATGGGGCCGCTCCTCTAGCCACTGACAGGCGAGCGCAGGTGTCAGGGGGGGTCCGCCTAATCCGTGAGTTCTTCGGGTGTGGCAGCTGCCCCATTAGTTCCCAAGATGCTGAGGCAGTGGTGGCAGGACCAACCCCCAGCACCCAAGAACCTACCCTGCTCCTGTTTGACAACAGCGACACTGAGAGGGATGTCTTGGGGAGACAATACAGGAGGCTGACATGCAGTTTAGTCCTTCTGATGGGCAGGACTTTTTGGAAGGGATGGAGGAGGAGGAGTAGGAGTCAGGGGTAATGCCTGTCAATATCCCAGTGACATCCCTTCCAACTGGTGTGGGTGGTGTCAGCCACACAATCCATGCGCCTAGTCAGACCCAGACATCAGCGAGAGGACAGCGGAGCCCGGTCAGGGGCTCCACATCTGCTGTTCCCCTCAGTCCACCACCGGTTGGCCCTGCATATGACATTATAGGGGATGAAGAGGAGGGTGACCCAGAATGGGTGCCACCTCCTTTGTCAGGTGACAGCAGAACTGATGAAAGTAGGCATCCGAGGCAAATGGTGCGTCAGGTCACCAGGGAGCCCAGTCTCAGGGGCTCCACTAGTAATGGCAGCAGGAGTAGGCAGCAGCAACAGCAGCAGCCAGCTCCACTTGTGTGCACTGAGCCCGAACAGGCGCAAGTAAGCACCAACCCATCTGACAGGAGGTCGGTGAGTACGTCACCTGTTTGGGATTACTTCCCCCTGGCAGCAGACAAAGTCACAATTGGCATCTGTCAGCCGTACCATGCCAGGGTGAGGAGGGGGAGAGGGAGATCTGTGGCTCGGCTGGGTACCACTGCCCTTACCCAGCACGTGCGAGTCAACCACTGGCGGGTGGTCATTTGGCAGCAAACTTTGCGTGTTAGCGATTCACCGAACATGCGAACATATGGCGATATTCGCACCCGCCATAATTTTTTACATTGTGAAAAACTTGGACCCATGACACATCCATCAGGTGTTATAGGACAGTCAATTGAGACGTTTCAGCACATGGACATACCCCCTACCTTATGAATAAACCTGATCTGGCCACCATTTTACATTCAGTCTTTTGCCAGTGTAGGGAGAGGTTGGTGTGTGGAGCAGGGACAGACTGCTAGGGACAACAAACGCTAGCTAATAGGGTCACAAAAGTCCTTTTAAGGACTGGTATAGGTGTGCTATCGATAGATGTGATACACAGAGGGGTGCGATATACTTATAATATACTTTTATAATGAGTCAAACACATAGATAGATCTATATATAGTGATCACCTGTGAGTCAGGGGCCTAGGGGCTAGGGGCTTACTAGGGCCATTTTTATATAGGGTAAGGTTCTGGACGGGGTCGCTCTTACCAGGGCGGGTGCTCTGTGGTTAGGCTATCAGGGCCAGAATAGCACCCCCCTATAGGGCAATATCAGGGACAGTTCTTTGCCCACCCTGTCCTTCAATACCACATCATCATCTATCCCAGGGATAGATGTTTTTTGCTTTCCCTCTGGGATTCATCGATGTGCACTGGAACCCCCCGGATTCTGGTAGGACATATGGTTTCTGATTTAGTGCCGCCGAACACTTGTTATTGCCTACCACATCTATGCTTTTTGCTTAACTTTAATCATTTAATTTATTTTCATTTTGAGGGATATCTTTTAGGGTCCATTTACACGTCCGCAAAATGGGTCCGCATCCATTCCGCAATTTTGCGGAATACGTGCAGACTAGAGTTGAGCGAACACCTGGATGTTCGGGTTCGAGAAGTTCGGCCGAACTTCCCGAAAATGTTCGGGTTCGGGATCCGAACCCGATCCGAACTTCGTCCCGAACCCGAACCCCATTGAAGTCAATGGGGACCCGAACTTTTCGGCACTAAAAAGGCTGTAAAACAGCCCAGGAAAGGGCTAGAGGGCTGCAAAAGGCAGCAACATGTAGGTAAATCCCCTGCAAACAAATGTGGATAGGCAAATGAATTAAAATAAAAATTAAATAAATAAAAATTAACCAAAATCAATTGGAGAGAGGTCCCATAGCAGAGAATCTGGCTTCCCGTCACCCACCACTGGAACAGTCCATTCTCAGATATTTAGGCCCCGGAACCCAGGCAGAGGAGAGAGGTCCCGTAACAGAGAATCTGGCTTCATGTCAGCAGAGAATCAGTCTGCATGTCATAGCAGAGAATCAGGCTTCATGTCAGCCACCACTGCAACAGTCCATTGTCATAAATTTAGGCCAAGCACCCAGGCAGAGGAGAGAGGTCCCGTAACAGACAATCTGGCTTCATGTCAGCAGAGAATTAGTCTGCATGTCATAGCAGAGAATGAGGCTTCACGTCAGCCACCACTGCAACAGTCCATTGGCATATATTTAGGCCCAGCACCCAGGCAGAGGAGAGAGGTCCCGTAACAGACAATCTGGCTTCATGTCAGCAGAGAATTAGTCTGCATGTCATAGCAGAGAATGAGGCTTCACGTCAGCCACCACTGCAACAGTCCATTGGCATATATTTAGGCCCAGCACACAGGCAGAGGAGAGAGGTCCCGTAACAGACAATCTGGCTTCATTTCAGTAGAGAATCAGTCTGCATGTCATAGCAGAGAAATAGGCTTCACGTCACCCACCACTGCAACAGTCCATTTTCATAAGTTTAGGCCAAGCACCCAGGCAGAGGAGAGAGGTCCCGTAACAGACAATCTGGCTTCATGTCAGTAGAGAATCAGTCTGCATGTCATTGCAGAGAATCAGGCTTCACGTCACCCAACATTGGAACAGTCCATTGGCATATATTTAGGCCCCGGCACCCAGACAGAGGAGAGGTTCATTCAACTTTGGGTAGCCTCGCAATATAATGGTAAAATGAAAATAAAAATAGGATTGAATGAGGAAGTGCCCTGGAGTCCAATAATATATGGTTAAGGGGAGGTAGTTAATGTCTAATCTGGACAAGGGACGGACAGATCCTGTGGGATCCATGCCTGGTTCATTTTTATGAACGTCAGCTTGTCCACATTGGCTGTAGACAGGCGGCTGCGTTTGTCTGTAATGACGCCCCCTGCCGTGCTGAATACACGTTCAGACAAAACGCTGGCCAGCACCTCCAAGGCATAAAAGGCTAGCTCTGGCCACGTGGACAATTTAGAGACCCAGAAGTTGAATGGGGCCGAACCATCAGTCAGTACGTGGAG
Source organism: Bufo gargarizans (assembly GCF_014858855.1). Taxonomy (NCBI): domain Eukaryota; kingdom Metazoa; phylum Chordata; class Amphibia; order Anura; family Bufonidae; genus Bufo; species Bufo gargarizans. The sequence continues at coordinate 275,148,449 of NC_058084.1, forward strand.
GGGTGTGCACATGTACTGTTCCACCATGTTAGTGAAATGTTGCCTCCTGCTAACACGTTGCGTATCAGGTGGTGGTGCAGTTAGCTGTGGCGTGTTGACAAAAGTTTTCCACATCTCTGCCATGCTAACCCTGCCCTCAGAGGAGCTGGCATTGACACAGCTGCCTTGGCGACCTCTTGCTCCTCCTCTGCCTTGGCCTTGGGCTTCCACTTGTTCCCCTGTGACATTTGGGAATGCTCTCAGTAGCGCGTCTACCAACGTGCGCTTGTACTCGCGCATCTTCCTATCACGCTCCAGTGCAGGAAGTAAGGTGGGCACATTGTCTTTGTAGCGTGGATCCAGCAGGGTGGCAACCCAGTAGTCCGCACAGGTTAAAATGTGGGCAACTCTGCTGTCATTGCGCAGGCACTGCAGCATGTAGTCGCTCATGTGTGCCAGGCTGCCCAGGGGTAAGGACAAGCTGTCCTCTGTGGGAGGCGTATCGTCATCGTCCTGCCTTTCCCCCCAGCCACGCACCAGTGATGGACCCAAGCTGCGTTGGGTGCCACCCCGCTGTGACCATGCTTCATCCTCATCCTCCTCCACCTCCTCCTCGTCCTCCTCATCCTCCAGTAGTGGGCCCTGGCTGGCCACATTTGTACCTGGCCTCTGCTGTTGCCAAAAACCTCCCTCTGAGTCACTTCGAAGAGACTGGCCTGAAAGTGCTAAAAATGACCCCTCTTCCTCCACCTCCTCCTCCTCCTCCTGGGCCACCTCCTCTTCCATCATCGCCCTAAGTGTTTTCTCAAGGAGACATAGAAGTGGTATTGTAACGCTGATAACGGCGTCATCGCCACTGGCCATGTTGGTGGAGTACTCGAAACAGCGCAACAGGGCACACAGGTCTCGCATGGAGGCCCAGTCATTGGTGGTGAAGTGGTGCTGTTCTGTAGTGCGACTGACCCGTGCGTGCTGCAGCTGAAACTCCACTATGGCCTGCTGCTGCTCGCACAGTCTGTCCAGCATGTGCAAGGTGGAGTTCCACCTGGTGGGCACGTCGCATATGAGGCGGTGAGTGGGAAGGCCGAAGTTACGCTGTAGCGCAGACAGGCGAGCAGCAGCAGGATGTGAACGCCGGAAGCGCGAACAGACGGCCCGCACTTTATGCAGCAGGTCTGACATGTCGGGGTAGTTGTGAATGAACTTCTGCACCACCAAATTCAGCACATGCGCCAAGCAAGGGATGTGCGTCAAATTGGCTAGTCCCAGAGCTGCAACGAGATTTCGCCCATTATCACACACCACCAGGCCGGGCTTGAGGCTCACCGGCAGCAACCACTTGTCGGTCTGTTGTTCTATACCCCGCCACAACTCCTGTGCGGTGTGGGGCCTGTCCCCCAAACATATGAGTTTCAGAATGGCCTGCTGACGTTTACCCCGGGCTGTGCTGAAGTTGGTGGTGAAGGTGTGTGGCTGACTGGATGAGCAGGTGGAAGAAGAGGAGGAGGAAGCCGAGAAGGAGGAGGTGGCAACAGGAGGCAAAGAATGTTGCCCTGCGATCCTTGGCGGCGGAAGGACGTGCGCCAAACAGCTCTCCGCCTGGGGCCCAGCTGCCACTACATTTACCCAGTGTGCAGTTAGGGAGATATAGCGTCCCTGACCGTGCTTACTGGTCCACGTATCTGTGGTTAGGTGGACCTTGCTACAGATGGCGTTGCGCAGTGCACACTTGATTTTATCGGATACTTGGTTGTGCAGGGAAGGCACGGCTCTCTTGGAGAAGTAGTGGCGGCTGGGAACAACATACTGTGGGACAGCAAGCGACATGAGCTGTTTGAAGCTGTCTGTGTCCACCAGCCTAAATGACAGCATTTCATAGGCCAGTAGTTTAGAAATGCTGGCATTCAGGGCCAGGGATCGAGGGTGGCTAGGTGGGAATTTACACTTTCTCTCAAATGTTTGTGAGATGGAGAGCTGAACGCTGCCGTGTGACATGGTTGAGACGCTTGGTGACGGAGGTGGTGGTGGTGGTGTTGGTGGTACATCCCCTGTTTGCTGGGCGGCAGGTGCCAACGTTCCTCCAGAGGCGGAGGAAGAGGCCGAGGCGGCAGCAGCAGAAGAGGCCGAGGCGGCAGCAGCAGAAGAGGCCGAGGCGGCAGCAGCAGAAGAGGTAGCAGGGGGAGCTTGAGTGACTTCCTTGGTTTTAAGGTGTTTACTCCACTGCAGTTCATGCTTTGCATGCAGGTGCCTGGTCATGCAGGTTGTGCTCAGGTTCAGAACGTTAATGCCTCGCTTCAGGCTCTGATGGCACAGCGTGCAAACCACTCGGGTCTTGTCGTCAGCACATTGTTTGAAGAAGTGCCATGCCAGGGAACTCCTTGAAGCTGCCTTTGGGGTGCTCGGTCCCAGATGGCGGCGGTCAGTAGCAGGCGGAGTCTCTTGGCGGCGGGTGTTCTGCTTTTGCCCACTGCTCCCTCTTTTGCTACGCTGTTGGCTCGGTCTCACCACTGCCTCTTCCTCCGAACTGTGAAAGTCAGTGGCACGACCTTCATTCCATGTGGGGTCTAGGACCTCATCGTCCCCTGCATCGTCTTCCACCCAGTCTTGATCCCTGACCTCCTGTTCAGTCTGCACACTGCAGAAAGACGCAGCAGTTGGCACCTGTGTTTCGTCATCATCAGAGACATGCTGAGGTGGTATTCCCATGTCCTCATCATCAGGAAACATAAGTGGTTGTGCGTCAGTGCATTCTATGTCTTTCACCGCTGGGGAAGGGCTAGGTGGATGCCCTTGGGAAACCCTGCCAGCGGAGTCTTCAAACAGCATAAGAGACTGCTGCATAACTTGAGGCTGAGACAGTTTCCCTGGTATGCATGGGGGTGATGTGACAGACTGATGGGGTTGGTTTTCAGGCGCCATCTGTGCGCTTTCTGCAGAAGACTGGGTGGGAGATAATGTGAACGTGCTGGATCCACTGTCGGCCACCCAATTGACTAATGCCTGTACCTGCTCAGGCCTTACCATCCTTAGAACGGCATTGGGCCCCACCATATATCGCTGTAAATTCTGGCGGCTACTGGGACCTGAGGTAGTTGGTACACTAGGACGTGTGGATGTGGCAGAACGGCCACGTCCTCTCCTAGCACCAGAGGGTCCACTAACACCACCACGACCATGTCCACGTCCGCGTCCCTTACTAGATGTTTTCCTCATTGTTATGGTTCACCACAACAACAAAAATATTATTTGGCCCAATGTATTGTATTCAAATTCAGCGGGATATAAATTTGAGGCCTAGTATTTAGGCGCTGGGTGACCGGTATGGATTTAGTGACAGAATTAGACTTGGAAATGCACAGTAGTGTGTGTGTGAAGTTATTCTGAATGACCCTATGTGCACCTTGAATATTATATACCCTTTTAGGGATAGATTTCAAATAGCTCTGATATAGCAGAAACCACTAAATTATGAAATTGCTAAATTGGGAATTGTATTTCAACCCAGAACAAAAAATGTGCTTTGACGGACACTAAATAACTTTCCCAGCCACAACAGGACAGCGGTAACGAGAGATTTAGCGGGATATAAATTTGAGGCCTAGTATTTAGGCGCTGGGTGACCGGTATGGATTTAGTGACAGAATTAGACTGGGATATGCACAGTAGCGTGTGTGTGTGAAGTTATTCTGAATGACCCTATGTGCACCTTGAATATTATATACCCTTTTAGGGATAGATTTCAAATAGCTCTGATATAGCAGAAACCACTAAATTATGAAATTGCTAAATTGGGAATTGTATTTTAACCCAGAACAAAAAATGTGCTTTGACGGACACTAAATAACTTTCCCAGCCACAACAGGACAGCGGTAACGAGAGATTTAGCGGGATATAAATTTGAGGCCTAGTATTTAGGCGCTGGGTGACCGGAATGGATTTAGTGACAGAATTAGACTGGGATATGCACAGTAGCGTGTGTGTGTGAAGTTATTCTGAATGACCCTATGTGCACCTTGAATATTATATACCCTTTTAGGGATAGATTTCAAATAGCTCTGATATAGCAGAAACCACTAAATTATGAAATTGCTAAATTGGGAATTGTATTTCAACCCAGAACAAAAAATGTGCTTTGACGGACACTAAATAACTTTCCCAGCCACAACAGGACAGCGGTAACGAGAGATTTAGCGGGATATAAATTTGAGGCCTAGTATTTAGGTGCTGGGTGACCTATATGGATTTAGTGACAGAATTAGACTGGGATATGCACAGTAGCGTGTGTGTGTGAAGTTATTCTGAATGACCCTATGTGCACCTTGAATATTATATACCCTTTTAGGGATAGATTTCAAATAGCTCTGATATAGCAGAAACCACTAAATTATGAAATTGCTAAATTGGGAATTGTATTTCAACCCAGAACAAAAAATGTGCTTTGACGGACACTAAATAACTTTCCCAGCCACAACAGGACAGCGGTAACGAGAGATTTAGCGGGATATAAATTTGAGGCCTAGTATTTAGGCGCTAGGTGACCTGTATGGATTTAGTGACAGAATTGGACTTGGAAATGCACAGTAGCGTGTGTGTGTGAAGTTATTCTGAATGACCCTATGTGCACCTTGAATATTATATACCCTTTTAGGGATAGATTTCAAATAGCTCTGATATAGCAGAAACCACTAAATTATGAAATTGCTAAATTGGGAATTGTATTTCAACCCGGAACAAAAAATGTGCTTTGACGGACACTAAATAACTTTCCCAGCCAAAACAGGACAGCGGTAACGAGAGATTTAGCGGGATATAAATTTGAGGCCTAGTATTTAGGCGCTGGGTGACCTGTATGGATTTAGTGACAGAATTAGACTGGGCTATGCACAGTAGCGTGTGTGTGTGAAGTTATTCTGAATGACCCTATGTGCACCTTGAATATTATATACCCTTTTAGGGATAGATTTCAAATAGCTCTGATATAGCAGAAACCACTAAATATGAAATTGCTAAATTGGGAATTGTATTTCAACCCAGAAAAAAAATGTGCTTTGACGGACACTAAATAACTTTCCCAGCCACAACAGGACAGCGGTAACGAGAGATTTAGCGGGATATAAATTTGAGGCCTAGTATTTAGGCGCTGGGTGACCTGTATGGATTTAGTGACAGAATTAGACTGGGATATGCACAGTAGCGTGTGTGTGTGAAGTTATTCTGAATGACCCTATGTGCACCTTGAATATTATATACCCTTTTAGGGATAGATTTCAAATAGCTCTGATACAGCAGAAACCACTAAATTATGAAATTGCTAAATTGGGAATTGTATTTCAACCCAGAACAAAAAATGTGCTTTGACGGACACTAAATAACTTTCCCAGCCACAACAGGACAGCGGTAACGAGAGATTTAGCGGGATATAAATTTGAGGCCTAGTATTTAGGCGCTGGGTGACCTGTATGGATTTAGTGACAGAATTAGACTGGGCTATGCACAGTAGCGTGTGTGTGTGAAGTTATTCTGAATGACCCTATGTGCACCTTGAATATTATATACCCTTTTAGGGATAGATTTCAAATAGCTCTGATATAGCAGAAACCACTAAATTATGAAATTGCTAAATTGGGAATTGTATTTCAACCCAGAACAAAAAATCTGCTTTGACGGACAATAAATAACTTTCCCAGCCACAACAGGACAGCGGTAACGAGAGATTTAGCGTGATATAAATTTGAGGCCTAGTATTTAGGCGCTGGGTGACCGGTATGGATTTAGTGACAGAATTGGACTTGGAAATGCACAGTAGCGTGTGTGTGTGAAGTTATTCTGAATGACCCTATGTGCACCTTGAATATTATATACCCTTTTAGGGATAGATTTCAAATAGCTCTGATATAGCAGAAACCACTAAATTAGGAAATTGCTAAATTGGAAATTGTATTTCAACCCAGAACAAAAAATGTGCTTTGACGGACACTAAATAACTTTCCCAGCCACAACAGGACAGCGGTAACGAGAGATTTAGCGGGATATAAATTTGAGGCCTAGTATTTAGGCGCTGGGTGACCTGTATGGATTTAGTGACAGAATTAGACTGGGATATGTACAGTAGCGTGTGTGTGTGAAGTTATTCTGAATGACCCTATGTGCACCTTGAATATTATATACCCTTTTAGGGATAGACTTCAAATAGCTCTGATATAGCAGAAACCACTAAATTATGAAATTGCTAAATTGGGAATTGTATTTCAACCCAGAACAAAAAATGTGCTTTGACGGACACTAAATAACTTTCCCAGCCACAACAGGACAGCGGTAACGAGAGATTTAGCGGGATATAAATTTGAGGCCTAGTATTTAGGCGCTGGGTGACCTGTATGGATTTAGTGACAGAATTAGACTGGGATATGCACAGTAGCGTGTGTGTGTGAAGTTATTCTGAATGACCCTATGTGCACCTTGAATATTATATACCCTTTTAGGGATAGATTTCAAATAGCTCTGATATAGCAGAAACCACTAAATTATGAAATTGCTAAATTGGGAATTGTATTTCAACCCAGAACAAAAAATGTGCTTTGACGGACACTAAATAACTTTCCCAGCCACAACAGGACAGCGGTAACGAGAGATTTAGCGGGATATAAATTTGAGGCCTAGTATTTAGGCGCTGGGTGACCGGTATGGATTTAGTGACAGAATTAGACTGGGATATGGCCAAAAAATAACCACACTATTGCTGGTTAAATGCACTTGGTGACGGGCGCAGCTTGCCCCTGATGTAGTATATGGCCAAAAAATGAACAGACTATTGCTGGTTAAATGCACTTGGTGTCACAGCTTGACCAACCACACTACTGAGGGTTAAATGCACTTGGTGACGGGCGCAGCTTGCCCCTGATGTAGTATATGGCCAAAAAATGAACAGACTATTGTTGGTTAAATGCACTTGGTGTCACAGCTTGACCAACCACACTACTGAGGGTTAAATGCACTTGGTGACGGGCGCAGCTTGCCCCTGATGTAGTATATGGCCAAAAAATGAACAGACTATTGCTGGTTAAATGCACTTGGTGACGGGCGCAGCTTGCCCCTGATTTAGTATATGGCCAAAAAATGAACAGACTATTGCTGGTTAAATGCACTTGGTGTGATAGCTTGACCAACCACACTACTGAGGGTTAAATGCACTTGGTGACGGGCGCAGCTTGCCCCTGATGTAGTATATGGCCAAAAAATAAACAGACTATTGCTGGTTAAATGCACTTGGTGTCACAGCTTGACCAACCACACTACTGAGGGTTAAATGCACTTGGTGACGGGCGCAGCTTGCCCCTGATGTAGTATATGGCCAAAAAATGAACAGACTATTGCTGGTTAAATGCACTTGGTGACGGGCGCAGCTTGCCCCTGAATTAGTATATGGCCAAAAAATGAACAGACTATTGCTGGTTAAATGCACTTGGTGTGATAGCTTGACCAACCACACTACTGAGGGTTAAATGCACTTGGTGACGGGCGCAGCTTGCCCCTGATTTAGTATATGGCCAAAAAATGAACAGACTATTGCTGGTTAAATGCACTTGGTGTGATAGCTTGACCAACCACACTACTGAGGGTTAAATGCACTTGGTGACGGGCGCAGCTTGCCCCTGATGTAGTATATGGCCAAAAAATAAACAGACTATTGCTGGTTAAATGCACTTGGTGTGACAGCTTCACCCTGATGTAGGCTTTAGCCAAAAAACAACCACACCATTGAGGGTTAAATGCACTTGGTGACAGGCGCAGCTTGCCCCTGATGTAGTATATGGCCAAAAAATAAACAGACTATTGCTGGTTAAATGCACTTGGTGTGACAGCTTCACCCTGATGTAGGCTTTAGCCAAAAAACAACCACACCATTGAGGGTTAAATGCACTTGGTCGCAGCTTGTGCTGGCGCACCACAAGACACAAAATGGCCGCCGATCACCCCAGAAAAATGTGACTGACAAACGGTCTGGGCAGCCTAAAAACAGTGAGCAATTGAGTATCAGCAGCTCAATGATCCACAGCTGCAGATCGATCAATAATCAAGTACTTTGGAGGAGTTAATCTGCCTAATCTCGCCCTACTGTCGCAGCCGCAACCTCTCCCTACGCTAATCAGAGCAGAGTGACGGGCGGCGCTATGTGACTCCAGCTTAAATAGAGGCTGGGTCACATGGTGCTCTGGCCAATCACAGCCATGCCAATAGTAGGCATGGCTGTGATGGCCTCTTGGGGCAAGTAGTATGACGCTTGTTGATTGGCTGCTTTGCAGCCTTTCAAAAAGCGCCAAGAAAGCGTCACAAAAGCGCCAAGAAAGCGACGAACACCGAACCCGAACCCGGACTTTTACGAAAATGTCCGGGTTCGGGTCCGTGTCACGGACACCCCAAAATTCGGTACGAACCCGAACTATACAGTTCGAGTTCGCTCATCCCTAGTGCAGACCCATTCATTTTCAATGGGGCCAGAATGTGCTGTCCGCATCCGCATTTGCGGATCCGCACTTCCGCAATTGTGGACAAGATTAGGCATTTTCTATTATAGTGCTGGCGATGTGCCGTCTGCAAATTGCGGAATGCACATTGCCAGTATCCGTGTTTTGAGGATCCGCAGAACACTTACGGACGTGTGAATGGACTCTTAGGCCTCATTCAGACGGCCATATGCTGTCCGCAAAAATGCGGATCCGTCTTTTTGCTGACAGTTCAGCATGTCCGTAAACAAACGGATAGCATTCAGTATTTTTGTGGACCCTTGGACTTTAATGGGGCAATGTCCTGATTTTCACAGACAAGTATAGGACATGTTTCATTTGTTTTGCGGAACCGTGGAATAGTAAAGGGCCCCATAGAAGTGAATGGGTCAGCATCTAATCAGCAAAAAAAAAAATACAGATTCACATTTTTGCAGATTGCATACGGCCGTCTGAATGAGCCCTTAATAGTAACATTATTAAAGGTTACATTTTATCTTTATGTTGCATTCCTTGTACAATGTTATAATATACTTTTTAACATAGAAAGTATATTATAGTGCATTTGTATTGTGCTGCAGTTGTGTGCGGTTCTGATGTGATACCGCAGGTATATAGAGGGACAAGCGTTATTGGAACAAATAATTTCTACTGGTGTGATATACCAGTTGCCCCCCCAAAAAAGTGATTGAAGCAGAGGTGGTATATACCAATAATATACTTTCTATATAGTGCATTTAGGTAGCGCAACAGGGCACATTTAAGAGAAATTTCCCTTCAAGACGCATAAAAATGTCACCTGATTAAGACACATATTTTTTGTTGAAATTTTTGTCATTGATCCCCCTCTAGTATGTCACTGTCCATATTGTGGGACTATTTGTGCACTTCTACTAAGTATTTGGTGGCTGCAAATAGGAGCTGAAGGTTTTTCAGGTTCGCCAACCATTAAAGTGAATGGAGACCTTTGATTTGCGAACTTTTGATCGCGTTCGCGCAATTGCGAACCGTCCCGACCGATGTTAGTCCATCACTACTGGCGGGAGTGGGAACAGATGCAGGGATAGCAGCACCACCAGCACTGTGCAGTGGACAGCAGCTCCTGCCACTGTACTGCAGCCACCCCAACCCCTTCCACCGATTCATTCCTTTCTCCTGTTCTCTCTACTAGAGGTACTGGTACCGGCAGACAGACCTATGCCTCCACTGCATCTTCCTCTGTCTCCTCCTCCTCTGCCGTCCGGTGCCAGCCATTAGTTCCCGATGCACTTGAACGCTCCGTGCCCTATGCCGCTGGAGACCGACGCGTGCGTTCACTCGATGGGCTCCTGGCAACGGTTATCGCCCAACATCTGCTGCCTTTCAATCTTGTCGATAGCAATCCATTTAGGCAGATGTTGGAGCATGCCTAACCCAGATGGCGTGACCCCAGATGACATTTCTTTGTCAGGACCGGCGGCCCTGCCCTACACCAGCACATTGTGCAGAATGTATCCCTGTCGCTGGATCATGCTGTCAGCGACAGGGTGCATCTGGTGATGGATGTTTGGACCAGCAGACATGGGCAGGGAAGATACATCAGTATCACAGCCCATTTGGTGTCCCTCCCAGGGGCCAGGGAGGGATCAGCGGCATCTGAGTTTGTGGTGCCGCCCCGGGGTGTCCAGGGGAGAACTGCTGCTCTTCCTCAAGCCACTGTCTCCACAGCTGCTGAACCCCCCAGCAAGCGTCCTTGTAGCTACGCAAGTGTGGGGCGCGCGTCCGCTGCCAGGCCGTGCTCCAGCTTGTGAGCTTAGGGGAATGGATACACACTGGACCTGAAGTTCTGACTGCACTACAGAAGTGGCTGACACCCCTCAGGCTAGAGGCAGGTATGCCAGCAACCTACTCGCCGCCCTCCATGCTGGCAGTCTTACCCATGTACCCTGCATGGCACATCTCCTCAACCTTGTGGTACAGAAGTTCCTCCGCTCATACCCAAGGTTGAGTGACCATGTGCAAAGGGTACGGAACCCCTTCCTGGTGAAGTCTGCCCCGGGCTGTGTGACACTACTCCCAATGTGTAGCCAATAGAGTTGAGCGGACACCTGGATGTTCGGGTTCGAGAAGTTCGGCCGAACTTCCCGGAAATGTTCGGGATCCGAACCCGATCCGAACTTCGTCCCGAACCCGAACCCCATTAAAGTCAATGGGGACCCAAACTTTTTGGGACTAAAAAGGCTGTAAAACAGCCCAGGAAAGGGCTAGAGGGCTGCAAAAGGCAGCAACATGTAGGTAAATCCCCTGCAAACAAATGTGGATAGGGAAATGAATAAAAATAAAAATAAAATAAATAAAAATTAACCAATATCAATTGGAGAGAGGTCCCATAGCAGAGAATCAGGCTTCACGTCAGCCACCAGTGCAACAGTCCATTGTCATATATTTAGGCCCAGCACCCAGGCAGAGGAGAGAGGTCCCGTAACAGAGACTCTGGCTTCATGTCAGCAGAGAATCAGTCTGCATGTCATAGCAGAGAATCAGGCTTCACGTCAGCCACCAGTGCAACAGTCCATTGTCACATATTTAGGCCCAGCACCCAGGCAGAGGAGAGAGGTCCCGTAACAGAGGATCTGGCTTCATGTCAGCAGAGAATCAGTCTGCATGTCATAGCAGAGAATCAGGCTTCACGTCAGCCACCACTGCAACAGTCCATTGGCATATATTTAGGCCCAGCACCCAGGCAGAGGAGAGAGGTCCCGTAACAGAGGATCTGGCTTAATGTCAGCAGAGAATCAGTCTGCATGTCATAGCAGAGAATCAGGCTTCATGTCAGCCACCACTGCAACAGTCCATTGTCAGATATTTAGGCCCAGCACCCAGGCAGAGGAGAGAGGTCCCGTAACAGAGAATCTGTCTTCATGTCAGCAGAGAATCAGTCTGCATGTCATAGCAGAGAATCAGGCTTCACGTCAGCCACCACTGCAACAGTCCAATGGCATATATTTAGGCCCAGCACACAGGCAGAGGAGAGAGGTCCCGTAACAGAGGATCTGGCTTCATGTCAGCAGAGAATTAGTCTGCATGTCATAGCAGAGAATCAGGCTTCACGTCAGCCACCACTGCAACAGTCGATTGGCATATATTTAGGCCCAGCACACAGGCAGAGGAGAGAGGTCCCGTAACAGAGAATCTGTCTTCATATCAGCAGAGAATCAGTCTGCATGTCATAGCAGAGAATCAGGCTTCACGTCAGCCACCACTGCAACAGTCCATTGGCATATATTTAGGCCCAGCACACAGGCAGAGGAGAGAGGTCCCGTAACAGAGACTCTGTCTTCATGTCAGCAGAGAATCAGTCTGCATGTCATAGCAGAGATTCAGGCTTCATGTCAGCCACCACTGCAACAGTCCATTGGCATATATTTAGGCCCAGCACCCAGGCAGAGGAGAGAGGTCCCGTAACAGAGAATCTGGCTTCATGTCAGCAGAGAATTAGTCTGCATGTCATAGCAGAGAATCAGGCTTCCCGTCACCCAACATTGGCATATATTTAGGCCCCGACACCCAGACAGAGGAAAGGTTCATTCAACTTTGGGTAGCCTCGCAATATAATGGTAAAATGAAAATAAAAATAGGATTGAATGAGGAAGTGCCCTGGAGTACAATAATATATGGTTAAGGGGAGGTAGTTAATATCTAATCTGGACAAGGGACGGACAGGTCCTGTGGGATCCATGCCTGGTTCATTTTTATGAACGTCAGCTTGTCCACATTGGCTGTAGACAGGCGGCTACGTTTGTCTGTAATGACGCCCCCTGCCGTGCTGAATACACGTTCAGACAAAACGCTGGCCGCCGGGCAGGCCAGCACCTCCAAGGCATAAATGGCTAGCTCTGGCCACGTGGACAATTTAGAGACCCAGAAGTTGAATGGGGCCGAACCATCAGTCAGTACGTGGAGGGGTGTGCACACGTACTGTTCCACCATGTTAGTGAAATGTTGCCTCCTGCTAACACGTTGCGTATCAGGTGGTGGTGCAGTTAGTTGTGGCGTGTTGACAAAATTTTCCCACATCTCTGCCATGCTAACCCTGCCCTCAGAGGAGCTGGCCGTGACACAGCTGCCTTGGCGACCTCTTGCTCCTCCTCTGCCTTGGCCTTGGGCTTCCACTTGTTCCCCTGTGACATTTGGGAATGCTCTCAGTAGCGCGTCTACCAACGTGCGCTTGTACTCGCGCATCTTCCTATCACGCTCCAGTGCAGGAAGTAAGGTGGGCACATTGTCTTTGTAGCGTGGATCCAGCAGGGTGGCAACCCAGTAGTCCGCACACGTTAAAATGTGGGCAACTCTGCTGTCGTTGCGCAGGCACTTCAGCATGTAGTCGCTCATGTGTGCCAGGCTGCCCAGGGGTAAGGACAAGCTGTCCTCTGTGGGAGGCGTATCGTCATCGTCCTGCCTTTCCCCCCAGCCACGCACCAGTGATGGGCCCAAGCTGCGTTGGGTGCCACCCCGCTGTGACCATGCTTCATCCTCATCCTCCTCCACCTCCTCCTCGTCCTCCTCGTCCTCCAGTAGTGGGCCCTGGCTGGCCACATTTGTACCTGGCCTCTGCTGTTGCAAAAAATCTCCCTCTGAGTCACTTCGAAGAGACTGGCCTGAAAGTGCTAAAAATTACCCCTCTTCCTCCTCCTCCTCCTCCTCCTCATGGGCCACCTCCTCTTCCATCATCGCCCTAAGTGTTTTCTCAAGGAGACATAGAAGTGGTATTGTAACGCTGATAACGGCGTCATCGCCACTGGCCATGTTGGTGGAGTACTCGAAACAGCGCAACAGGGCACACAGGTCTCGCATGGAGGCCCAGTCATTGGTCGGGAAGTGGTGCTGTTCCGCAGTGCGACTGACCCGTGCGTGCTGCAGCTGAAACTCCACTATGGTCTGCTGCTGCTCGCACATGCTGTCCAGCATGTGCAAGGTGGCGTTCCGCCTGGTGGGCACGTCGCATATGAGGCGGTGAGCGGGAAGGCCGAAGTTACGCTGTAGCGCAGACAGGCAAGCAGCGGCAGGATGTGAACGCCGGAAGCGCGAACAGACGGCCCGCACTTTATGCAGCAGGTCTGACATGTCGGGGTAGTTGTGAATGAACTTCTGCACCACCAAATTCAGCACATGCGCCAGGCAAGGGATGTGCGTCAAACCGGCTAGTCCCAGAGCTGCAACAAGATTTTGCCCATTATCGCACACCACCAGGCCGGGCTTGAGGCTCACCGGCAGCAACCACTCGTCGGTCTGTTGTTCTATACCACGCCACAACTCCTGTGCGGTGTGGGGCCTGTCCCCCAAACATATGAGTTTCAGAATGGCCTGCTGACGTTTACCCCGGGCTGTGCTGAAGTTGGTGGTGAAGGTGTGTGGCTGACTGGATGAGCAGGTGGAAGAAGAGGAGGAGGAAGCCGAAAAGGCGGAGGTGGCAACAGGAAGCAAAGAATGTTGCCCTGCGATCCTTGGCGGTGGAAGGACGTGCGCCAAACAGCTCTCCGCCTGCGGCCCAGCTGCCACTACATTTACCCAGTGTGCAGTTAGGGAGATATAGTGTCCCTGGCCGTGCTTACTGGTCCACATATCTGTGGTTAGGTGGACCTTGCTACAGATGGCGTTGCGCAGTGCACACTTGATTTTATCGGATACTTGGTTGTGCAGGGAAGGAACGGCTCTCTTGGAGAAGTAGTGGCGGCTGGGAACAACATACTGTGGGACAGCAAGCGACATGAGCTGTTTGAAGCTGTCTGTGTCCACCAGCCTTAATGACAGCATTTCATAGGCCAGTAGTTTAGAAATGCTGGCATTCAGGGCCAGGGATCGAGGGTGGCTAGGTGGGAATTTACGCTTTCTCTCAAATGTTTGTGAGATGGAGAGCTGAACGCTGCCGTGTGACATGGTTGAGATGCTTGGTGACGGAGGTGGTGGTGGTGTTGGTGGTACATCCCCTGTTTGCTGGGCGGCAGGTGCCAACGTTCCTCCAGAGGCGGAGGAAGAGGCCGAGGCGGCAGCAGCAGAAGAGGTAGCAGGGGGAGCCTGAGTGACTTCCTTGATTTTAAGGTGTTTACTCCACTGCAGTTCATGCTTTGCATGCAGGTGCCTGGTCATGCAGGTTGTGCTAAGGTTCAGAACGCTATTGCCTCGCTTCAGGCTCTGATGGCACAGCGTGCAAACCACTCGGGTCTTGTCGTCAGCACATTGTTTGAAGAAGTGCCATGCCAGGGAACTCCTTGAAGCTGCCTTTGGGGTGCTCGGTCCCAGATGGCGGCGGTCAGTAGCAGTCGGAGTCTCTTGGCGGCGGGTGTTCTGTTTTTGCCCACTGCTCCCTCTTTTGCTACGCTGTTGGCTCGGTCTCACCACTGCCTCTTCCTCCGAACTGTGAAAGTCAGTGGCACGACCTTCATTCCATGTGGGGTCTAGGACCTCATCGTCCCCTGCATCGTCTTCCACCCAGTCTTGATCCCTGACCTCCTGTTCAGTCTGCACACTGCAGAAAGACGCAGCAGTTGGCACCTGTGTTTCGTCATCAGAGACTTGCTGAGGTGGTATTCCCATGTCCTCATCATCAGGAAACATAAGTGGTTGTGCGTCAGTGCATTCTATGTCTTCCACCGCTGGGGAAGGGCTAGGTGGATGCCCTTGGGAAACCCTGCCAGCAGAGTCTTCAAACAGCATAAGAGACTGCTGCATAAATTGAGGCTCAGACAGTTTCCCTGATATGCATGGGGGTGATGTGACAGACTGATGGGGTTGGTTTTCAGGCGCCATCTGTGCGCTTTCTGCAGAAGACTGGGTGGGAGATAATGTGAACGTGCTGGATCCACTGTCGGCCACCCAATTGACTAATGCCTGTACCTGCTCAGGCCTTACCATCCTTAGAACGGCATTGGGCCCCACCATATATCGCTGTAAATTCTGGCGGCTACTGGGACCTGAGGTAGTTGGTACACTAGGACGTGTGGATGTGGCAGAACGGCCACGTCCTCTCTCAGCACCAGAGGGTCCACTAACACCACCACGACCATGTCCACGTCCGCGTCCCTTACTAGATGTTTTCCTCATTGTTATCGTTCACCACAACAACAAAAATATTATTTGGCCCAATGTATTGTATTAAAATTCAGCTGAATATAAATTTGAGGCCTAGTATTTAGGCGCTGGGTGACAGGTATAGGTTTACTGACAGAATTAGACTTGGAAATGCACAGTAGCGGGTGTGTGAAGTTATTCAGAATGACCCTATGTGCACCTTGAATATGATATACCCTTTTAGGGATAGATTTCAAATAGCTCTGATACAGCAGAAACCACTAAATTATGAAATTGCTGAATTGGGAATTGTATTTCAACCCAGAACAAAAACTGTGCTTGGACGGACACTAAATAACTTGCCCAGCCACAACAGTACAGCAGTAATGACAGATTTAGCAGGATATAAATTTGAGGCCTAGTATTTAGGCGCTGGGTGACAGGTATAGGTTTACTGACAGAATTAGACTTGGAAATGCACAGTAGCGGGTGTGTGAAGTTATTCTGAATGACCCAATGTGCACCTTGAATATGATATACCCTTTTAGAGATAGATTTCAAATAGCTCTGATACAGCAGAAACCACTAAATTATGAAATTGCTAAATTGGGAATTGTATTTCAACCCAGAACAAAAACTGTGCTTTGACGGGCACTAAATAACTTGCCCAGCTACAGCAGTAACGACAGATTTAGCTGGATATAAATTTGAGGCCTAGTATTTAGGCGCTGGGTGACAGGTATAGGTTTACTGACAGAATTAGACTTGGAAATGCACAGTAGCGGGTGTGTGAAGTTATTGAGAATGACCCTATGTGCACCTTGAATATGATATACCCTTTTAGGGATAGATTTCAAATAGCTCTGATACAGCAGAAACCACTAAATTATGAAATTGCTAAATTGGGAATTGTATATCAACCCAGAACAAAAAATGTGCTTTGACGGACACTAAATAACTTGACCAGCCACACCAGTAACGACAGATTTAGCTGGATATAAACTTGAGGCCTAGTATTTAGGCGCTGGGTGACAGGTATACGTTTACTGACAGAATTAGACTGGGATATGGCCAAAAAATAACCACACTATTGATGGTTAAATGCACTTGGTGTGACAGCTTGACCAACCACACTACTAAGGGTTAAATGCACTTGGTGACAGGCGCAGCTTGCCTCTTATGTAGTATATGGCCAAAAAATAAACAGACTATTGCTGGTTAAATGCACTTGGTGTGACAGCTTCACCCTGATGTAGGTTTTAGCCAAAAAACAACCACACCATTGAGGGTTAAATGCACTTGGTCGCAGCTTGTGCTGGCGCACCACAAGACACAAAATGGCCGCCGATCACCCCAGAAAAAAGTGACTGACAAATGGTCTGGGCAGCCTAAAAACAGTGAGCAATTGAGTATCAGCAGCTCAATGATCCACAGCTGCAGATCGATCAATTAATCAAGTCCTTTGGAGGAGTTAATCTGCCTAATCTCGCCCTACTGTCGCAGCCGCAACCTTTCCCTATGCTGATCAGAGCAGAGTGACGGGCGGCGCTATGTGACTCCAGCTTAAATAGAGGCTGGGTCACATGGTGTTTTGGCTAATCACAGCCATGCCATGCTTTGCAGCCTTTCAAAAAGCGCCAAGAAAGCGACGAACACCGAACCCGAACTTTTACGAAAATGTCCGGGTTCGGGTCCGTGTCACAGACACCCCAAAATTCGCTCATCCCTAGTAGCCAAGCCTCGCAGCTAAAGGCTTATTCTACAGAATGACCTGCGATAGATGAACCAGGCTGCGCACTGGAGGCAAGCGATGAGGACTCCGCCAGTAGCCGGGGACCGTGACAGAGTCATGACTGAGGGGAAGGGGAACTGACCCCGGCGGCAGAGCTTGGGACACTTCCGCAGCCGGCCCAAGGAAAGAAAGTTCCTTACTGGCTTCTGTGCTCTGACAGGCAGAGGATGGCGGGGTGCAGTGGATGGCAGGAGCCCAGCGTGTCTGCGACTCTGATTGTGTATGGGTCGTGTGATCCGCAGTAACCATACCTCTTCACAGACAAAAGGAGCATGACAGACTTAAAACCTCGCCACTCCTGCTGCACTCTGGCTTAGAGGAAACAGCACACGGTGAGACAGGCTGCGTTACTGCAGTGTTCTGCTACAGACAGATACATGCTGGTGAGTTCTTAGCCAGTCCTTAATTTTTTTTGTATTGGAACTGCTTATTTTTTTATGACACATTTGGTAACTTAGATGAATTAAGCAAATGTTATTAATCAACATATTGTTAGTGAAGTTATTAATCTGTTCACTGTATAGATACTTGTATCAAATGTACTTATTTTTTTTAAGTATATTTTATTTATAGAAAATTTTATAATAATGTTAATTTTTGGTGATGCATGTAATAATATTTTTCTGTTAAAAAGGATCACATTTGGTATTTAGACTTATACTTGGCAGTATTCACTTTGCTCACTACTTGAGAAATATCCCATTGTGCTGACCAAAAAGTAATTTACTGTTTAATGAACACACAATTTCTGTCGGAACTTACAGGGCATTTGGTTTTCGTTATCTGATCTATTGGACTATTTTATATTGGCCTTTACAATCTTAAAAAAATAAACTCTCGATGTAAGCAAAGAACAATAATGCTGCTGTTGGGGCTGTATATTTTTATTTATAGTAATTTACCTCATTTGCCGAGGGCCCATTCCTGGGAACACTGCTACAAACTAAGGACATGCTTCTGTAAGTTCCTGCTGAGTTAGGCCGAGCTATGTGTAGGTATTAAAATAAAATGGTAACTTACTATCTGCCTGCTGATCCTTCAGAGTTATGTGTAGGCCTTATACTCCACTATTACCAATGACTGCTGCGATTATCCTGATCCTTCAAAATTATGTGTAGGCCTTATACTTTCCCATAAGCAATGACTGTTGCTATTATTCTGATCCTTCAGAGTTATATGTAGACCTTATACTCCACGGTTACTAATAACTGCTGCTATTATTCTGATCCTTGAGAGTTATGTGTAAGCTTTATACTCCACCGTTAGCAATGACTGCTGTTATAATCCTGATCCTTCAGAGTTAAATGTAGGCCTTATACTCCACTGTTACCGATAACTGCTGCTATTATTCTGATCCTTGAGAGTTATGTGTAAGCTTTATACTCCACCGTTACCAATGACTGCTGCTATTATCCTGATCCTTCAGAGTTATGTGTAGGCCTTATACTACACCATTACCAATAACTGCTGCTATTATCCTTATCCTTCAGAGTAATGTGTAGGCCTTATGCTCCACCGTTACTAATAACTGCTGCTATTACCCTTATCCTTCAGAGTTATGTGTAGGCCTTATTCTCTACTATTAAAAATGACTGCTACGATTATCCTGATCCTTTAAAGTTATGTGTAGGCCTTATACCACACTATTACCAATAACTGCTGCTACTATCCTGATCCTTCAGAGTTATGTTTAGGCCTTATACTCCACCGTTACCAATGACTGCTGCTATTGTCCTGATTCTTCAGAGTTATGTGTAGGTCGTATACTGCAACGTTACAAATGACTGCTGCTCTTATCCTGATCATTTAGCGTTATGTGTAGGCCTTATACTCTACCATTTCCAACGACTGCTGCTATTATGATGATCCTTCAGAGTTATGTGTTGGCTTTATACTCCACCGTTACCAACGACTGCCGCTATTATGCTGATCCTTCAGAGTTATTCGTAGTTCTTATACTAGACCATTGCCAATGACGGCTGCTATTATCCTGATTATTTATAGTTATGTGTAGCCCTTATACTCCACATTTACCCATAACTGCTGCTATTACGCTTATCCTTCAGATTTATGTGTAGGCCTTATTCTCTACTGTTACCAATGACTGCTGCAATTATCCTGATCCTTTAGAGCTATGTGTAGGCCTTATACTACACCATTACTAATAACTGCTGCTACTATCCTGATCCTTCAGAGTTATGTGTAGGCCTTTTTCTCCACCTTTACCAATAACTGCTGCTATTATCCTGATCCTTCAGAGTTATGTGTAGGTCGTATACTATACCATTACCAATAACTACTGCTATTTTCCGGTTCCTGCACAGTTATGTGTAGGCCTTACACTTCACCATTATCAATAACTGCTGCTATTATTCTGATCCTTCAGACTTATGTGTAGGCCTTTTACTCCACCATTACCAATAACTGCTGCTAATATCCTGATCCTTCAGAGTTATGTTTAGGCCTTATGCTACACCATTACCAATAACTGCTGCTATTACCCTTATCCTTCAGAGTTATGTGTAGGCCTTATTCTCTACTGTTACCAATGACTGCTGCGATTATCCTGATCCTTTAGAATTATGTGTAGGCCTTATACTAGACCATTACCAATAACTGCTGCTCCTATCCTGATCCTTCAGAGTTATGTTTAGGCCTTATATTTCACCGTTACCAATAACTGCTGCTATTATCCTGGTCCTTTAGAGTTATGTGTAGGCCTTTATACTCCACTATTACCAATGCCTGCTGCTATAATCCTGATCCTTCAGAGTTATGTGTAGGCCTTATACTACACTGTTACCAATAATTGGTGCTATTATCCTGATCCTTCAGAATTATGTGTAGACCTTATACTCCACCATTACCAATGACTTCTGCTATTATCCTGATCCTTCAGAGTTATGTTTAAGACTTATACTCCACCATTACCAATGATTGCTGCTATTATCCTGATCCTTCAGAGTTATGTTTAGGCCTTATATTCCACTATTACCAATTACTGCTGCAATTATCTTGATGCTTCAGAGTTATGTGTCAGTATTATACTCCACTGTTACCCATGACTGCTGCTATTTCCCTGATCCTTCAGAGTTATGTGTAGGCCTTACCATTAACTGCTGCTAGTATACTGATCCTTCAGAGTTATGTGTAGGCCTTTTTCTCCACCTTTACCAATAACTGCTGCTATTATCCTGATCCTTCAGGGGTATGTTTAGGCCTTATACTCCACCGTTACCAATAACTGCTGCTTTTATGCTGATCCTTTAGAGTTATGTGTAAGCCTCATACTCCACCATTACCAATAACTGCTGCTATTATACTGATCCTTCAGAGTTATGTGTAGGCCTTATACTACACCATTACCAATAACTGCTGCTATTATCCTGATCCTTCAGAGTAATGTGTAGGCCTTAAACTTCCCCGTTACCCATAACTGCTGCTATTACCCTTATCCTTCAGAGTTATGTGTAGGCCTTATTCTCTACTGATACCAATGACTGCTGCGATTATCCTGATCCTTTAGAGTTATGTGTAGGCCTTATACTAGACCATTACCAATAACTGCTGCTACTATCCTGATCCTTCAGAGTTATGTTTAGGCCTTATACTCCACCGTTACCAGTAGCTGCTGCTATTATCCTGGTCCTTTAGAGTTATGTGTAGGCCTTTATACTCCACCATTACCATTGACTGCTGCTATTATCCTGATCCTTCAGATTTATGTGTAGGCCTTATACTACACTGTTACCAGTAACTGCTGTTATTATCCTGATCCTTCAGAGTTATGTGTAGACCTTATACTCCACCATTGCCAATGACTTCTGCTATTATCCTGACCCTTCAGAGTTATGTGTAAGACGTCTACTCCTCCATTACCAGTGATTGCTGCTATTATCCTGATCCTTCAGAGTTATGTTTAGGCCTTATATTCCACTATTACTAATGACTGCTGCTATAATCCTGATGCTTTAGAGTTATGCGTCGGTATTATTCTCCACTGTTACCCATGACTGCTGCTATTTTCCTGATCCTTCAGAGTTATGTGTAGTCCTTATACTCCACCATTACCATTAACTGCTGCTAGTATACTTATCCTTCAGAGTTATGTGTAGGCCTTTTTCTCCACCTTTACCAATAACTGCTGATATTATCCTGATCCTTCAGACGTATTTGTAGGCCTTATACTCCACCGTTACCAATAACTGCTGCTATTATGCTGATCCTTCAGAGTAATGTGTAGGCCTTAAACTCCCCCATTACCCATAACTGCTGCTGTTACCCTTATCCTTTAGAATTATGTGTAGGCCTTATTCTCTATTGTTACCAATGACTGCTGCTATTATCCTGATCCTTTAGAAGTATGTGTAGGCCTTATACTAGACCATTACCAAAAACTGATGCTAATATCCTGATCCTTCAGAGTTATATTTAGGCCTTATACTCCACCGTTACCAACTACCGTGGGTAGTTGTAGATCCAAACACGGCCAGACGCGTTTCGAGGTAACAACCTCTTCCTCAGTGGCTTTGTTTTCAAATGCAACTACCCCCTTCTTATATAGTCAATATCCTTCTATCCCACTTAAGACATGGTCTGGAATCCAATGATTACCATCCAATCACCGAAAATGTATTCCTCACCTGTTATGGTGAGATTTTTACTCCATCTGGAGAATTTTTTTTGCTTTTTCTTTAAAAATCAAAATATACTTTAATAACAATTATACAGAGGTTCAAGGGTCATATCTCTTACATCTAAAAATACATTTTCCATTTAATAACAATATAAATACCATAAAAACCATGAATGGGAGCATCAAATAAAACAGTTTCACCAAAAAACGCACCTGCGGTTTCTCTGCATTTAGAATTAATTTTTTTACCTAATGGTGCGTTTTTTTCTTTTTCTTATGCAATTCAATCCATATTGTTTGCCCCAACATTTTTAGAGAATTTATCAATTGCCATTCATTATAATATTTCTTCCAACTTTTTTTGTTGGTATTTTTTTTAGCAAAGTAAGGGTGCAACAACTAGAAAAAGAATATCCAAATCTCTTATATTATTCTAAATTCTGCTTTATCTTAACTTCAACTTTCCAATTTGTATTCTATATTTTATATTTGCATTATATCCAAATGTTGAAGGAATATGAGATAACCATGAAAAGAAGCATCAAATACAACAGTTAAAAAAAATATATATAAAAATTTTAAATTAAATTAAATTTTAATTTTCAGCGTTCTTTACCTAATGATGCGTTTTTTTCTTTTTCTTATAAAATTCAATCCATACTGTTTGTCCTAACATTTTTTGAGAATTTATCAATTGCCATTCAATATGATATCCGGCAATTCGAAATGGCATTTTAACATCAATCACAGAGAAAAAGAACAGAAGCAGAGAGGAACATATCCATATCACTTATATTATTCTAGATTATACTTTATCTTAACTTGGACCTTCCACTTTGTGTTTTATATTTATGTTGATGTTGAATTAGGGGGGGGGGGCTCAGCCGAGGAGAGATCCTGGTGCTGATAGGACTCATAGGAAACCAAATATTTCAAAATCCGAATTTAGGCCTTTTGGCACAAGCGTTTCGAAGTCAAAGATACGTCTAGATTCTTGGCGTGACATCCTAGCCATATGGTCTCCGCCTCTCCAGTGTGTATCTATTTTTTCAAACGCTGCAAAGATCATACCACTTGGATCTTTGTTGTGAACTTGTTTATAGTGTAATGACAAAGAGCTTTTGTCGTACCCATTCTTAATGTTCGTTACATGTTCTGCAATTCTTTTTTTGAGAGACCATTTTGTTCTTCCAATATATTGTTTTTTACAATGGCATTCTATAATGTACGGGATATTTGTTGAACTACAAGTTAAAAAATCCTTTATCTTCCATGTAAAGTTGTTACTACATGATTTGATTCTCTCAGTTTTCTTCGGGAACTTGCTTATTTTGCAAATGTTACATTTCCCACATCTAAAAAAAACGTTAAGTCTCAACCAGTTTTGCAAATTTGGGCTCTTCTTTTTGTTTTTAATAGTTGGAGCTATTTTTAAGGACAGACTTGGTGCTCTTGTGTATGTGATTGTTGATGAATCACTCAACAAACGCCCCACTAGTCTGTCCTTTAATAGATGATGCCAATGTTTGGCTATAATTCTCTCTATTTTCTTATGATCCTTATTAAATGGTAATATCAATCTTAATTTGTCTTCCTTACTCTCATTTGCGTTTGGCACCGCTTTTTCTTCAAAAAAGGTCTTTCTTTCCATGTTCTCCACTTTTGTGATTGCCTTATCCAAAATGCCCTGAGGATATTTTTTTTCCAAAAACTGTTCTCGCATGCGGAGTGATTCAGTATGAAAGTCAGTTTCCTCTGTACAGTTTCTTTTGAGTCTCCTAAATTGTCCTACTGGGAACTCCATCAACCATCTCAACAGATGACAGTTCGAGAAAAGGATATAACTGTTTTCAGACACTGCTTTTTGATAGGTACTGCATATTAATCGATCACTTTGGACTTGAATTAATAAGTCCAAAAAGTCTACCTGTACAGTACTAATATTAGCAGAAAACTTCAGATTGTTTGTATTGCTGTTTATGTCCTCAAGGAATAGATCTAATTCTTCCTGACTATCTCTCCAAACAAATAGGACATCATCTATAAATCGGTGCCAGAGTATCAGGCTCGACCCCAGCCTTGGCAAGATGTTCTCACATTCCCACTGTGCCATGAATAAATTTGCATAGCTGGGGGCAAAGCTGGTACCCATAGCTGTTCCCCTAATCTGGAGATAATAATCCATACTGTACACCAAGTAGTTATGCATCAGGATAAATTTAACACCATCCACCAAAAAATCTATCTGTTACTGAGGGTAATTGCTATGTGTGCCCAACTGCATCTTCAACGCTTTTATCCCTTGATCGTAATTAATTATATATAAGGAATTAACATCTAATGTCCCCAATGTCCAACTAGATTCATATTTTAATTCCTCCACTATAACTGCTGCTATTGTCCTGATCATTCAGAGTTATGTGTAGGCCTTATACTCCACCATTACCAATGACTGCTGCTATTATCCTGTCCTTCAGAGTAATGTGTATGTCGTATATTACACCGTTGCCAATAACTGCTGCTATTATCCTGATCCTTCAGAGTTATGTGTAGGCCTTATACTCCACCATTACCAATGACTGCTGCTATTATCCTGATCCTTCAGAGTAATGTGTATGTCGTATACTACACCGTTACCAATAACTGCTGCTATTATCCTGATCCTTCAGAGTTATGTGTAGGACTTATACTAGACCGTTACCAATGACTGCTGATATTATGCTGATCCTTCAGTTATATGTAGGCCTTATACTAGACCAATACCAATAACTGCTGCTATTATCCTGATCCTTCAGAGTTAAGTTTTATGCCTTATACTTACCATTTCTATGTACCTGTCATATACTGATGAGTTAGGGCTGGACTAAAGGGGCCTTAATGTAACCCTATTGGTTAAAATAAAATAGAAACCATAAAAAAATAAATGATCAGAAGTTATATGTTAACTAGAAAACCTTTATATTAACATTTAACATTATGAAAAAGCTTTATATTTACATTTAAATCTATGACAAAGTTTTAAGTTGGTCATGGAGTTTTAACAGCACCTCCACACCCTTATTGTGCTTCTCCTCCAGTTTCATAATTTTGCAGGAAAACTGGAGCTTCAGCTTCCTCAACTTTCGCAGTTGGTGCTACTGTAGCTCTTTTATATCTTTGTGGTGCAGCAGTTCTAAAAAAAAAAATTACTGTTGTATTAGTACTGTTTGAATAAATAAATAAATTAACTGCTTATCAGATTAAAAGTCAACTAGTGATTAGTGTATAAAGCAGCTGACAATTTACATCTTAATTCAGTATATAGTTGTTTAGTTAGAAATAGTTCATTAGAGTCTAGTGTTATTTAGTTTTTAAGTTAATGTTTTTTATGTAGATTAATTAAATAGTGTATAGTGTTGCTGTTTTCTATTACTGGAGTGTTTGCTATACCTTCATTGTTGCCCTTTTTTTGTGTTTTTATACCATTTTATAGATAAAGATTAATATTGATGCGTGCACTGTAGTAGCCAAAAGGGGAGAATCATGCATGGTCAGTATGTCTCACTGAGAATGTATGCCTCAGTGAGATAATTCCTTGGAATCAGTACTCCAGTTCCAATAGGTTACTGGGAGGTTATCATTAAAGTGGATTTTGGGTCTGGGTTTTAGGAGTGACCAGAGACAATGAATGGGACAGGTCACCCCCGTACTCCATCCAGGGTTTTCATAAAGGTGTGGTTAAAAAGGCTGGGGAGATAAATTGTGGACAGGCGATCTGAATGCTGAACAAGCTGAGAGGGGAACCTGATCTTTGAAAGATGGTAAAGAGTGTTAAGATACTACTGTTTTGTTACCCGGCTTGGATTGAACTCAAAGTGTGGGACTTTATGTTATCCAATATGTGTGGGCTGAAGAAAGATTAAAGGTAATGCTTGAACATGTTTATTATTGTTTGCTGCAATAAACTGTACCTGTGGTGAAGACTAAACTGACACTTTTGTGTGTGTGTGTGTGTGAACAGTGACTGAGTTAAAACACCCACAGCACATATTTTCCCTCCTGGCAGGGAGTGGTCACAACCTCATCCTCGTCATCCTCCTGAGAAGCCAGGGGGGGTGTGAAGCGGGGTGGTGTGAGGGTCCGACCTCTTCAGCCTTATCACTATACCCAGATCAGGTGGGGTAGGGGCATTCTGTGTGCCCAGAGGGTCCGGCATGCTCCTCCTCCGACGCAGAGACCTCCACCACCGCCTTTCTGAAAGGCCTGCGGCAGACAGAGAGAATGGGAAAATCTATAATGACACAATTTTCATAATTTATAAAAGCAACTCTTAAAGTATAACTGTACATATACATTACAGAGTGTTGGTGAAAGATACAAAAGTTGTGTAAGCATTGTACCTGGACATATTCTGTTGCAAATCTCTCTGATCCAATCTGAATGCCACCACTTGAGATCTGAGCATTTCTTCAAGATGGCCATTCTCTTGTGCTGGCCATCATGACTTCACAGCTTATAACTAATCCTCCACACTATATGACACTTTTCAGCATGGGATTGGGTCTTGTCGTACGCCTGCTCCAACATGCGCTGCAGGATAAAAATGCAAGCATGTCATCCCAAATTTTTAAAATACAAGTATTAGAAATTAAAGGGGTTCTCCTGGCTTTTTTTTATTGATGACCTATCCTCAGGATAGGTCATCAATATCATATCGGAGGGGGTCCGACACCCAGAACCCCCGCCGATCAGCTGTTTGAGAGGACGATGCGCCCAATGTGCACGTCCATCTCCCGACTCTCTGCCAGCTGCTACTGTCCCATAGACATACAGCGGTGAGCAGGCGTGCCGTCTCCTCAAATAGCTGATCAGCGGGGGTGCTGGTTGTTGGCCCAGAGAACCCCTTTAATGTCATCATCTTAACACAAAAAAATAATAATAGTGTTTGAAAGGGAAATATTAGATTTAAGGTTACCATTATAACATCTGATTGTATTGAAGTTGTATGTGTGTGGGGTATGAGCAATCTGATATTGGCCATCTGAGGAGAGGTGTACCTGTCTAGTGAAGTGATGGTATGATATGGGGCGTACAGCTGGTTTGCCTCCCAGTGGTGCACACTGGGTAATGCTAAATGAATCAGCAAATACTGGCGGTTAACATTAGTTCACCTGACCAACAGGACACAAATTTGAATCTATAAACTGTGTGTGTGTGTGTGTGTGTGGGGGGGGGTCTGGGGGTATATAGTGTGTGAGGTATATAGTGTGAGACAGGAAAATGGATGTGCAATGTTCCTATGAGAGATTTTGTCTGCTATCTATACATACATGCTACAGACATAGTGGTGTGATGTCAGATAAAGTGTTCCTAAATATTTGTGATATCAAAAATTATTACTAATATTTCTTGAAATACATAAAAATTCACATTTTATCTTGTTTGATTAGATATTGATTTAGGGGCAATAAGTATTGTTGTGACTCACAACAATACTTATTGCCCAAAATCATTAATATCTACTCAAACAAAATAAAATGTGAATTTGTATGTATTGCGAAAAATATTAGTAATGATTTTTGATATCACAAATATTTAGGAACACTTTATCTGCATATAAATACATTTAAATAACAAGCATGTGATATGTAATACAGTGCTGTAATGTTGAATTACTTACAGTAATCAGGAGATCTAACGCTACGATTGTAAAATTACGGGTTCAGGTTCGGTGTCCGTCACTTTCTTGGCGCTTTTTGAAAGGCTGCAAAGCAGCCAATCAACAAGCGTCATACTACTTGCCCCAAGAGGCCGTCACAGCCATGCCTACTATTGGCATGGCTGTGATTGGCCAGAGCACCATGTGACCCAGCCTCTATTTAAGCTGGAGTCACATAGCGCCGCCTGTCACTCTGCTCTGATCAGCATAGGAAGAGGTTGCAGCTGCGACGTTAGGGCGAGAATAGGCAATGATTAACTCCTCCAAAAGACTTCATTCAGAGATCAATCTGCAGCTGTGGATGATTGAACTGCTGCTATTGAATTGCTCACTGTCTTTAGGCTGCCCAGAGCGTTTTTCAGTCACTTTTTTCTGGGGTGATCGGTGGCCATTTTGTGTCTTGTGGTGTGTCAGCACAAGCTGCCACCAAGTGCATTTAACCCTCAATGGTGTGGTTGTTTTTTGGCTAAATCCTACATCAGGGTCAAGCTGTCACACCAAGTGCATTTAACCACCAATAGTGTGGTTATTTTTTGGCCATATACGACATCAGGGGCAAGCTGAGCCTGTCACCAAGTGCATTTAACCCTCAATGGTGTGGTTGTTTTTTGGCTAAATCCTACATCAGGGTCAAGCTGTCACACCAAGAGCATTTAACCATCAATAGTCTGGTTATTTTTTGGCCATATACTACATCAGGGGCAAGCTGTCACCAAGTGCATTTAACCCTCAATAGTGTGGTTGGTCAAGCTGTCACACCAAGTGCATTTAACCATCAATAGTGTGGTTATTTTTTGGCCATATCCCAGTCTAATTCTGTCAGTAAACCTATACCTGTCACCCAGCGCCTAAATACTAGGCTTCAAATTTATATCCAGCTAAATCTGTCGTTACTGCTGTACTGCTGTGGCTGGTCAAGTTATTTAGTGTCCGTCGAAGCACATTTTTTGTTCTGGGTTGAAATAAAATTCCCAATTTAGCAATTTCCTAATTTAATGGTTTCTGCTGTATCAGAGCTATTTTAAATCTATCCCTAAAAGGGTATATAAGATTCAAGGTGCACATAGGGTCATTCTGAATAACTTCACACACACGCTACTGTGCATTTCCAAGTCTAATTCTGTCAGTAAACCTATATCTGTCACCCAGTGCCTAAATACTAGGCCTCAAATTTATATCCAGCTAAATCTGTCGTTACTGCTGTACTGCTGTGGCTGGTCAAGTTATTTAGTGTCCGTCAAAGCACATTTTTTGTTCTGGGTTGAAATACAATTCCCAATTTAGCAATTTCCTAATTTAGTGGTTTCTGCTGTATCAGAGCTATTTTAAATCTATCCCTAAAAGGGTATATAAGATTCAAGGTGCACATAGGGTCATTCTGAATACTTTCACACACACACACTACTGTGCATTTCCAAGTCTAATTCTGTCAGTAAACCTATACCTGTCACCCTGCGCCTAAATACTAGGCCTCAAATTTATATCCAGCTAAATCTGTCGTTACTGCTGTACTGCTGTGGCTTGTCAAGTTATTTAGTGTCCGTCAAAGCACATTTTTTGTTCTGAGTTGAAATACAATTCCCAATTTAGCAATTTCCTAATTTAGTGGTTTCTGCTGTATCAGAGCTATTTTAAATCTATCCCTAAAAGGGTATATAAGATTCAAGGTGCACATAGGGTCATTCTGAATAACTTCACACACACACACTACTGTGCATTTCCAAGTCTAATTCTGTCAGTAAACCTATACCTGTCACCCAGCGCCTAAATACTAGGCCTCAAATTTATATCCAGCTAAATCTGTCGTTACTGCTGTACTGCTGTGGCTAGTCAAGTTATTTAGTGTCCATCAAAGCACATTTTTTGTTCTGGGTTGAATACAATTCCCAATTTAGCAATTTCCTAAGTTAGTGGTTTCTGCTGTATCAGAGCTATTTTAAATCTATCCCTAAAAGGGTATATAGGATTCAAGGTGCACATAGGGTCATTCTGAATAACTTCACACACACACGCTACTGTGCATTTCCAAGTCTAATTCTG
This sequence comes from Bufo gargarizans, assembly GCF_014858855.1. Lineage (NCBI taxonomy): Eukaryota > Metazoa > Chordata > Amphibia > Anura > Bufonidae > Bufo > Bufo gargarizans. The sequence continues at coordinate 275,178,145 of NC_058084.1, forward strand.
TCAGTAAACCTATACCTGTCACCCAGCGCCTAAATACTAGGCCTCAAATTTATATCCAGCTAAATCTGTCGTTACTGCTGTACTGCTGTGGCTGTCAAGTTTTTTAGTGTCCGTCAAAGCACATTTTTTGTTCTGGGTTGAAATACAATTCCCAATTTTGCAATTTCCTAATTTAGTGGTTTCTGCTATATCAGAGCTATTTTAAATCTATCCCTAAAAGGGTATATAAGATTCAAGGTGCACATAGGGTCATTCTGAATAACTTCACACACACACGCTACTGTGCATTTCCAAGTCTAATTCTGTCAGTAAACCTATACCTGTCACCCAGCGCCTAAATACTAGGCCTCAAATTTATATCCAGCTAAATCTGTCGTTACTGCTGTACTGCTGTGGCTGGTCAAGTTATTTAGTGTTCATCAAAGCACATTTTTTGTTCTGGGTTGAAATACAATTCCCAATTTAGCAATTTCCTAATTTAGTGGTTTCTGCTGTATCAGAGCTATTTTAAATCTATCCCTAAAAGGGTGTATAAGATTCAAGGTGCACATAGGGTCATTCTGAATAACTTCACACACACACACGCTACTGTGCATTTCCAAGTATAATTCTGTCAGTAAACCTATGCCTGTCACCCAGCGCCTAAATACTAGGCCTCAAATTTATATCCAGCTAAATCTGTCGTTACTGCTGTACTGCTGTGGCTGGTCAAGTTATTTAGTGTCCGTCAAAGCACATTTTTTGTTCTGGGTTGAAATACAATACCCAATTTAGCAATTTCCTAATTTAGTGGTTTCTGCTGTATCAGAGCTATTTTAAATCTATCCCTAAAAGGGCATATAAGATTCAAGGTGCACATAGGGTCATTTTGAATAACTTCACACACACACGCTACTGTGCATTTCCAAGTCTAATTCTGTCAGTAAACCTATACCTGTCACCCAGTGCCTAAATACTAGGCCTCAAATTTATATCCAGCTAAATCTGTCGTTACTGCTGTACTGCTGTGGCTGGTCAAGATATTTAGTGTCCGTCAAAGCACATTTTTTATTCTGGGTTGAAATACAATTCCCAATTTAGCAATTTCCTAATTTAGTGGTTTCTGCTGTATCAGAGCTATTTTAAATCTATCCCTAAAAGGGTATATAAGATTCAAGGTGCACATAGGGTCATTCTGAATAACTTCACACACACGCTACTGTGCATTTCCAAGTCTAATTCTGTCAGTAAACCTATACCTGTCACCCAGTGCCTAAATACTAGGCCTCAAATTTATATCCAGCTAAATCTGTCGTTACTGCTGTACTGCTGTGGCTGGTCAAGATATTTAGTGTCCGTCAAAGCACATTTTTTATTCTGGGTTGAAATACAATTCCCAATTTAGCAATTTCCTAATTTAGTGGTTTCTGCTGTATCAGAGCTATTTTAAATCTATCCCTAAAAGGGTATATAAGATTCAAGGTGCACATAGGGTCATTCTGAATAACTTCACACACACGCTACTGTGCATTTCCAAGTCTAATTCTGTCAGTAAACCTATACCTGTCACCCAGCGCCTAAATACTAGGCCTCAAATTTATATCCAGCTAAATCTGTCGTTACTGCTGTACTGCTGTGGCTGGTCAAGTTATTCAGTGTCCATCAAAGCACATTTTTTGTTCTGGGTTGAAATACAATTCCCAATTTAGCAATTTCCTAATTTAGTGGTTTCTGCTGTATCAGAGCTATTTTAAATCTATCCCTAAAAGGGTATATAAGATTCAAGATGCACATAGGGTCATTCTGAATAACTTCACACACACACACGCTACTGTGCATTTCCAAGTCTAATTCTGTCAGTAAACGTATACCTGTCACCCAGCGCCTAAATAATAGGCCTCAAATTTATATCCAGCTAAATCTGTGGTTACTGCTGTGCCTGTATTAGTGTAATACGGTACCTAAATAGATAGCCAGATAGTGTTAGGTGTCTCTAAAAAAAGGCCTGAATTTGAATTCAATACATTGGGCCAAATAATATTTTTTTTATTGTGGTGAACGGAAACAATGAGGAAAACATCTAGTAAGGGACGCGGACGCGGACATGGTCGTGGTGGTGTTAGTGGACCCTCTGGTGCTGGGAGAGGACGTGGCCGTTCTGCCACATCCACACGTCCTAGTGTACCAACTACCTCAGGTCCCAGTAGCCGCCAGAATTTACAGCGATATATGGTGGGGCCCAATGCCGTTCTAAGGATGGTAAGGCCTGAGCAGGTACAGGCATTAGTCAATTGGGTGGCCGACAGTGGATCCAGCACGTTCACATTATCTCCCACCCAGTCTTCTGCAGAAAGCGCACAGATGGCGCCTGAAAACCAACCCCATCAGTCTGTCACATCACCCCCATGCATACCAGGGAAACTGTCTCAGCCTCAAGTTATGCAGCAGTCTCTTATGCTGTTTGAAGACTCCGCTGGCAGGGTTTCCCAAGGGCATCCACCTAGCCCTTCCCCAGCGGTGGAAGACATAGAATGCACTGACGCACAACCACTTATGTTTCCTGATGATGAGGACATGGGAACACCACCTCAGCCTGTCTCTGATGATGACGAAACACAGGTGCCAACTGCTGCGTTTTTCTGCAGTGTGCAGACTAAACAGGAGGTCAGGGATCAAGACTGGGTGGAAGACGATGCAGGGGACGATGAGGTCCTAGACCCCACATGGAATGAAGATCGTGCCACTGACTTTCACAGTTCGGAGGAAGAGGCAGTGGTGAGACCGAGCCAACAGCGTAGCAAAAGAGGGAGTAGAGGGTAAAAGCAGAACTCCCGCCGCCAAGAGACTCCGCCTGCTACTGACCGCCGCCATCTGGGACCGAGCACCACAAAGGCAGCTTCAAGGAGTTCCCTGGCATGGCACTTCTTCAAACAATGTGCTGACGACAAGACCTGAATGGTTTGCACGCTGTGCCATCAGACCCTGAAGCAAGGCATTAACGTTCTGAACCTTAGCACAACCTGCATGACCAGGCACCTGCATGCAAAGCATGAACTGCAGTGAAGTAAACACCTTAAAAACAAGGAAGTCACTCAGGCTCCCCCTGCTACCACTTCTGCTGCTGCTGCCTCGGCCTCTTGTGCTGCTGCCGCCTCGGCCTCTTCTGCTGCTGCCGCCTCGGCCTCTTCCTCCGCCTCTGGAGGAATGTTGGGACCTGCCGCCCAGCAAACAGGGGATGTACCACCAACACCACCACCTCCGTCACCAAGCATCTCAACCATGTCACACGGCAGCGTTCAGCTCTCCATCTCACAAACATTTTAGATAAAGCGTAAATTCACACCTGCGCAACGCCATCTGTAGCAAGGTCCACCTAACCACAGATACGTGGACCAGTAAGCACGGCCAGGGACGCTATATCTCCCTAACTGCACACTGGGTAAATGTAGTGGAAGCTGGGCCCCAGGCGGAGAGCTGTTTGGCGCACGTCCTTCCGCCGCCAAGGTTCGCAGGGCAAGATTCTTTGCCTCCTGTTCCCACCTCCTCCTACTTAGCTTCCTCCTCCTCTTCTTCCACCTGCTCATCCAGTCAGCCACACACCTTCACCACCAACTTCAGCACAGCCCGTGTTAAACGTCAGCAGGCCATTCTGAAACTCATATGTTTGGGGGACAGGCCCCACACCGCACAGGAGTTGTGGCGGGGTATAGAACAACAGACCGACGAGTGGTTGCTGCCGGTGAGCCTCAAGCCCGGCCTGGTGGTGTGCGATAATGGGCGAAATCTCGTTGCAGCTCTGGGACTAGCCTATTTGACGCACATCCCTTGCTTGGTGCATGTGCTGAATTTGGTGGTGCAGAAGTTCATTCACAACTACCCCGACATGTCAGAGCTGTTGCATAAAGTGCGGGCCGTCTGTTCGCGCTTCCGGCGTTCACATCCTGCCGCTGCTCGCCTGTCTGCGCTACAGCGTAACTTCGGCCTTCCCGCTCACCGCCTCATATGTGACGTGCCCAACTCCACCTTGCACATGCTGGACAGACTGTGCGAGCAGCAGCAGGCCATAGTGGAGTTTCAGCTGCAGCACGCACGGGTCAGTCGCACTGCGGAACAGCACCACTTCGCCACCAATGACTGGGCCTCCATGCGAGACCTGTGTGCCCTGTTGGGCTGTTTCGAGTACTCCACCAACATGGCCAGTGGCGATGACGCCGTGATCAGCGTTACAATACCACTTCTAGGTCTCCTTGAGAAAACACTTAGGGCGATGATGGAAGAGGAGGTGGCCCACGAGGAGGAGGAGGAAGAGGGGTAATTTTTAGCACTTTCAGGCCAGTCTCTTCGAAGTGACTCAGATAGAGGTTTTTTGCAACAGCAGAGGCCAGGTACAAATGTGGCCAGCCAGGGCCCACTACTGGAGGACGAGGAGGACGAGGATGAGGAGGAGGTGGAGGAGGATGAGGATGAAGCATGGTCACAGCGGGGTGGCACGCAACGCAGCTTGGGCCCATCACTGGTGCGTGGCTGGGGGGAAAGGCAGGACGATGACGATACGCCTCCCACAGAGGACAACTTGTCCTTACCCATGGGCAGCCTGGCACACATGAGCGACTACATTCTGCAGTGCCTGCGCAACGACAGCAGAGTTGCCCACATTTTAACGTGTGCGGACTACTGGGTTGCCACCCTGCTGGATCCACGGTACAAAGACAATGAGCCCACCTTACTTCCTGCACTGGAGCGTGATAGGAAGATGCGCGAGTACAAGCGCACGTTGGTAGACGCGCTACTGAGAGCATTCCCAAATGTCACAGGGGAACAAGTGGAAGCCCAAGGCCAAGGCAGAGGAGGAGCAAGAGGTCGCCAAGGCAGCTGTGTCACGGCCAGCATCTCTGAGGGCAGGGTTAGCATGGCAGAGATGTGGAAAAGTTTTGTCAACACGCCACAGCTAACTGCACCACCACCTGATACGCAACGTGTTAGCAGGAGGCAACATTTCACTAACATGGTGGAACAGTACAACTGCACACCCCTCCACGTACTGACTGATGGTTCGGCCCCATTCAACTTCTGGGTCTCTAAATTGTCCACGTGGCCAGAGCTAGCCTTTTAAGCCTTGTAGGTGCTGGCCTGCCCGGCGGCCAGCGTTTTGTCTGAACGTGTATTCAGCACGGCAGGGGGCATCATTACAGACAAACGCAGCCGCCTGTCTACAGCCAATGTGGACAAGCTGGCGTTCATAAAAATGAACCAGGCATGGATCCCACAGGACCTGTCCATCCCTTGTGCAGATTAGACATTAACTACCTCCCCTTAACCATATATTATTGTACTCCAGGGCACTTCCTCATTCAATCCTATTTTTATTTTCATTTTACCATTATATTGCGAGGCTACCCAAAGTTAAATGAACCTCTCCTCTGTCTGGGTGCCGGGGCCTAAATATATGCCAATGGACTGTTCCAATGTTGGGTGACGTGAAGCCTGATTCTCTGCTATGACATGCAGACTAATTCTCTGCTGACATGTAGACAGATTCTCTGTTACGGGACCTCTCTCCTCTGCCTGGGTGCTGGGCCTATATATATGCCAATGGACTGTTCCAATGTTGGGTGACGTGAAGCCTGATTCTCTGCTATGACATGCAGACTGATTCTCTGCTGACATGAAGCCAGATTCTCTGTTACGGGACCTCTCTCCTTTGCCTGGGTGCTGGGCCTAAATATATGACAATGGACTGTTGCAGTGGTGGCTAACGTGAAGCCTGATTCTCTGCTATGACATGCAGACTGATTCTCTGCTGACATGAAGCCAGATTCTCTGTTACGGGACCTCTCTCCTCTGCCTGGGTGCTGGGCCTAAATATATGCCAATGGACTGTTCCAATGTTGGGTGACGTGAAGCCTGATTCTCTGCTATGACATGCAGACTGATTCTCTGCTGACATGAAGACAGATTCTCTGTTACGGGACCTCTCTCCTCTGCCTGGGTGCTGGGCCTAAATATATGACAATGGACTGTTGCAGTGGTGGCTGGCGTGAAGCCTGATTCTCTGCTATGACATGCAGACTAATTCTCTGCTGACATGAAGACAGATTCTCTGTTACGGGACCTCTCTCCTCTGCCTGGGTGCTGGGCCTAAATATATGACAATGGACTGTTGCAGTGGTGGCTGACGTGAAGCCTGATTCTCAGCTATGACATGCAGACTGATTCTCTGCTGACATGAAGCCAGATTCTCTGTTACGGGACCTCTCTCCTCTGCCTGGTTGCCGGGGCCTAAATTTATGACAATGGACTGTTATAGTGCTGGGTGACGTGAAGCCTGATTCTCTGCTATGACATGCAGATTGATACTCTGCTGACATGAAGCCAGATTCTCTGTTACGGGACCTCTCTCCTCTGCCTGGGTGCTGGGCCTAAATATATGACAATGGACTGTTGCAGTGGTGGCTGACGTGAAGCCTGATTCTCTGCTATGACATGCAGACTAATTCTCTGCTGACATGAAGACAGATTCTCTGTTACGGGACCTCTCGCCTCTGCCTGGGTGCTGGGCCTAAATATATGACAATGGACTGTTATAGTGCTGGGTGACGTGAAGCCTGATTCTCTGCTATGACATGCAGATTGATACTCTGCTGACATGAAGCCAGATTCTCTGTTACGGGACCTCTCTCCTCTGCCTGTGTGCTGGGTCTAAATATATGACAATAGACTGTTACAGTGGTGGCTGACGTGAAGCCTGATTCTCTGCTATGACATGCAGACTAATTATCTGCTGACATGAAGCCAGATTCTCTGTTATGGGACCTCTCTCCTCTGCCTGGGTGCTGGGCCTAAATATATGACAATGGACTGTTGCACTGGTGGCTGACGTGAAGCCAGATTCTCTGTTACGGGACCTCTCTCCTCTGCCTGGGTGCTGGGCCTAAATATATGCCAATGGACTGTTCCAATGTTGGGTGACGTGAAGCCTGATTCTCTGCTATGACATGCAGACTGATTCTCTGCTGACATGAAGTCAGATTCTCTGTTACGGGACCTCTCTCCTCTGCCTGGGTGCTGGGCCTAAATATATGACAATGGACTGTTGCAGTGGTGGCTGGCGTGAAGCCTGATTCTCTGCTATGACATGCAGACTAATTCTCTGCTGACATGAAGACAGATTCTCTGTTACGGGACCTCTCGCCTCTGCCTGGGTGCTGGGCCTAAATATATGACAATGGACTGTTATAGTGCTGGGTGACGTGAAGCCTGATTCTCTGCTATGACATGCAGATTGATACTCTGCTGACATGAAGCCAGATTCTCTGTTACGGGACCTCTCTCCTCTGCCTGGGTGCTGGGCCTAAATATATGACAATGGACTGTTGCAGTGGTGGCTGACGTGAAGCCTGATTCTCTGCTATGACATGCAGACTAATTCTCTGCTGACATGAAGACAGATTCTCTGTTACGGGACCTCTCGCCTCTGCCTGGGTGCTGGGCCTAAATATATGACAATGGACTGTTATAGTGCTGGGTGACGTGAAGCCTGATTCTCTGCTATGACATGCAGATTGATACTCTGCTGACATGAAGCCAGATTCTCTGTTACGGGACCTCTCTCCTCTGCCTGTGTGCTGGGTCTAAATATATGACAATAGACTGTTACAGTGGTGGCTGACGTGAAGCCTGATTCTCTGCTATGACATGCAGACTAATTATCTGCTGACATGAAGCCAGATTCTCTGTTATGGGACCTCTCTCCTCTGCCTGGGTGCTGGGCCTAAATATATGACAATGGACTGTTGCACTGGTGGCTGACGTGAAGCCAGATTCTCTGTTACGGGACCTCTCTCCTCTGCCTGGGTGCTGGGCCTAAATATATGCCAATGGACTGTTCCAATGTTGGGTGACGTGAAGCCTGATTCTCTGCTATGACATGCAGACTGATTCTCTGCTGACATGAAGTCAGATTCTCTGTTACGGGACCTCTCTCCTCTGCCTGGGTGCTGGGCCTAAATATATGACAATGGACTGTTGCAGTGGTGGCTGGCGTGAAGCCTGATTCTCTGCTATGACATGCAGACTAATTCTCTGCTGACATGAAGACAGATTCTCTGTTACGGGACCTCTCGCCTCTGCCTGGGTGCTGGGCCTAAATATATGACAATGGACTGTTATAGTGCTGGGTGACGTGAAGCCTGATTCTCTGCTATGACATGCAGATTGATACTCTGCTGACATGAAGCCAGATTCTCTGTTACGGGACCTCTCTCCTCTGCCTGTGTGCTGGGTCTAAATATATGACAATAGACTGTTACAGTGGTGGCTGACGTGAAGCCTGATTCTCTGCTATGACATGCAGACTAATTATCTGCTGACATGAAGCCAGATTCTCTGTTATGGGACCTCTCTCCTCTGCCTGGGTGCTGGGCCTAAATATATGACAATGGACTGTTGCAGTGGTGGCTGACGTGAAGCCTGATTCTCTGCTATGACATGCAGACTGATTCTCTGCTGACATGAAGCCAGATTCTCTGTTACGGGACCTCTCTCCTCTGCCTGGGTGCTGGGCCTAAATATATGACAATGGACTGTTGCAGTGGTGGCTGACGTGAAGCCTGATTCTCTGCTATGACATGCAGACTGATTCTCTGCTGACATGAAGCCAGATTCTCTGTTACGGGACCTCTCTCCTCTGCCTGGGTGCTGGGCCTAAATATATGGCAATGGACTGTTGCAGTGGTGGCTGACATGAAGCCTGATTCTCTGCTATGACATGCAGACTGATTCTCTGCTGACATGAAGCCAGATTCTCTGTTACGGGACCTCTCTCCTCTGCCTGGATGCTGGGCCTAAATATATGACAATGGACTGTTGCAGTGGTGGCTGACGTGAAGCCTGATTCTCTGCAATGACATGCAGACTGATTCTCTGCTGACATGAAGCCAGATTCTCTGTTACGGGACCTCTCTCCTCTGCCTGGGTGCCTGGGCCTAAATATATGCCAATGGACTGTTCCAATGTTAGGTGACGTGAAGCCTGATTTTCTGCTATGACATGCAGACTGATTCTCTGCTGACATGAAGCCAGATTCTCTGTTACGGGACCTCTCTCCTCTGCCTGTGTGCTGGGCCTAAATATATGACAATGGACTGTTACAGTGGTGGCTGACGTGAAGCCTGATTCTCTGCTATGACATGCAGACTGATTCTCTGCTGACATGAAGCCAGATTCTCTGTTACGGGACCTCTCACCTCTGCCTGGGTGCTGGGCCTAAATATATGACAATGGACTGTTACAGTGGTGGCTGACGTGAAGCCTGATTCTCTGCTATGACATGCAGACTGATTCTCTGCTGACATGAAGACAGATTCTCTGTTACAGGACCTCTCTCCTCTGCCTGGGTGCTGGGCCAAAATATATGCCAATGGACTGTTCCAATGTTGGGTGACGTGAAGCCTGATTCTCTGCTATGACATGCAGACTGATTCTCTGCTGACATAAAGACAGATTCTCTGTTACGGGACCTCTCTCCTCTGCCTGTGTGCTGGGCCTAAATATATGACAATGGACTGTTACAGTGGTGGCTGACGTGAAGCCTGATTCTCTGCTATTACATGCAGACTGATTCTCTGCTGACATGAAGACAGATTCTCTGTTACGGGACCTCTCTCCTCTGCCTGGGTGCTGGGCCTAAATATATGACAATGGACTGTTGCAGTGGTGGCTGACGTGAAGCCTGATTCTCTGCTATGACATGCAGACTGATTCTCTGCTGACATGAAGCCAGATTCTCTGTTACGGGACCTCTCTCCTCTGCCTGGTTGCCGGGGCCTAAATTTATGACAATGGACTGTTATAGTGCTGGGTGACGTGAAGCCTGATTCTCTGCTATGACATGCAGATTGATACTCTGCTGACATGAAGCCAGATTCTCTGTTACGGGACCTCTCTCCTTTGCCTGTGTGCTGGGTCTAAATATATGACAATAGACTGTTACAGTGGTGGCTGACGTGAAGCCTGATTCTCTGCTATGACATGCAGACTAATTATCTGCTGACATGAAGCCAGATTCTCTGTTATGGGACCTCTCTCCTCTGCCTGGGTGCTGGGCCTAAATATATGACAATGGACTGTTGCAGTGGTGGCTGACGTGAAGCCTGATTCTCTGTTACGGGACCTCTCTCCTCTGCCTGGGTGCTGGGCCTAAATATATGCCAATGGACTGTTCCAATGTTGGGTGAAGTGAAGCCTGATTCTCTGCTATGACATGCAGACTGATTCTCTGCTGACATAAAGTCAGATTCTCTGTTACGGGACCTCTCTCCTCTGCCTGGGTGCTGGGCCTAAATATATGACAATGGACTGTTGCAGTGTTGGCTGGCGTGAAGCCTTATTCTCTGCTATGACATGCAGACTAATTCTCTGCTGACATGAAGACAGATTCTCTGTTACGGGACCTCTCTCCTCTGCCTGGGTGCTGGGCCTAAATATATGACAATGGACTGTTGCAGTGGTGGCTGACGTGAAGCCTGATTCTCTGCAATGACATGCAGACTGATTCTCTGCTGACATGAAGCCAGATTCTCTGTTACGGGACCTCTCTCCTCTGCCTGGGTGCCTGGGCCTAAATATATGCCAATGGACTGTTCCAATGTTAGGTGACGTGAAGCCTGATTTTCTGCTATGACATGCAGACTGATTCTCTGCTGACATGAAGCCAGATTCTCTGTTACGGGACCTCTCTCCTCTGCCTGTGTGCTGGGCCTAAATATATGACAATGGACTGTTACAGTGGTGGCTGACGTGAAGCCTGATTCTCTGCTATGACATGCAGACTGATTCTCTGCTGACATGAAGCCAGATTCTCTGTTACGGGACCTCTCACCTCTGCCTGGGTGCTGGGCCTAAATATATGACAATGGACTGTTACAGTGGTGGCTGACGTGAAGCCTGATTCTCTGCTATGACATGCAGACTGATTCTCTGCTGACATGAAGACAGATTCTCTGTTACAGGACCTCTCTCCTCTGCCTGGGTGCTGGGCCTAAATATATGCCAATGGACTGTTCCAATGTTGGGTCACGTGAAGCCTGATTCTCTGCTATGACATGCAGACTGATTCTCTGCTGACATAAAGACAGATTCTCTGTTACGGGACCTCTCTCCTCTGCCTGTGTGCTGGGCCTAAATATATGACAATGGACTGTTACAGTGGTGGCTGACGTGAAGCCTGATTCTCTGCTATTACATGCAGACTGATTCTCTGCTGACATGAAGACAGATTCTCTGTTACGGGACCTCTCTCCTCTGCCTGGGTGCTGGGCCTAAATATATGACAATGGACTGTTGCAGTGGTGGCTGACGTGAAGCCTGATTCTCTGCTATGACATGCAGACTGATTCTCTGCTGACATGAAGCCAGATTCTCTGTTACGGGACCTCTCTCCTCTGCCTGGTTGCCGGGGCCTAAATTTATGACAATGGACTGTTATAGTGCTGGGTGACGTGAAGCCTGATTCTCTGCTATGACATGCAGATTGATACTCTGCTGACATGAAGCCAGATTCTCTGTTACGGGACCTCTCTCCTTTGCCTGTGTGCTGGGTCTAAATATATGACAATAGACTGTTACAGTGGTGGCTGACGTGAAGCCTGATTCTCTGCTATGACATGCAGACTAATTATCTGCTGACATGAAGCCAGATTCTCTGTTATGGGACCTCTCTCCTCTGCCTGGGTGCTGTGCCTAAATATATGACAATGGACTGTTGCAGTGGTGGCTGACGTGAAGCCTGATTCTCTGTTACGGGACCTCTCTCCTCTGCCTGGGTGCTGGGCCTAAATATATGCCAATGGACTGTTCCAATGTTGGGTGACGTGAAGCCTGATTCTCTGCTATGACATGCAGACTGATTCTCTGCTGACATGAAGTCAGATTCTCTGTTACGGGACCTCTCTCCTCTGCCTGGGTGCTGGGCCTAAATATATGACAATGGACTGTTGCAGTGTTGGCTGGCGTGAAGCCTTATTCTCTGCTATGACATGCAGACTAATTCTCTGCTGACATGAAGACAGATTCTCTGTTACGGGACCTCTCTCCTCTGCCTGGGTGCTGGGCCTAAATATATGACAATGGACTGTTGCAGTGGTGGCTGACGTGAAGCCTGATTCTCTGCTATGACATGCAGACTGATTCTCTGCTGACATGAAGCCAGATTCTCTGTTACGGGACCTCTCTCCTCTGCCTGGTTGCCGGGGCCTAAATTTATGACAATGGACTGTTATAGTGCTGGGTGACATGAAGCCTGATTCTCTGCTATGACATGCAGATTGATACTCTGCTGACATGAAGCCAGATTCTCTGTTACGGGACCTCTCTCCTCTGCCTGTGTGCTGGGTCTAAATATATGACAATAGACTGTTACAGTGGTGGATGACGTGAAGCCTGATTCTCTGCTATGACATGCAGACTAATTATCTGCTGACATGAAGCCAGATTCTCTGTTATGGGACCTCTCTCCTTTGCCTGGGTGCTGGGCCTAAATATATGACAATGGACTGTTGCAGTGGTGGCTGACGTGAAGCCTGATTCTCTGCTATGACATGCAGACTGATTCTCTGCTGACATGAAGCCAGATTCTCTGTTACGGGACCTCTCTCCTCTGCCTGGGTGCTGGGCCTAAATATATGACAATGGACTGTTGCAGTGGTGGCTGACGTGAAGCCTGATTCTCTGCTATGACATGCAGACTGATTCTCTGCTGACATGAAGCCAGATTCTCTGTTACGGAACCTCTCTCCTCTGCCTGGGTGCTGGGCCTAAATATATGGCAATGGACTGTTGCAGTGGTGGCTGACATGAAGCCTGATTCTCTGCTATGACATGCAGACTGATTCTCTGCTGACATGAAGCCAGATTCTCTGTTACGGGACCTCTCTCCTCTGCCTGGATGCTGGGCCTAAATATATGACAATGGACTGTTGCAGTGGTGGCTGACGTGAAGCCTGATTCTCTGCAATGACATGCAGACTGATTCTCTGCTGACATGAAGCCAGATTCTCTGTTACGGGACCTCTCTCCTCTGCCTGGGTGCCTGGGCCTAAATATATGCCAATGGACTGTTCCAATGTTAGGTGACGTGAAGCCTGATTTTCTGCTATGACATGCAGACTGATTCTCTGCTGACATGAAGCCAGATTCTCTGTTACGGGACCTCTCTCCTCTGCCTGTGTGCTGGGCCTAAATATATGACAATGGACTGTTACAGTGGTGGCTGACGTGAAGCCTGATTCTCTGCTATGACATGCAGACTGATTCTCTGCTGACATGAAGCCAGATTCTCTGTTACGGGACCTCTCACCTCTGCCTGGGTGCTGGGCCTAAATATATGACAATGGACTGTTACAGTGGTGGCTGACGTGAAGCCTGATTCTCTGCTATGACATGCAGACTGATTCTCTGCTGACATGAAGACAGATTCTCTGTTACAGGACCTCTCTCCTCTGCCTGGGTGCTGGGCCTAAATATATGCCAATGGACTGTTCCAATGTTGGGTGACGTGAAGCCTGATTCTCTGCTATGACATGCAGACTGATTCTCTGCTGACATAAAGACAGATTCTCTGTTACGGGACCTCTCTCCTCTGCCTGTGTGCTGGGCCTAAATATATGACAATGGACTGTTACAGTGGTGGCTGACGTGAAGCCTGATTCTCTGCTATTACATGCAGACTGATTCTCTGCTGACATGAAGACAGATTCTCTGTTACGGGACCTCTCTCCTCTGCCTGGTTGCCGGGGCCTAAATTTATGACAATGGACTGTTATAGTGCTGGGTGACGTGAAGCCTGATTCTCTGCTATGACATGCAGATTGATACTCTGCTGACATGAAGCCAGATTCTCTGTTACAGGACCTCTCTCCTTTGCCTGTGTGCTGGGTCTAAATATATGACAATAGACTGTTACAGTGGTGGCTGACGTGAAGCCTGATTCTCTGCTATGACATGCAGACTAATTATCTGCTGACATGAAGCCAGATTCTCTGTTATGGGACCTCTCTCCTCTGCCTGGGTGCTGGGCCTAAATATATGACAATGGACTGTTGCAGTGGTGGCTGACGTGAAGCCTGATTCTCTGTTACGGGACCTCTCTCCTCTGCCTGGGTGCTGGGCCTAAATATATGCCAATGGACTGTTCCAATGTTAGGTGACGTGAAGCCTGATTTTCTGCTATGACATGCAGACTGATTCTCTGCTGACATGAAGCCAGATTCTCTGTTACGGGACCTCTCTCCTCTGCCTGTGTGCTGGGCCTAAATATATGACAATGGACTGTTACAGTGGTGGCTGACGTGAAGCCTGATTCTCTGCTATGACATGCAGACTAATTCTCTGCTGACATGAAGCCAGATTCTCTGTTACGGGACCTCTCACCTCTGCCTGGGTGCTGGGCCTAAATATATGACAATGGACTGTTACAGTGGTGGCTGACGTGAAGCCTGATTCTCTGCTATGACATGCAGACTGATTCTCTGCTGACATGAAGACAGATTCTCTGTTACAGGACCTCTCTCCTCTGCCTGGGTGCTAGGCCTAAATATATGCCAATGGACTGTTCCAATGTTGGGTGACGTGAAGCCTGATTCTCTGCTATGACATGCAGACTGATTCTCTGCTGACATAAAGACAGATTCTCTGTTACGGTACCTCTCTCCTCTGCCTGTGTGCTGGGCCTAAATATATGACAATGGACTGTTACAGTGGTGGCTGACGTGAAGCCTGATTCTCTGCTATTACATGCAGACTGATTCTCTGCTGACATGAAGACAGATTCTCTGTTACGGGACCTCTCTCCTCTGCCTGGGTGCTGGGCCTAAATATATGACAATGGACTGTTGCAGTGGTGGCTGACGTGAAGCCTGATTCTCTGCTATGACATGCAGACTGATTCTCTGCTGACATCAAGACAGATTCTCTGTTACGGGACCTCTCTCCTCTGCCTGGGTGCTGGGCCTAAATATATGACAATGGACTGTTACAGTGGTGGCTGACGTGAAGCCTGATTTTCTGCTATGACATGCAGACTGATTCTCTGCTGACATGAAGCAAGATTCTCTGTTACGGGACCTCTCTCCTCTGCCTGGGTGCTGGGCCTAAATATATGACAATGGACTGTTGCAGTGGTGGCTGACGTGAAGACTGATTCTCTGCTATGGGACCTCTCTCCAATTGATATTGGTTAATTTATATTTATTTTATTTTTATTTTTATTTATTTCCCTATCCACATTTGTTTGCAGGGGATTTACCTACATGTTGCTGCCTTTTGCAGCCCTCTAGCTCTTTCCTAAGCTGTTTTACAGCCTTTTTAGTGCCGAAAAGTTTGGGTCCCCTTTGACTTCAATGGGGTTCGGGTTCGGTACGAAGTTCGGATCGGGTTCGGATCCCGAACCCGAACATTTCCGGGAAGTTCGGCCGAACTTCTCGAACCCGAACATCCAGGTGTCCGCTCAACTCTACTTCCGACCTTTTTTTCCAGACTACTTCCGAATTGAATGTTTGAAAACACTAGCAAGACTAAGCCACACCCACATATGTGCATGCAAACACGAATATTTCAATGAAAAATGTTTGCAATAAAAAACCATGGTACGAATATAATGAAGTTCCAAATTTATGAATATATCACGAATATTTAGCGAAATATTTGTGAAATATCTTGAATTTGAATATGGCACCTACGGCTCATCACTATTGAAGATAAGTGTACTTCTCTTTGCATTTTGTTGTTCCCTTTTGCTTGTTGTTTACCAGGCCTCAGGGAGACGCTGGTTTGTTCATCTGGGAAGGAACCAGTATTCTCAGCCACTGTCACTACTCCTAGGGATTTTCAGGTTTACTAGGGCCTAGGTTTACCGTGTATGAATATTCCCACCTTCAGGGTCTATTCATACTGACAGGAGTCAGGGCTAGGTTTAGGGTTTCCTATGTGGTTACCATTTCCCTTTCCCTAGCCTTGAGGCCTAGTTCCTGGTCATTTACCTTCTGTTGTCATTTTTGTGTTTTTCTCCTCCCCCCACATTGTGACATTATCAACTACCGAAAAACCACCATTTTGTTTGTGTCAGTGCAGCAATGGATACTATTTTTGCACTAGTCGGACAGCTGCAGGGGCTGTCTTTCGAGGTAGCTGACCTCTGCACAACCATCTCATAGATCCAGAGACCACAGGCTGCTAGTTTCAGCAGCGGGAATCAGGCCTGTCCTGAACGCTCTCCTAGATAGATTTTCCAGGGGAAGTGACAACTTTATTCGGTTCAGGGAGTGGTGCAAATTATATTTTAGACTATGTCTTAACTCTTCTGGGGACAAGAGTCAAAGAGTGGGTATAATAATTTTGTTACTTAAAGGTGACGCTCAGTCTTGGGCTTTTTATTTGCAGACCGGATCACAGTCCCTCCGGTTGGTAGCTGAATTTTTCAGAGCACTAGGTCTTATCTACGATGACCCAGATTGGCCGAGACTAAGTTGCGTTGCCTATGGCATAGAGAGCGTTCTGCGGAGACCTATTGCTCTGAATTTGGGAGATGGGCTATGGATACGGAGTGGAATGATCCAACTCTCCATAGTCAATTCTGTCAAGGGTTATCCGAGAGCCTGAAAGATGCGTTGACGTATCACGAATATCCTGCGTCATTGGAGGCGGCCATGTCCCTTGCTGTACATATTGATAGACACCTGAGGGAGAGATCTATGGTTCCTCACTCTCAGGACATACTATCATATAAGGTGGCAGCCTCCTCCGACACTTTGGGTAGAGAAAAACTTGAGGTTATGTCTAGTGATGAAACAATGCAGCTGGGGGGAGCTACCCCTGGACTTGGTGATATGAACTTTACGCTTAAGAAGAGACTCTGCTTTTTCTTTGGAAAAAGAAGGAATTTTTTTTATGTTTGTCCATATTGTGGAAATTTTATTAGGATGTGTAATATATTGTGTATTGTCATCATGTCTCTCAGTGTCAGGGTAAACCATTGGAGTGGATATCTTCCCCTGTATGTCCTGTCACAGCTTCTGGGTAGTAATGTCCCGAACTATTCGCCGGCGAATAGTTACCGGCGAACATAGCTTGTTCGCGTTCGCCTCTGCGGGCGAACATATGCGATGTTCGGTCCGCCCCCTATATATCATCATTGAGTAAACTTTGACCCTCTACCTCACAGTCAGCAGACACATTCCAGCCAATCAGCAGCAGACCCTCCCTCCCAGACCCTCCCACCTCCAGGACAGCATCCATTTTAGATCTGCATTTACAGAGAGAGGAGGGAGAGTGTAGCTGCTGCTGATTCAATAGGGAAAGCATTAGCTAGGGCATTGTTCTGTGTCCACAGACTCATCTGCTGTAAGGACAGCATCCAGACAGCACCCCAAAAAGCCCTTTTCAGGGCTGGTACATCAGTCTGCTTTATTTTTTTATTTTTCATATATATATTTTGCAGTTGCCTGGCTGCCCGTATATTTTACAGCATATTTTAAATATAACTGTGATCTAATCACATTTGCAAGCCCGTGTGTTTCAGGCCCCCACACATACTGTATTGTGTCCACTGGCTAGTAGCCAGTTAGGCCTGCACTCATACCGTTACAGGGTGTCATTCACCCAAATACCTTTCAGAAAAAATAATAATAATATTTTAAATTTAACTGTGATCTAATCACATTTGCAAGCCCGTGTGTGTCAGGCCCCCACACATACTCTATTGTGTCCACTGGCTAGTGGCTGGTTAGACCTGCACTCATACCATTACAGGGTGTCATTCAACCAAATACCTTTTAGGAAAAAAAAAATATATTTTAAATTTAACTGTGATCTAATCACATTTGCAAGCCCGTGTGTGTCAGGCACCCACACATACTCTATTGTGTCCACTGGCTAGTGGCTGGTTAGGCCTGCACTCATACCGTTACAGGGTGTCATTCGCCCAAATACCTTTCAGTAAAAAAAAAAAACTATTTTAAATTTAACTGCGATCTAATCACATTTGCAAGTCCGTGTGTGTCAGGCCCCCACACATACTGTATTGTGTCCACTGGCTAGTAGCTAGGCCTGCACTCATACCGTTACAGGGTGTCATTCACCCAAATACCTTTCAGAAAAGAAAAAATCTATTTTAAATTTAACTGTGATCTAATCACATTTTCAAGCCTGTGTGTGTCAGGCCCACACAGAATGTACTGTGCCCACTGCCCACCACTTATATAGAGTGGCACAGTACCTTGCACGCATAGTAAAACTTATCTAATAAAAAATTACAGGCAGTGGCAGGCCACGCCGCAGGGGCCATCGTGTTCGTGGTGCTGTGATTTCACTGGCCCTGGAATAATGCCCAGTGTTCAGAGGCCACGTACCCTGAATCCAAAAAATTCAGAGAAAATAGTTGACTGGCTTACACAGGACACCCAATCTTCAACAGCTTCCGCTAAGAACCTTGACGCACCATCCTTCTCCAGCTCAGCTTTGGTCACCACTCTCCCGCCCGCCGCCACCACCACCACTACCACCACAGCCACCACAGCCGCTTCACTTGATCCCTCAGAGGAGTTATTTACACATCAGTTGGATGAAATTAGTGACCAGGGGATGTAGATAACAGGGATATGTCTCAGTCAGGCAGCATTACACACATGGACGTACAGTGTGATGATGATGATGATGTTGGTGCTGCTTCTTTTGCTGAGCTGTCAGATACAATTGAAGCAGTTGATGATGACGATGTGTCCATGGATGTCACGTGGGTGCCTGCTCGAAGAGAAGAAGAAGAGGGGGAAAGTTCAGAAGGGGAGACAGAGAGAAGGAGGAGACGAGTTGGAAGCAGGGGGAGGTGGTCGCAAGGAGCTAGTGGCACAGTCAGACAGCATGTATCGGCACCCGGGGTCAGCCAGACAGCACGCCAATCAACGCATGCTGTTGCCACCACCAGAATGCCATCATTGCAAAGCTCAGCAGTGTGCCATTTTTTGTGTGTGTCTGCCTCTGACAACAGCGATGCCATTTGCAACCTGTGCCAAAAGAAACTGAGTTGTGGGAAATCCAACACCCACCTAGGTACAACTGCTTTGCGAAGGCACATAATCGCACATCCAAAACACATGATGACGAGTAGAAGCAGCACACAAGCTCAAAGCCACCATCCTCCTCCTGGTCCAGCATCTTCAGCCACGTCAACCACTGCTGTCCTCCTTGCCTCCTCTCAACCACCCGCCACTCCGCCTCTCACCTTGAGCAGTTCCATCTCATCTGCCCACAGTCAGGTGTCTGTTAAGGAAATGTTTGAGCGTAAGAAGCCAATGTCACAGAGTCACCCCCTTGCCCGGCGTCCGACAGCTGGCTTGACGGAACTCTTAGCCCGCCAGCTTTTACCATACCAGCTGGTGGAGTCTGAGGCCTTCAAAAAATTTGTCGCTTTTGGGACACCACAGTGGAAGGTACCCGGACTAATTTTTTGTTTCTAATAAGGCAATCCTAAACCTCTACTTGGTGATTGAAAAGGAAGTCATGGCATCTCTGCCATACAGTGTTGGGGCAAGGGTCCATCTGACCACTGATACCTGGTCTGCAAAGCACGGTCAGGGCAGGTATATCACCTACACTGCGCATTGAGTCAACCTGCTGACGGCTACCAAGCATGGAATGCGTGGCTCTGCAGTAGAGTTGGTGACACCGCCACGACTTGCAGGCAGGCCTACTGCCACCTCCTCTACTCCTTCTACTCCATCCTCTTCCATAACCTCCTCGGCTGAGTCCTCTTCTGCTGCGGCGTCTGGCTGCACATCAACTGAACCCCCCAGCTCCCCAGGGGCTATTCCACATCCTGGATATGACAGTGTCACGCTGTTTTGGGGTTGATGTGCCTGAAAGCACTCCTGTCCGCCCTGAACGCACAGGTGGATCAGTTGCTGACCCCACACCAACTGGAGATCGGCAAAGTGGTGTGTGACAATGGAAGCAATTTATTGGCGGCATTGAATTTGGGCAAGTTGTCACATGTGCCGTGCATGGCACATGTGTTGAATCTCATCGTACAACGCTTTGTGTCTAAGTACCCAGGCTTACAGGACGTCCTCAAGCAGGCCAGGAAGGTGTGTGGCCATTTCAGGCGTTCCTACACGGCCATGGCGCACTTTGCAGACATTCAGCGCCGAAACAACATGCCAGTGAGGCGCTTGATGTGCGACAGCCTGACACGTTGGAATTCAACACTCCTAATGTTCGACCACCTGCTCCAACAAGAAAAAGCCGTCAACGAGTATTTGTATGACCGGGGTGATAGGACAGCCTATGCGGAGCTGGGAATTTTTTTGCCACGTTACTGGGCGCTCATGCGCAGTGCCTGTAGGCTCATGCGTCCTTTTGAGGAGGTGACCAACCTAGTCAGTCGCACCGAAGGCACCATCAGCGTCTTCATCCCATTTGTTTTCTTCCTGGAGCGTGCCCTGCGAAGAATGCTGGATCAGGCTGTAGATAAGCGTGAAGAGGAAGAGGAAGAGTTGTGGTCACCATCACCACCAGAAACAGCCTTGTTATCATCGCTTACGCTGCAAGAGGAGTATGAGGAAGAGGAGTCAGAGGAGGAATGTGGCTTTGAGGAGGAGGAAGACCAACCACAGCAGGCATCACAGGGTGCTCGTTGTTGTCACCTATCTGAGACCCGTGGTCTTGTACGTGGCTGGGGGGAAGAACAGACCGTCAATGACATCAGTGAGGAGGAGGAACGGGAAATGAGTAGCTCGGCATCCAACCTTGTGCAAATGGGGTCTTTCATGCTGTCATGTCTGTTGAGGGACCCTCGTATAAAAAGGATGAAGGAGAATGACCTGTACTGGGTGGCCACGCTACTAGACCCCCGGTATAAGCAGAAAGTGGCGGAAATGTTGCCAAATTACCGGAAGTCAGAAAGGATGCAGCAGTTCAAAACCAAACTAAAAAATATGCTTTACACAGCTTATAAGGGGGATGTCAAAGCACAACTGGAATCTAACTGGGGAAGAGGTGAAAGTAATCCTCCTCCTACCACAACCACGGCGGCAAGGACAGGACGCTTTACAGATGTGTTGTTGATGGAGGACATGCGGAGCTTTTTCAATCCTACACATCGCCACAGCCTTAGAGAACGACTCGACTGACAGGTGGCAGACTACCTCGCCTTAACTGCAGATATCGACACTCTGAGGAGCGATGAACCCCTTGACTACTGGGTGTGCAGGCTTGACCTGTGGCCTGAGCTATTCCAGTTTGCGATAGAACTTCTGGCCTGGCCTGCTTCAAGTGTCCTGTCAGAAAGGACCTTCAGTGCAGCAGGAGGCATTGTCACTGACAAAAGAAGTCGCCTCGGTCGAAAAAGTGTTGATTACCTCACCTTCATTAAGATGAATGAGGCATGGATCTCGAAGGGTCTGACAGTAGGGGATACGTTTAACTAACAAAAGGCCTGACATGCCTTGGCCTCAAAATGGTCCCCACGCTGCTGTATTTAATGTCTGCATACCGGATGACTTTAGTGAATTCTCCGCCACCAACTAGGGTTCAAGCTGCAATGTTTTAGTCACCTTTCTGCCTTGAAAACATACATTTTTCCGGCCGCTGCTACAACAGCGGCTACAACAATAATATTGTTTTTCAGGCATGTGTACATGCCTATTTTTTCTGGCCTCTGGTGCTGCACTGTGGCTGCCTAAACAAAACAAAAAAAAGGCACTTACAAGTGTCAATTCCCCTTTCGTGATCGTTACCTTGTTGTGGTGAAGGGGCTTGCGTATCACAATGAAGCGATCATCACCTCTATGAGTGTGTTGGCAATGTTGCCACACCCCAGATGATAAGGCCGTTGCTTCATTATGATCAGACCAAAAGCGATCAGGATGGCTGGATGTTTTTTCATAGAAAAAAATTAATTTTTTTTATTTATCTTTTTTTAAGTTGTATGGGTGGGTTTTTAAAACATAAAATAAAAATAAAAATCATAATAAAGTCTCTTAATAGTTTATTAGAAATAATGCAGACAATTTAAAAAAATCCCCAACAATTCCAATACAAATCAAGTACAAAGCTCAGAACTAAATTATTCCAGGATGTCGTAATGGTTCGTTAATTCGACAATGGTTAATCAATTCGACACACGTCCCCGGATAGGGGACGTAACAGGGATTAAACTGATAGGAATAGTACTAGTTAAGACACCACTCATATAGGGTGTCACAGCACATTGCTCCGTGCACGCGCAGTGCCCCAACTTGGGAGTAAGATGACCGACCAAGCTGCTTTTTCCATCTCCCGGTTCCTAAAATCAATTCAGTTTGGTGTATCAGAGTTTGGTCTGTCACTGTAAAGGCAGTCGAAGATACCCAGCCTAAATTTTTTTTCACAAAAGGCAATCCCACCCTGATATGGGACGTAACAGGGATTAAACTGATGAGAATAGTACTACAGAAAATAGCACTCATATCGGGTGTGACAGTAAATTGCACGGTGCAGACGCAGTGACCTTGGCGTGGATTCAAACAAAGGGGAGGGAGCCAGCAATTTTTTAACCATCTCCCCATTCGAAAAATCTATTTAATAAATGGACCTCAGATTGGGGACGTAACAGGGATTAAACTGATGAGAAGAGAGAACTACAGGAAATACCACTCATATTGGGTGGGACAGTAAATTGCACGGTGCAGACGCAGTGACCGTGGTGTGGATTCAAACAAAGGGGAGGGAGCGAGCAATTTTTTAACCATCTCCCCGTTCGAAAAATCAATTTAATAAATGGACCCCAGATTTGGGACGTAACAGGGATTAAACTGATGAGAAGAGAGAACTATAGAAAATAGCACTCATATCGGGTGGGACAGTAAATTGCACGGCACAGACGCAGTGACCGTGGATTCAAACAAAGGGGAGGGAGCCAGCGTTTTTTTAACCATCTCCCCATTCAAAAAATCTATTCAATTCACCTTTCCGGGACCCTTGGTGTTGTACGTGGTGGGTGGAGGAAGAAACCTTCAATGACATCAACGGG
Organism: Bufo gargarizans; assembly: GCF_014858855.1. Lineage (NCBI taxonomy): Eukaryota > Metazoa > Chordata > Amphibia > Anura > Bufonidae > Bufo > Bufo gargarizans. The sequence goes on from NC_058084.1 coordinate 275,201,180, forward strand.
ACATGGCTAGCTTGGTATCAAACCTTGTGCAAATTGGAAGTTTGCGGTTGGGCAAATGGACTGTTTGCTGTGGTTTGCGGTGCATTAAAAGGGGAGTTTGGTCTGTCAATGTCTGTGAAGCGGGCGTAACCCTTACACTACCTGATCGATACAACATCATACCTGATAGTATGCACACAGTTGATGTTTTAAACCACGTTGTTAAAAAAAAAAAATTGGATTGTTCGGTGATGTATACCCGTTATGGATTAAAATCCAACTCTGCATCAACTATGTAATTTTCCATGGGAGTTTTGCCATGGATCCCCCTCCGGCGTGCCACAGTCCAGGTGTTAGTCCCCTTGAAACAACTTTTCCATCACTATTGTGGCCAGAAAGAGTCCCTGTGGGTTTTAAAATTCGCCTGCCCATTGAAGTCAATGGTGGTTCACCCGGTATGCCCGTTCGCGAACATTTGCAAAAAATCGCGTTCGCTGTTCGCGAACGGAAAATTTTATGTTTGCGACATCTCTACTGCTGTGCACAGGGGTCTCCATCAGCAAATGGTCCACGTGCTAAACACTGGGCTGTGAGAGACTGATGTGTTCAGCAGAGCAGTGTTTTGTTGGCTGATGTATGGACGCCGCCTAGGGCCCCCCGCGCAAGACGCAGATTTATTGGCTTGGCGTGGATGCATTTGTTAAGAGAACAATATATGAAAGGAACGTGCGTTTGTTGTCTCTAGTGCGCCTGATCAGCCGCTGGAGATAATGACGTTGTCCTGTAAATAAACATGCATGAGGATCATAGTAACTTTATCTGGCATTGATCACTGAGCATGGCTAGATAAGGTTCGCTCCAGTGGTAATGGTAGATTATTGCATACATGTGTTTGTTGGCTAGGGTATGTCATCACTTCCTGCATCCTTGTTATGGACCAGCCCCTTTTACGCCTTTTGTGGGTAAATAAAAGTGAACAGACTGAGCAGGGCGGAGCAGTGGCTCAGCAAGAATTCAACATGAAAACACCTTTGGCTGACTGTGGTTGAGATTTTTGCCTTTCCTTACACAAAGACATTGGAGAGCGGATTTCTAATATAAATATTTCTACAACAGATAATATTTCTACATCTACAGTATGTTCAGCGTCAAGGTGAAAAGTTTAATCCTCATCTCACTCTTGATGGTGTGGGTGGGGAGTCTGAGAATTTACTATTGTCATTTGCCTGTAGTACCCGATTTCTCCTGTCTGCCGAGGTGGCGCTAGATTTCAAAACTGTGTGAATTAAAGTGTTTGACAGTGGGGCAGGGGTTCACCTAGTTGATGGTCAGTTCATCCATATGCATGGGTTTGCAATTGATTCTGTTCCACTCACACAGAAATGTTTGTCACAAATGGTGCAGGACATCTATTTAAAAGTGGGTGATTTTCATCAAGAATCCATTTAGTGTTTTGTGCTGGAGGGTCTGCCTGCTCCCTTGGTGCTAGGTTTAACATGGTTAAGCAAATATAATCCTACCAATGATTGGGAAGCAAGACAGATTCTGGATTGGAGTGATTATTGCATAGACAACTGTCTTAGCACATCGCTTTCTGTTATAACCACTATAATTATACCTTCTTTTATTTCAGATTTTTCTGATGTATTTTCTGAAAGTGGAGACCAGGAGTTACCTCCTTATCAGGAGTATGATTGCCCCGCCAACCTTGTTCCTGGAGCTAGGTTGCCCAAGTCTCGGTTACATAATGTTTCTGAACCCGAAAGAGCAGCCATGCAAGAATATATCACCGAGAGTTTGGCTAAAGGTCATATTAGACCATCCAAATCCCCAGTGAATGCAGGGTTCTTCTTTGTTAAGAAAAAGGACGGAACTCTTAGGCCATGTTTGGACTTCCATGAGCTTAATGGCATTACTGTCCATAATCCTTATCCCCTTCAGTTGATCCCAGATTTGTTCAGATTGTTAGTGCCAAGTGTTCTCTAAGTTGGATTTGAGGGGGGCGCATAATCTGGTAAGGATCAAGGAGGGGGACGAATGGAAGACGGCCTTTAATAACCCAGAAGGTCATTTTTAGAATATGGTCATGCTTTTTGGGTTATCCAATGCTCCTTTGGTTTTTCAACATTTCATTAATGACATCTTTCATCATCTGGTGGGCAGGTTTGTTGTGGTGTATCTGGATGATATTCTAATTTATTCCCCCTGACATGGAGACGCATCAGGATCACGTGAGACAAGTGTTACAGATCCTAAGAGAGAATAAAGTGTATGCTAAGATGGAGAAGTGTGTATTTTCAGTTCCATAAGTGAAATTCCTGGGTTACATACTCTCATCTATAGGTTTTTATATGGATCCTGAAAAGTTCCTTGCTGTGTTGGACTGGGATCGAAAATCTGAAAGCGCTTATGTGATTTTTAGGGTTCACTAACTACTACCGTAAATGTATCTTGAACTACTTGACTATTGTTAAACCTTTAACGGACATGACTAGGAAAGGTTTGGATATCTTGGTCTGGTCTGATGCGGTATTAGAAGCCTTTTCAGCTGTGAAGGAATGTTTTGCTTCTGCTTATATACTGATGAAACCTGATGTGTCACAGCCATTTATTGTGGAAGTTGACGCATCCGAGGTAGGGTAGGAGCAGTTTTGTTGCAGGGTCCTTCACCTAGTAAATGGCACCCATGTGCTTTCTTCTCTAGGAAGCTCTCTACTGCTGAAATAAATTATGGCGTAGGTAATGGAGAGTTGCTGGCCATTAAGTTGGATTTTGAGGAATGGTGTCATTGGTTGGAAGGAGCGATTCATCCTATTACGGTAATTACCACTCACAAAAATCTGGCTTACCTGGAGTCAGCTAAACATCTAAGCTCAAGGCAGGCCAAATGGTTGTTTCTTTTCTGTATCCTCAGTAGAACGGACAGACTGAACTCACTAACAAAATTCTGGAGACTTATTTGAGATGTTTTGTCTCAGAGAATCAGTTGGAGTGGTCTTCATTTTTGTCTTTGGCAGAGTTTGCCATAAATAATCGTAGGCAGAAGTGCACTGATTAGTCGCCATATTTTGGGGCATATGGGTTCCATCCGCAGTTTGGCTCATTTTCTGGTGCTGAGACTTCTGGTATACCTGAAGAGGAAAGATTTTCCTCTTCTTTGTCATCTATTTGGCGGAAAATTCAAAATAAAAATGGTCAACAAGTATAAACGTATGGCTGACCAGAGACGTATGAGTGGTCCGGACCTTGGAGTGGTTAATTCTTTGTGGCTGTCCACAAGAAACATTAAGTTAAAGGCACCTTCTTAGAAGTTGGGTCCAAGGTATATTGGTCCATATAAGATCTCTGCCATTATTAACCCGGTAGCCTTTCGTCTTGAATTTCAGCAGGCTTTAAAAATTCATAATGTTTTCCACAAATCATTGCTGAAGAGATATGTCGAACCTGCTGAACCGTCCTCTTTGCCTCCCGCTCCTGTCATGGTGGACGGTAATCTTGAATTTCAGATCACCGTAGATCCCTTCAGTATCTCGTTAACTGGAAGGGTTACGGTCCAGAGAAAAGAATGAGGGTTCCAACGGCCAACTTCAAAGCTAGTCTCCTTGTCCTGGCTCATCCAGATAAGGTCGGTCCTGGGTGTCCAGAGGTCACCCGTAGAAGGGAAGGTACTGTCACAATCCCTCCCATGACAGAGGTTAGAAGATCTGAGAGACTGGCTCCATGTGAGGTTATCTGACACCCTCTCGGTTTTCACTTGTTGCAGTGTTGTTATTGGTAATGACGACACCTCTTGTCTCAGGTGTAGCTTATGGTCATTACTGCTCCTCTATTTAGTCTGGACTCACACTTCTTATCATGCGGTTGATATTATCTGTCTGGAATTGGGAGAGCTGGTGTGTGGTTCTCATCTGCGTTCCTGCTCATCCATTTTCTATTGAAGATAAGTGTACTTCTGTTTGCATTTTGTTGTTGTTTACTGGGCCTCAGAGAGATGCTGGTTTGTTAATCTGGGAAGGAACCAGTAGTCTCAGCCAGGGGCGTAGCGTGGGGGGGGCCCGTTGCCCCGGGCGCCACTCTGCATGGGGGCGCCATGTGCTGGGCTGGCACAAGTAAATCGCCGACACTGTGTTTTTTTTTTCTTTACACAGCGTCCGGCTGCAGAGCAGAGTGAGGAGGCGAGAGGGGGCGGGGCATGCACGGCAGTTCCCGATAGGCTCCGCCCACCTCCCAGGCGGGAAAGACAGTGCAGACTGCAGAACCAGGAGCCGGAGGCAGCAAGAAGAAGCAGAAGATCATGGCTGGATTAGCTGCAGCTGAATCAGTAGGAGACTGTAGTCCAGCCATGAGCCTGGAGACAGTGATTCAACTTGAATTACTTAGTGGGGGCATTGTGCACTGTCTGTGGGGGCAGTTTTACTTTGTTGGGGCCCTGGGGGGCAAATTACGTAATGGGCAGTGCCCATTATGTATTTTGCCCCCCAGTGCCCCCACTGAGTTATACTAACTGCCCCCACAGACAGTGCACAACTCACTGCACACTGCCCATTACGTAATTTGCCCCCCAGTGCCCCCACACACAGTGCACAACTGCACACTGCCCATTACGTAATTTGCCCCCCAGTGCCCCCACACACAGTGCACAACTGCACACTACCCATTACGTAATTTGCCCCCAGTGCCCCCACTAAGTAATACTGCCCCACAGACAGTGCACTACAGTTGTGGCAGTGTTACTTAGTGGGCCACTGGGGGGCAAATGACATAATGGAGGGCATTGTGCACTGTCTGTGGGGGCAGTTAGTATTACTTAGTGGGGGCACTGGGGGGAAAATTACATAATGGGCAGTGTGCAGTGAGTTGTGCACTGTCTGTGGGGGCAGTATTACTTTGTTGGGGCACTGGGGGGCAAATTACGTAATGGGCAGTGCCCATTACGTAATTTACCCCCCAATGCCTGCACCAAGTAATACTAACTGCCCCCCACAGACAGTGCACAATGCCCTCCATTATGTTATTTGCCCCCCAGTGGCCCACTAAGTAATACTAAGTGACTGAACAAACGCATGCCCTCGCACAATCTACCATGATCTGGCCCGCCGGCAAGTACAGGAACAGTCGAACAGGAGGAGTCAGATCGATGACAGCCAGGTAAGGGGCGTGGCGCGGGTGGCGGCTAGGAATCAGGAGAAGATGTTAGAACTTAGATGGATGGATCACAAGTAAGGGGCGGCTAGTCGGGATTCGGACTCCAGAGCGCCGGCGCCCCCAGGCAGAGTGCGCTCTACGCGGTGGCCTACTCTGCTTATGGGTGGCGCCGGCCCTGGATTCAAGCGACCCTGAGACAGAGTGAGTGACAGTCAGTGTCACTGTCCCAGAGTCCCAAAGTCCCACCCTTAGTGTAATTTGGTCAGTAGTTTACTGTGTTGGCATGGGCTGAGGGCAGGCAGGCTTTAGGGGTAATATATGATAATATGAGTTAAGTGCCACTGTGCCAGTCAGTGTCATGAGAGCCAGGCCAAGGCTGCCAAGCAGATGGCACCATGGCACTGCAGTCAGAGTGCTGGTGAAGGAAGACCAGGGACACTGAGACAGTACTGCCTCTCTGGGATGCCATCTGCCCATCTCTGCTGTCCATATACCAGGCCTACCCTGGTATATAGACAGCAGAGATGGGCAGATGGCATCCTCTGGGCAGTACTGTCTCTCTGGTCATCCTTCACCAGCACCCTGACTGCCACGGTTCTGCTTGGCCTGGCTCTCATGGCACTTCACTAACTGGTGCTTGGCTATCAGCGCTGAGTGACTCAGTCACACTGCAACATTGACTGAGTCACTCAGTGCTGATAGCCGAGCACCAGGCAGTGAAGTGCCATGAGAGCCAGGCCAAGCAGAACCGTGGCAGTCAGGGTGCTGGTGAAGGATGACCAGAGAGACAGTACTGCCCAGAGGATGCCATCTGCCCATCTCTGCTGTACATATACCAGGTCTACCAGCATTAGCCCTTGATATACCAGCTGCCTGCCTGGTCACCCCACCTAACACTTAGGGAGACAAGTGACTCAGACTGTTAGGTGTGGGGTGACCAGGTGGTATATGAAGGGGTAATACTGGTAGGCCTGGTATATGGACAGGAGAGATGGGCAGATGGCATCCTCTGGGGGTTGTATCTTACATGGGACTGTATGCTGGAGGAGCTGAAGGGAGAGTGATGTATTTTACATGGGACTGTTTGCAAGAAGGACTAAGGCTACTTTCACACTAGCGTTCGAGCGGATTCGCTCCTATAATGCAGACATTTGCATCCGTTCAGAACGGATCCGTCTGCATTATAACTTAGAAAAAATTCTAAGTGTGAAAGTAGCCTGAGCGGATCCGTCCAGACTTTACATTGAAAGTCAATGAGGGACGGATCCGCTTGAAGATTGAGCCATATGGTGTCATCTTCAAGCGGATCCGTCCCCATTGACTTCCATTATAAGTCTGGACGGATCCGCTCGCCTCCGCACGGCCAGGCGGACACCCGAACGTTCAGGTGTCCACTCACTGAGCGGAGCGGAGGCTGAGCCCTGGCAGACGGATGCATTCTGAGCGGATTCGCCTCCACTGAGAATGCATTAGGGCCAGACGGCTGCGTTCAGGGCCGCTTGTGAGCCCCTTCAAACGGAGCTCACGAGCGGACACCTGAACGCAGGTGTGAAAGGAGCCTAAAGGCAGAGGGAGTGTTGTATCTTACACAGGACTGTATGCTGGAGGGGCTGAAGGGGGCCATACTTATTACTATAATACTACAGAGGTGGTCATTATAATAATAATACAGAGGGGGCCATTATATATTATAATTATACAGAGAGCATTATACTTATGGGCACTACAGGGGAAGGGGGACGTCTGTTATCTGAGGATGATAGTAAAGTGAGGCATCTAAAACATTTTCTGCGAAACTTTGCAGAGACGAGACGTGGCTGAAAGAAGGTACCATGATGGTCCTATCTCCGAATGAGGACGTTGAGGAAAGTCTACATCACAGAAGATTTCACTGGATGTAACAGGTATGGTGCTGTATTCTCCTGTATATTTCATAGCAATGTATGTTATGTCCATCCAAATATCTGTTTCACGGTAGGGTAGGGGGGAGGGGGTATATAGAATTTGTCCCACACTGCCTCAGCCTGGCCCCAGACTTGAGGTCACACTGTGTGTGTTCTGAATTCTGGGGCCTCACACCCATCTACTACATTATCTGTACTCAGAGTTATCACTGTGTTATCTGTGGTGTTACATAGGACTTCAGGTGACATCTACTACATTATCTGTACTCAGAGTTATCACTGTGTTATCTGTGGTGTTACATAGGACTGCAGGTGACATCTACTACATTATTTGTTTAAAAAAAAAAGAAGAAGAAAAAGGGGGCGTGGTCACAGGTCGGGGGGGCGCAATACTTGGCTTGCCCCGGGTGCTGGCTACCCACGCTACGCCACTGGTCTCAGCCCCTGTCACTACTCCTAGGGCTTTCAGGCTTACTAGAGCCTAGGTTTACGGTGTATGAATATTCCCACCTTCAGGGTCTATTCATACTGACAGGAGTCAGGTCTAGGTTTAGGGTTTTCTAGGTGGTTACCATTTCACTTTCCATAGCCTTGAGGCCTAGTTCCTTGTCATTCTCCTTCTGTTGTCATTTTGGTGTCCCTCCCCCGTCCTCCCCCCACATTGTGACAATAACCCGTAATATTATTACACTCCAGAAATATATACAGGCTCCTCTTGAACTTTTTTAGTGAATTCACCATCACCACCTCCTCAGGCAGAGAATTACATAGTCTCACTGCTCTTACCATGAAGAATCCTCTTCTATGTTTGTGTACAATCCTTCTTTCCTCCAGACACAGAGAATGTCCCCTCTTCACAGTCACAGTCCTGGGGATAAATAGATGATGGGAGAGATCATTGTACTCATCCCTGATATATTTATACATAGTTATTAGATCTCCCCTTAGTCAACTTTTTTCTAAAGTGAATAACCCTAATTTTGTCCCCCTATTTCAGTTATTACTTTAGTTGTCTTTCTCTGAACCCTCTCCAGCTCTGCTATGTCTGTCTTGTTCACAGGAGTCCAGAATTGTACACAGTACTCCATGTGTGGTCTGATGTAGTGATTTGTAAAGTGGCAGGACTATGTTCTCACCACAGGCATATATGCCCCTTTTTATGTAACCCATTATCTTATTGGCCTTGGCATCAGCTGCCTGACATTGGTTTCTACAGCTTAGTTTGCTGTTCACTAAAATTCCCAAGTCCTTTCCCATGTCAGTGTGTGTGTGTCTGTCCCTGTGTGTGTCTTTCCTGTATGTGTGTGTCTGTCCCTATGTGTATGTGTGGCCCTGTGTTGTATCTGTCCCTATGTGTATTTTACCATCCCAGTGTGTGTGTGTCTGTCCCTGTGTGTGTATTTGACCGCCCCAGTGTGTGTCCGTGTGTGTCTGTGTCTGCCCCTGTGTGTGTCTGTCCCTGTGTATGTCTCTGACTGACTGTCCTTCTGTGTTTGTAGCTGTGTCTGTCCCTGTGTGTGTCTATCCCTGTGTGTGTCCATCGCTATGTGTATGTGTGTCTGTGTGTGTGTGTCTGTCCCTATGTGTATTTGAACATGCCTGTTTGTGTTTTCCTGTGTATGTGTCTATCCCTGTGTATGTGTCTGTCAATGTGTGTGTGTGTCTCTCACTGTTTATCTGTCCCTGTGTGTGTGCCTGTCCCTGTGTGTGTGTGTCACCATCACCATGTCCACAGTTTTCCTATGTCTTAACACAGCTGCATCAGGATGTTCTGTGTGGGGCAAGAAGAAGAAGATGGAAGAGGAGGCAGCGCCACCAGCATGGAGTCAGTGGGAGAGGCACAGGGAGGCACACTAAGGATGTAGGTAACACTACCACATTATCAGAACTAGTGTTATCTGTGGTTGTACATAGGACTGCAGGTAACACTACCACATCATCAGCACTAGTCTTTTATGTGGTTTACATAGGACTGCAAGTAACACTACCACATTATCAGCACTAGTGTTATCTGTGGTTTTACATAGGACTTCAGGTAACACTAACACATTATTAGCACTAGTGTTAACTGTGGCTTTACAAATGGCTTCCGGTAACACCACTTCATTTTCTGTACTCAGATAGCTATCACTGTGTTATCTGTGCTGTTACATAGGACTGCAGAGGACATCTACTATATTATCTGTACTCAGAGAGTTATCACTGTGTAAGGGGGCCCACATGAGCCTGGAGCTGGCTCTGATCAAATTATATATGACATCCATTGATTTGCCACAGTCAAGTCTAGAACTTACCTTCTCATAGAAACTGATTAAATTAGTTTGACATGACCAATTTCTCATGAAGCAATGCAGATATGGTGTTATTTGCTTATTTTCATTGAGGTGCTCCAAGACAGCATCTCTTAGAAAACGTTCAAGCAGTTTACCTATGTCAGATGTTAAACTTACCGACCTAGAGTTTCCGGGCTCTATTTTTGGGTCCTTTTTGAATATTGGCACCACTTTTGATATGCACCAATCCCCTGTCAATATAGAGGCTTTAAATATCAGAAATAAGGATCTGGCTATGAAACGGGGGTGTATGCCATCTGGTTCCGTCAATTTGTATATTTTAATCATCCTGTCCTTCTTCATGGATCAAACAGGACTCTTTTAATGGGGAATTTACTTTTACATTCTGCAGTTTAATTTTATCAGTGAATACAGTGGAGAATAAAAATATTTAATAGCTTTGCTTTCTCCTCATCTCTATGTACAACTCTCTCCTCATCACTCTGTAAAGGGTAAACACCTACTAGATTTATCAGGGAACACTATACACACAGCTTGCCACAGCTTATGGTGAGAAGACACCTGCTGCCAGCATAACTGAAAAGAAGGCCCCTCTCCACCCCCGAAGAGTTACCACACTTCTGACACACGAGCAGCAGAAGCCACATCAGCAGCAGTCATTTCAATCTCCTCAATATGATTGAGCAGTTTTTCCAAGTGCCATGCCAGGCAGAGGCTAGTGAGCAAGCCGACAGCTCCCCTCTCATTGCCCAGGTTCAGGCCGACCTAAACTGTGGCCAGTCTCTGGAGCATACCCTGCTCTCCCTGACCACATGGATTTCTGGGCAAGCAGACTGGAACAGTGGCCCGGACAGGAATAGCATACTCTCTTTCTTCTTTTTTGTTCATCCTCCAGTGTCATCTCGGAGAGGGCTTTCAGTTCCGCATGAGGTGTGGTGACACCCAAATGAACCAAGTTGTGTTCTGCCACTGTCCAAAACATAACTTTTGTTGAAATGAGCCAAGGCAGGATTTTCAAGGATTTTCACACTCCACCGGATGATTCCGATGAATGGATCTTGCCACTGTTGCTGTCTGTCTTCCTACCATCATGTTTTGTACGGCTGTTTCTGCTGCCTCCATCATGCCACTAATACGACCTGCCGACCATCATCTTCTGTAAGGATGCTGCTGCCTTTTTGCTAACATGTACCATATGGCTGCTGCTGCAGACGCCACTGTCTCCTTTGCTGCTGCTCCTTGCTGTTAATCCCCTACTGCCACCCCCTTTAACATAAAGAATCTGCCGCCACTATCACTACTAGTGATGGACGAACATCTGTTGGGACAGTTCGCGAACGCCATCGCTCAAACTCGCTCAAATGTTCACGAACCGCAGGTTCCCGGGTCCCGTTCATTTTAATGGCAGGTGAACATGAAAAACCTCCAGGTCATATTTGCAGCCACAAAATACTTACTAGATGTACACACATAGTCCCACAACATGTACACTGACATACCGGAAGTATTAAGCGAATCTGTGATCGAAAAGCATTCTTTTTTCATCTGCAAAATTTTGTCAAAGTATTAATTGCAAGAGCACATGCGCTAGGAAGGCGTAGCCTACAACAACTGGTTTGCACCGACTAGTAATTAGATGGATGCCATGGTTGGAACGAAGTTCAGCGACAAAGAGGAAAAACTCCTGGTGACTGTAAGTAATCTTACATTAAAGTAGTGTATTTGATTACATTTCACCTGCATGTCTGAACATAAAAAGTGTTATAAAAAAATCACCAGTGCGACCTTCAGCAATTCAAATATATCTTAAGTGCACAAAACTTCACATTTTATATGGTCTCACTAGATATTATTGATTTTCTTTTTACATCAAGGCATTCTTTTTACATCAGACCCAGTATGTTAGTAGCATATTTGTATGTGTTATATTTAACATGCACATTGCACATCCATTGCCATGCTGCACACTATATTCTGCACACACACACTATATACCGCACACACACACTATATACCGCAGACACACACAGAGTCTATAGATTATAGTTTGTATCCTGTTGGTCAGGACTCAGAGTTACCCAGGGTGCATCCCGGGAGGCGAACCAGCTGTACACCCCATACCGTACCGTCACTTCACTAGACAGGTACATCTCTGCTTAGCTGGACAATATCTGTTAGCTCAGACCCCACCCACATACAGTTATAATACAATCCCATCTTCTAACCGTAACAGTAAGGCCGCATGCACACGGGCATGTTTTTTCAGTACTACGGACCATACAAACATGGCCTGCCGTCCTGCAGAGTGGACGAGCTCATGGCGTCTTTGGTTGCTAACTCGCTATGACGCCGTGCGATTCTTGCCGCCACCGCTGTACAGTAATACACTTGTATAGATCATACAAGTGTATCACAGTACAGCGGTGGTGGCCGGAAGCGCACGGCGTCATAGCGAGTTAGCAACCAATGACACTGTGCGCTTGTCCACGCTGCAGGACCAGTTTGTACAGTCCGTAGTTTTGAGAAAACACGCCCGTGTGCAGGCGGGCAAAATCTAATATTTCCCCCTCAAAGCATTAAATACTTTTTGCAGTTTACTTGAGTAAAACGTGTGGAAAAACCAAGGCGCAAAATAACTGCCCATAAACTGAGAAAAGTCAAGCGTGCAGCTGCCAAGATGCCACTTGCCACCAGTTTGGCCATATTTCAGAGCTGCAACATCACTGGAGTGCCGAAAAGCACAAGGTGTGCAATACTCAGAGACATGGCCAAGGTAAGAAAGGCTGAAAGACGACCACCACTGAACAAGACACACAAGCTGAAACGTCAAGACTGGGCCAAGAAATATCTCAAGATTTTTCTAAGGTTTTATGGACTGATGAAATGAGAGTGAGTCTTGATGGGCCAGATGGATGGGTCCGTGGTTTGATTGGTAAAGGGCAGAGAGCTCCAGTCCGATTCAGACGCCAGCAAGGTGGAGGTGGAGTACTGGTTTGGGCTGGTATCATCAAAGATGAGCTTGTGGGGCCTTTTCGGGTTGAGGATAGAGTCAAGCTCAACTCCCAGTCCTACTGCCAGTTTCTGGAAGACACCTTCTTCAAGCAGTGGTACAGGAAGAAGTCTGCATCCTTCAAGAAAAACATGATTTTCATGCAGGACAATGCTCCATCACACGCGTCCAAGTACTCCACAGCGTGGCTGGCAAGAAAGGGTATAAAAGAAGAAAATCTAATGACATGGCCTCCTTGTTCACCTGATTTGAACCCCATTGAGAACCTGTGGTCCATCATCAAATGTGAGATTTACAAGGAGGGAAAACAGTACGCCTCTCTGAACAGTGTCTGGGAGGCTGTGGTTGCTGCTGCACGCAATGTTGATGGTGAACAGATCAAAACACTGACAGAATCCATGGATGGCAGGCTTTTGAGTGTCCTTGCAAAGAAAGGTGGCTATATTGGTCACTGATTTGTTTTTGTTTTGTTTTTGAATGTCAGAAATGTATATTTGTGAATGTTGAGATGTTATATTGGTTTCACTGGTAAAAATAAATAATTGAAATGGGTATATATTAGTTTTTTGTTAAGTTGCCTAATAATTATGCACAGTAATAGTCACCTGCACACACAGATATCCCCCTAAAATAGCTAAAACTAAAAACAAACTAAAAACTACTTCCAAAAATATTCAGCTTTGATATTAATGAGTTTTTTGGGTTCATTGAGAACATGGTTGTTGTTCAATAATAAAATTAATCCTCAAAAATACAACTTGCCTAATAATTGCCTAATAATTGTGGTAATCTCGGGGGCCATGATGGTATCGCGTATAGGGCCCACGGTGGGTATAGGTGTTATGTTGGTTATTCCCTTCATGTCTATAATATCCTTGATTTTTACGAGGCGATTAAATTCTACATGGACAGAGATGACCAAATGCGTCATGAACAAAAAACTTTTATTCTAGATTGTATACAGTACTGTCTTAGACATAACTACTTCTGGTATGATGATTATTATTTTTTACAAGTGTCTGGCCAATTTATTTATGGCCTACTGGGAGCATTTAAATATATTTCCTGTCATAAGAAAAAATATGGAGGGCGTTTTCCACTACCTATTCTATCAATTGTCCCCAAATTAAGAGAATTATCTATCAGAATTGGAATGTTCTAAAAAATGATTCCGTTATAGGAGATCTTATCCCCCCCAAAAAAAACCTTTATATTTAAAAGAGCCCCTACTGTCAGAAATCGCATTGTGCATAGCTATGTAAAAGAAGACATAAATACATCTAAATCCAGCAATGTCTTCACCTGGTGCAGTTTCTGCCCATGCTGCAGAAACCACTCGAGGGAGGATAAGTAAAAAAGTAAAATGGAAGAAATTGTGTCCACCTCCAAATCTATCTAAAAAAAAGTTAGAGGGAACATTTCATGCAAATCTATGGGGGTCATTTATATACTGGAGTGCCCATGTGGACTCCAATATATCGGTAGAACATTGAGGAAGCTGAAGGTCAGAGTTGCCGAACATATTAGGAATATTAAAAAGGGGCTGGAGACCCACAGCGTCTCTGCACATTCCAAGAAATTCCATCAAAAGGACCCTGTCGGTCTCAAATTTTGTGGCGTGGAACTTGTCAAACGCCACTGGCGAGGAGGTAATCCCGCCACACAGATTAATAAAAAGGAGGCTCAATGGATTTATGAAATGAACACATTGCAGCCACATGGGCATAATATCGAATGGGACATAAAATCGGTGTGTATGGTCTGATCTTCTTGAATATATACTGTTTTAATATATATGCAATTTTTATGTATGTTTTTATATAATTTTTATACATATTTATTATACTTATTAATTTTCATATCTAACCAAATTCTTAATGATATTCTGAAATATTGACATGTGTGTTAGGGTAAAGTAGTGGAATTTTTCTGATATTGCATGTTTTTCATAATGTTTGGCATGCGATTGTTTAACATACCGCCGGACAACGGAAGTCCGTTTTTGTTCCGGGGTAAAGGGTTGTTATATACCTGTGGACTATAGCGGCGTTTGTACCGCAGCCCCTGACTAAGCTAATTGCGAAACCCGGGTCGGGCATTTCTATAAGCATGTGAAAACTGTGGAATATGTGAGTAAAATAAAACTTTATTACCTCTGATTGTTGAGGGTATTGCACCATCTTTTCTGTCTTTTTGTGAAGGCAATCTTGTACCCGGTCTGGAGTGGGCGGTCGGCGGCTCAAAGCGAGATCTGACTACAGGCTGGAGGCAGATAACAGGTTCACTGCATGCGAAGTATAGACCTGTAATAGCAGGCTCAGCGTATGTGAAGTACGGACTTGTGATTGCCACCTCCGACAGCAGGATATGAACTCAGTTCTCCAGGTTTTTGGTTCTTCATTCAAACTACTGATATAAACTGCCAAAGATATAGCGCGGTCCCCGTATCTAACTTTTTTCCTCTGAGATTCATGCCTCATTCATTTTTAGAAATGTGAGGTAGTCAACACTGTTGTGACCAAGGCGAGTGCGCTTATCGGTCACAATCCCCCCTGCTGCGCTAAATGTCCTTCATTACAGGACACTTGACAAGGGGCAAGCCAACAGTTCCATGACAAATTGTGCCAGCTCTGGCCAGAGGTCAAGGCTGCCCACCCAGTAGTCCAGGGTTTCATCACTTCTCAGAGCGTCCACATCGGCCGTTAACCCGATGTAGTCGGACACCTGTTGGTCTAGACATTCCCTGATTCTGGATCTGGAGGACAGCTGTCGATGGGTCGGCTGAAAGTATGATCTCATATCAGAAGTGACCAACACATCTTCAAACCGCCCTCTTCTTGCAGGCACTGTTGGATTGGTACCTGCAACTGTTTCTCTGTGAGTGGAAATTCCTCTGCCAGTGCCCACAAAAGCAGAATGCAGTATTTCTCGAAGCAAGGCCTGGAAGTGCTGCATTCTGACAGCCCTCTGTGATGGTGGTAACATATCTGCCATTTTTTGTTTGTACCAGGGGTCTAAGTACGTTGCCACTCAGTACAGATCCTTGCCCTTTATGCTTTTTATACGGGGGTCCCTCTTCAAAACACTGGAGCATGAAGGCCCCCATTTGCACTAAACTGAAAACAGTGTAGTGGCCTGGCTCCTGCTCATCATCCAGGATAATGTTGTCCTCGTTGTCCTCCCCCCATCTATGGACAACACCAGGGATCCCAGAAAGGTTTAAAGCATGCTCTTCTTGCTCCTCCTCATCTGCCCCGGCACCATCCTCCTCTGACTCCTCTTCAGACATCTGTTGTTGACTTGTCTCAGATGATGTAGCCCCCCCTGGGAATTCATCCAGCATTGCGACTTCCTCATCTTCCGGCTCCTCGACGGCTTGATCAATGACACAACGCAATGCACACTCCAGAAAGAAGGCATAAGGTACAATGTTTCTGATGGCGTCCTGGCTGCATCTGACCAGTTTGGTGATCTCATCAAATGGCCCCAGAAGTCTTCATGCATCGCTTATGAGCATCCACTGGTGCGGTGGAAAAAACAAAAAAACGAGCTCCTCCGAACCTGTCCCGCCGCAGACTTCGTACAGGTAGTCGTTAACTGCACGTTTCTGCTGGAGCAGACTATCAAGCATATACAAGGTTGAGTTCCATCGCGTCGGGCACCGTTGTCGCACATAACTTTACCAACTGAAAAATTGAGCGGTGTTAGCCGCTGATCTGTGTAGTAGGCGGAGTCTGCCCTTGTTCCTCTGTAGCGGTGGCCAATCGCATTGCAGAGCTCACAGCCTGGGAGAAAATAACCTCCCAGGCTGTGAGCTCTGCACTGCAATTGGCCAGCGCTAGAGCAGAACAAGGGCAGACTCCGCCTACCATAACTTAGTGACTGAAATCTCTGCCTACTATAACTTAGTGGGCTGAGATACCGGAGGGCATAGCAGGAGAATGGATCGGCGCCCGGGGATAATAGTAAATGCAGTGAGATCCCCGGGCGCCGCTCTACATGTCTGTATATTTAGTTCACAGTGTAATAATCGGTGAAAGGTCCTCTTTAAATATAATTCAATACCAATAAGATGGAAGCCTTTATTATTACGATGTCAGCGTGCCAATTAATACCATCCAGTCTGCACCCCTTAGGAGGGCCAGGTCTTAATGATGACCATCTTCATTTTTTGCTGGCTTTACTTCTTCCAAACATCCTTTTATGTCCTAGAAAAGTCAGCAAGATGCAGAGAGATGAGAAGCTGGATGTTCCTGATGACATATTCTCAGCGATATTAGATGATGTAAAAAATAAAGAAAAGCAGATGGTAGACGAAGGGCTCCCACCTGTAGGGCAGGAGAGCGCTGGGGTAGGAGAAGTTGTTATGCCAGAGCTGATTAATATTCAGCGTTTACTGTCAAATACCCTGCAGGAGATTGAAGGCAAGAACAGCAATAGTATGCATATTGTCCCCCCATCTAACAAGCCAAACAGCATACCAGCATCAGTCCCTGTTAGAAGGTGCCGTGTGGCCATTAACAATGAATAGTCATACAGTGGGGTCTTTATTAAATGAAAGGCAGCTGCTAATTAGCCACACGATTCTTCACTGTGGCATGGCGGCAACCCTCCCGTAGCAGGGGCGCTCTATGTGGCCGTATCCTAAATCAGAGTGGCCTGAGTATACCTGATTTATAGTGATTTGTGATTAATTAATTCATAACTTATCACATTTCTTAACTAACTTCGACAAAGTTGCCGAATCAAATTTTTTAAAACTTTGCTCCTCTCTAACTACTACTACTACTATTACTACTACTACCTATAGACAGCCAGTATTTTCCATTCTATACTGCTCCTGCTGCCGCCACTATAGTGGCCGCATGTCACTATATCTGTACCAAACCCTTTCCACATCCACATTTTACTGCTGCTGCTCTCAATTAAAAGGGATAATTTTTTTAGGCTCATTACTAAAAAGCCTAATTTTATTTTGACAATCAGCGATTATGCATGTTGAGACATCATTTTTGGACACTTGGTCCCTAAAGCCCTTTTTTTTTTTTTTTTATCCGATAACACCATGTATGTTTAAACATCATCTGCCCCTGATAAGGGGCAATTTATGCAAGCTTTGGAATATGAAAAAGAAGAACACATGTGTCAGTGTGGAATGTTTTTAAATGTGCTGTATGATAACACCATCAAATGTGCATTTATCCACAGCTATGTATGTCAAAGTCACTCAGACTTCATTTACTACTGCTGTCATTGCGTTCTGGAGCTTGGGGAGAGGGAAAAAATAATAAAAAATAATAGAAAAGAGACATGTTTTAGTAAGTCCTAGGAGGCTAGAGGGGGTTATATATCAACTTTCAGGGCAATTGGAGCAACTTCTTTGGTTCAGCCCAAAGCTTTTTTTAAAAATTCAGTGAACCGGACCCGAATGAATCTTGACTAGTTCACTCTTCACTAGTGCCAACTTAATGTAGCCTTTCTCAGCAAAGATCATCCCGTTAGTGAAGTATGATGGTGGCAGCACCATGTCAGGGAGACACTTTTCTCTGCATTTTGTTTGAAGAACATTGACACATTGACAATCAATGACTTATAACAGCTTACATTGGATTTCGCCAATATATCTATCATCTTGACAGAAAAATAGCACTGCATGGGTTGCTATTTTTTTGAAAAAATGTGACAGAATCTTGGACACTGAGCCTTCAATGTAGACGTGAACAGGGCCTAAATACATAAACAAATTGTAGATAAATATAGCAATGTAAGTAAAATTGCTCCTTTTCATCACTAGTGAGACATCCACAGAATAATTTTTTTGCAGTTTTTATTTTCATAGCTACTGATGCCCAATGTTTGTGGAACATGTTCATGTTTCTTTTTTGGCGGGAATGACAGAAACATGTCCCCTACATGTATCACCCACCCAGATATATGCAACTCTATGTTATTTTAGTTAAAAAAGGGGGAATGCAGCAGCACCCTGCTAACCAGATAAAGTACAATAATGCCATAGTCACAAAAAATATTATAGTGCTAATGCTACGGTTATTTATAAAGTGAGATGCTTGGCAAATGCATTTTGTACAAAACTATCTGAGCCCGTCTGCCAGACTTCAAGGTGATCTCTGTAAGACGGGTCCTAACACTAAATACTACCTGTTAGGCACCATAATGGCTGCCATAAAGTTCTGAAAGTGTTGCAGCTGCATTCCCCCTTTTTTCCCTCTGTTTTCAACCATGGCAGTGTGCACCTGCGCATTGGGAGGTGCTGACTAACCCCCTTTTCTTTGCTATTTTAGTAATACACCAATGCCAATAACTTCCATTGAAAAAAGAGTGCTACATATTTTTTTGCATATATTTCCATTGAAATACATTGTAGACTGTATTTTTCATTACAGGTTACAATGCCATTATACAACTGCAGTTCTAAATAAAAACAGAATGCAAAGATTTGCTAATTTCATAGACCCATATTTATTCACAATAGACTATAAAAACATATCAGATGCTAAAGGTAAGACATTTTATCATTTCATGAAAAACAATAACTCGTTTAGGGCTTATGCGCAAGACCGTTGTCAGGCCGTTCCGTACATTGGGGACCGCAATGCACGGGCAACATTCATGCCACTGCCACAGACGGATCCAGACCCATTCAACTTGAATGGATCTTTGATCAGATGCTAAAGGTAAGACATTTTATCATTTCATGAAAAACAATAACTCGTTTAGGGCTTATGCACAAGACCGTTGTCAGGCCGTTCCATGCATTGGGGACCGCAATGCACGGGCAACATTCATGCCACTGCCACAGACGGATCCAGACCCATTCAACTTGAATGGATCTTTGATCCGTGCACACTGCAAAAAAAATAGAACATACTTTTTTTGTGATGCGTAGACACTGAGAGAAACCCCACGGAGGAACTCCATAGTGCTTCTGTGGGGTTCCGCGCCTCCGTTCCACACCACACCTTCCGGATTGCAGACCCATTCAGTGAATAGATCCGCATTCATGATGTGGTGCAAAAACGTCTGGAGCCTGTATATTGTGGACCCACTGTTTGAGGCCTACAATACTGTACGGCCCAGCTGGCAAACATTTGTGTCCTTAGAATGTGATGGTAGGAGCACATCTCTAAAATGTTGAGACAGGGCCATGTCTACCATTGTGTAGCAAGCGTAAATATCTAGGTAAAGAGGAGACCAACTGAAACAAATGCAGATTTTTATTTTTTTTAAAGTCTTGGTGAAGGTGGAATAATCTCTACTACTGTACAACACATGTTTTACAATCCAGAATGTAGCATTCTCTGTGAGAACGCCTGAATAATACTAAGAAATATAAGACAGAACCTCTCCAGAAAATGTACAATGTGTGTTTTATAATCCAGAGGGTAGTGTTTTAAATCTCAGTGAAAACACCTGAACTAGTACAGTAGTCCTAAATCATTTTTTTCTGTTTTGTGAAAAATAGCAATATGCATGTACAACACGTGTTTTACAAGAGGGTAACGTTTTAAATCTCAGCGAAAACACTGTAAATAGTAAGCTGAACTATTTCAGAAGGCACCTTCATACAGTACAAATCAGGTGTTTATTTGTTTTGCTAAAATAGCATTATACAGTACGAATACAACACGTGTTTTTCATTTCAGGGGGATGCATTTTAAATCTGAGTGAAAACACTGGAAATAATAGTTCAAAATCTGGGACAGATCCAGGAATCTCCAGACAGTTCAAGTTTTGTGTTTGTTTTTTGGAAAATAGTAATATATATGTACAACACATGCTTTACAATACAGAGGATAGCGTTTTAAGTCTCAGTGAAAACACATGAAACAATAGTCTGACATGTGGAACAAAACATTTCTACCCAGATCAAGGTTTTATTTTTCAAAATAGCAATACATGCCTGCAACACATGTTTTACAATACAGAGGGTAATGTTTTAAATCTCTAAGTGAAAACACCATAAACAGTAAGCCAAAATCTGTGAAGGGGAATATCCAGACAGTTCAAGAGTTCTTTTGTTTTTTTCTTTGCAAAAATAGCAATATATATATGTGCATTGTGTGTTTTACAATCCAGAGGGCAGCGTTTAAGTAAAAAAATAAATACAATTTAACAGTAGGCCAAAATCTGTGACAGTTCATCTCCAGACAATTCAAGTGTTGGTGTGTATGTGTGTATGGGGGGGGAAATAATCTCACACTAGGTTGACAACTTGTGTTTTACACTTTTAAAGAAGTTCTGTAATCACAGACAATGGGGGGCATATCAGTAGGATATGCCCCCAATTGCATTATAGGTTTAGGTCCCACCGCTTGTACCTGCACCTATATGGAGAACGGAGCCCCAAAAGTGTTGGAGGGGGCACCGCGCATGTGCAGCCGCCCTCCATTTTTTTTATTTTTATGGGGCCACCAGTGCTCGACTATTTCCGTTTGGTCCATAGAAGTGAATAGGAGTGGTGGCCGGTAACTCGCGGTGTGCTCCCATTCACTTCTTTGGTGGTCGGATCAGAGTCCTCCAGCCTCCACCTTGCAGAGCTTTGTTCCCGATATAGGTGCAGGTCCAAGCGTTGGGACCCACACCTATAAGACAATGAGGGCATATCCTAGCAATATGCCCCCATTGTCTGTGATTAGATAACCCCTTTTAGAAAGCTTCATTCCAGAATCTGCATATTTGAATACACATAAAACATTAGGCTAAAAACTGTTACTGGTGCCAATTCTGCATTATTACCAAAGTAATTTGTCAGTAGCAGTGTCTTCATTGTATTTATAGAAAGGGAAGGACATTTAATTGCTCCTCTCCGTCTTTAAGGTCCAGAAAACAGAATTGCAAACCGTTCAATACTTTGTCTGACTGTATACATTAGGACAAATGTCAGGAATACAGAAGGGTTCCAAACAAAAGACCTAGGGCCAGGCCTTGTCCTCCCAGAACAAGAATGTGGGTAGTAGCAACGCAAGCTATCTGGCCATAAGTAGTAGTAGTAGTAGTAGGCCGTAGTTCTCCCTGCTGGCTTCTGAAAGGCAGAACTTTACCATTGAAGAGAAAGAGGATGAGATTGTGGATTAAATGGCTCACTCTTCCTCTCAGTTGCAGCAGGATGACGTGGAGGGGACTTCAAAGTCTGACAACGTGCCGTGGAGTCAGGGGTCAAAGTGTTTCTCCTGCTCCTCCTTCTTGCAGCCCCAAAGAAAGCTTTCAGTGGAGTTCTCTCTGTCTTTACTGCCCCTCACTAGTGGGGCAACAAAATTTGGCCACGCGCTATGGCAGCTAGTCAAGAGAGTTGATGATTTGTGTGATAGCATTTACCATTTAGACTGCCATGAGGAGGATGTTCAAGAGGAGACCCCATGCATAGTTGTGTTGATGGTGGTAACGGTGGCCATGGTATTGGCAGTGGAGGCAGTGGCAGTCAGGCCAAATACAGATCATTGGATGAGGAGGGTGGCCGAGATGTCCACCATGATATATCACAGCCGGATAAAAGTGGTAGGTAGGGAGAGGACTCTGATGATTATTGTGTGTTAGACAGGACCTAGCTATTGTGTGTTAGCCAGATCGGGGTGCCAAAGAGGAGGAGATAACATCAGAGGAAGAGGGTGGTGGCAACGGCAGCAATAAAGAGCAGAAGCGACGTACAGCTAGAATCTCCCAAAGAACTGTCAGGACCAGATCTTTTTACACTGTGGTCGACTCGGGAACTTGTGATACCGCTAATACTGTGGGCTTGCCAGGCCTATGCCAAGATCAGCTTTCGCAGCATTAAAATAAGAAGTGTGCATTCAAATAAAACAGCTACCAGAGCTCTACTGTTGCACATGAAGGGACATCACTGGATCCTTTGGGGACATAGAACTGTTCAGCATTCCAAATCAGAACACGTGTGCCCTCCTTCTTCTGATTTTCTTTGTGGCAACCAACCCACAAACCCAAGCAATACAGTGTATTGTCATCATCATTAGCTTCTTCTTCTCCTGCTAAGACTCCTCCTCCTCCTTGTTCTCTGCTTCATTGTAAGACATCCATAATAGAATGTGTGGTCATGATTTTATTTTTTTCTCAACCAGCAATTAGCTTGTCTACAAGCCAAACCCCCACCTGGCCAAGTTGCTAGAGTCTGCTCTCACGTGGCAGAAAGTGTTGGCCACTCTTTGCGATTCTCGCTGTGTGACTAGGTGCATGACATGGTAGACATTTGGAGCAGCTGTTGCGGGCAGGGACAATTAATGTCTTTCATGGCCCACTGAGTCAATGCTTTTTGCGGAAGCAGTGGGACAGCAACCCAGCAACAAGGTCCTTTTGACATTACAATGATTGTGTAGTCTGGCTCCCATAACAGGCACTAATCAGCTTCCTTCACCTCTTCCTCCATGGACACATTGCCATCCCAACAGCAGCAGGCCACAATGTTACTCCCATTCCTCTTCCTGTCACATACGTCCTGTTGCCATAAGGTGTTGGAGTTAATTGGCCTAGGCAAGAGTAGCCAAACAAGCGAGCAGTTGCTAAAGTACATCAAGCAGCAAACCTCCAGCTGGCTGTCACCCTGTCAACTCCAACTGGGCAAGATGGACAGAGACAATAGCGCAACACTGCATCCCTAAATCTAGGGAAAATAACACATGCTGCCTGCATGGCACACTTCATTAACCTGGTTGTGCAACGCTTTAAAAAAAGATATTAGCTACACAGCTGATCACACTTGCTGGCTGTCTCCCCACCGAATCCAAATAGGCAAGGTGGTCAGCGACAATGGCCGCAACTGTGGTTGTGCTGATCTAGGAGAGGAATAACATATGCTCCCTGCATGCAGCACATGATAAATCTAGTTGTGCAATGCTTTTTAAAAGATTCTGGAAATGTCCAGGAGACTGTCCTCACATTTCAATCATACTTATGTGGCAAGGAATGCTGTCCTGGAGTTGCAGTACACTGCTTAGGCTACTTTCACACTTGCGGCAGTGTGATCCGGCGGCCAGTGCCGTCATCGGAACTGGCCTCCGGATCCGCCGATCTGCCGCTGACTGAAAGCATTTGTGAGACGGATCCGGAGGCGGATCCGTCTCACAAATGCATTGCAAGGACGGATCCGTCTCTCCGCTTGTCATGCGGACAGACGGATCCGTCTTGTACATTTTTTCACATTTTTGCCGATCTGCGCATGCGCATGCCGGAACGACGGATCCGGCATTCCGGTATTCTGATTGCTAATACATTGCTATGGGAAAAAATGCCGGATCCGGCGTTCAGGCATGTATGCTGCGGTTTTCTCTTTTGCCTGATCAGTCAAAAACGACTGAACTGAAGACATCCTGATGCAAACTGAACGGATTACTCTCCATTCAGAATGCATGGGGATAAAACTGATCAGTTTTTTTCCGGTATAGAGCCCCTGTGACGGAACTCTATGCCGGAAAAGAAAAACGCAAGTGTGAAAGTACCCTTAATCTACTAGCTGGATTTCAACATTGCACATGCTAGAGTGTCTGTAAGAGCATTGGAAAGGTTTGAATGAAATTGTCATGCACAAGACCACCTTAGAAGAGTGCATGTGTTTGAAGATCAGGCAGTGGCAGCTTATACAAGACATTCATACGAGCTGCTGAAGCCCTTCGAGTAGGCATAACATTTGAGAGTAACTAAGTAACTATTTAATTTAAATCAACCTCTGTCCATCTTTGCTTCTGAGAGATTTTGCCTCTCTAACATGCTATTTGTATACCTAGTTATGTGCCATAATTGAAAATTACTTCTCCAGCAATTGTATGGTAAATTGTCTTAATTTAAACATCTGTTATATGTTCTATGGTGAATAAAATGTGAGTTTACGAGATTTGCAAATCATTGCCCTATGTTTTTTTTTTTATATTTATTTACATTTTACACAACTTACCAATTTGTTTGGAATTGAGGTTCAATATCGATACTGTTCCTTTGGCTATTGAATAATATGGGCAAATGTGGTTTGCTGAATGTGGTGTGTAACATGCCTAAGCATTATGACAGCAGTCTGCTCTATAGCAACTAATAAGATTGCAATTTTTCCAAAAGGTTAAGGCATGATTACTTTTGTCTTTTTATTTTTTTTTTTGGGAAGAAGACACATCCAGAGCAGTATAAACAATGAAGAGGCCACAGCGCTTGCAAGTAGGGATCGACTGATTATCGGATTTACCGATATTATTGGCCAATATTCATGATTTTCAAAGTTATCGTTATAGGCATCTAACGTTGCCGATATGCCGATAATGCATCCAGCGCTGCTCGCTTATGAGAAAACATGACGCTTGGCGCACGCAGCCACGTTCAGTGGCCAGAGTCAGTGGAGAAGGAGGGAAGGAGGGACAGAGGGAATCCCTCCCTCCTATGACACGGCCGCTGCAGAGCCAAATAAAATGAGCAGGCTCTGAAGCTGTCCGCACCACTGCCACCAATTAATATCAGGCTAATATTAAAGCAGGAGGAGGGACAGGGGAGGGTTTACTGCTGTGCCGTCTCAGCTAGTGTGCTCGGAGAAGCAGCCAGCATAGCACCAATGATAATTTTAATACAAATACAGGAGGCGGGTGCCAGCTGTACCCGCCTCCTATACCTGTATTAAAGGTTAATTATCACTGGTGGAGCAGTGCGCCCCCTCCGGTATTAAAGTCATTGGTGGAAGTGGCCACAGGGTCCCGCCCCCCCAAACCTAAGTAATTTCATTGGTGGCAGTGGCAGTTCTGATCGGAGCCCCAGCAGTGTAATCGTGGGGCTCCGATCGGTTACCATGGCAGACAGGATGCTACTGAAGACCTAGCTGCCATGGTGAGCTCCCTGCTGGTGTGTGTACTATGCACAGGGCAGCAGGGACAGTGTAAGATCCTATTCACCCTAATAGAGCTCTATTAGGGTAATAGGAAATATCGGTATAAGCTATTGGCTTGAAAGTTCACAGGTTATCAGTATTGGTATCGGCTCTAAAAAAAAAAATCAATATTGGTCGATCCCTACTTGCAAGTAAGACATCTTTCACTTGTAAGTGAATCACAGACATCTGCTCTACATTTTCACTGACCATTGACAGGAGATGCTTTGGAAACAAATTTTCAGCATAGCAGTGTACATGGAATACAGATGTCACATGAAGGGCAAGAAATGGACACACAGACCAACATGAATCCTTCACGGAAATCCTCATGGATGAACCACTGACCATCTTGCCACAGATGTCATCGGAATGAAGCCTAACCTAATGCAGCATCTTTAAACAGCTGATGTGTAGTATTGCCAGAAGCCAGACCCCCACCAACCTGATACTGATGGCCTGTCCTAAGGATAGGCCATCAGTATTGTGAACATAGTAAAAACCCTTTAAGTTTGTGAAATGTGAAAACTAATTGTAATTCCTATAATGCAAATCATGTAAGATTTTAGTACAAACTATGCCTCATATCCTTGCAAAATATGTTGAATTATTTGAGTATTACTAATGTCCATTGAAAATTTGTATTTATTACAAGTAGTCAACTTGTGAGAGTATCTTGTGGTCAATAATGTAAAATACATAATAGAATACAAATATTTAGGTATGTAAAAGGTAGACAATAAAGTAATTCACTATATATATTTTTCTCTGTATAATTACATTAATTTAAACCTATTTTAACCTATTGTGAAATCTTTATACAACACAAGCTAAAAGATCCTTGTAAAAAATTGACGGGTTTTGTTGTGATTGCACTGTGCATATTAATGACCTGTGAATAATGAGATCCGAAGTCTGTTCTCAGGTAATCCATGAGTGTTAATAGTCCTAGAACTTTTGCTTGAGAGGCAAAACAAATAAAAATCTGTGGAAATGTAAATTGTATGTATTACAGATTGCATGGAGCTACGTGGTAAGATCAGGTTATAATAACAAATAAAATGAACAAAAGGGTGGGAAACAAGTAGGATTGAATCCAAAGGAAATCTAGTTCACTTGTCATAAACGCCAGGGTGATTTAGTAAACCATCAATAACTTCATGTGTGTCATTTAAGCAGTGTTCTCATATGCAGGGCAGGTTGCATGACTACAAAGAGGAGGTAGGAAACATGATTTATATCTTAGGGCAAACACCTGTGAGTTAACCAGCTCTGAAATTAGTCACAAGTAGCATATTAGTGCAGCTAATCAAGCATGGTTGAGTGTTTTAGTTTCCTGATTTGCTCATAAATAAAGCTGTATGTTGTTCCCCTGAGGCCACACAATGATTAACTGTTCTGACCTACACTAAATGTACTGTCGAAATGGGGCAGTGGTTACTGGTGTAGACAGGTACACCAATGACTTTTATACTTTGGACACTTTGGTTAACATTTTGTTATTACAATTATTTATCTAGCGCCATCATGTTTCATGACATTTGGAATTCACAAGTTCAAAGCGATGATAGTAAGATGAGGCATGTAGGTTTTCTATGTTAGTTTAGAAAACTAGGTCATTTTTGATAAGCTCGTCTAGAGCTATTAATCCTGTAATCACAGCATTCCTGCCAAGTTTTCAGAAATTTAGCATGTGTTCTAGTTTCTTGATGAGATTCTTTTCAAATCTATGCAATACGCATTTGAACTGTGGGAGGGTCTTGAGCAGGGTTCTTTTTTCTGGACAACTTGCCCCGGAAAGCAATTTTTTACGCATAAATTGACTATAATGAATTATAAAGATTTTGGGGCACATTTATTAGTCTGGCATTTTAGATGCCGGTCTTAATAAAGACCCTGTGCTAGTGGTGGATTGCCAAAGTTATGAAGAGGCACAAACGTATCCTAACTTAGGCATATTTCAGTAAAGTAAATAAATCCCTCTAAGTAATACATGTCTTCAGCATAATATACTGATTAGACCTTGTTACCAGCATTTACTGTGAGCTGTAAAATAATCATAATTACTACCAAAATAACTTAGTCAAGTAGCACCAAAAAAAAAAAAAAAATCACAGACACGTCTATTTTATTAACGGATGCATTATACATTAATCAGAGGTAAAGGGTTATATTCTATAAAGATATAGTCATAGGGCTGATTGTAGATGAGACCAATGTGTTAAAGAGGTAGATATTAGAAGATATAGGTCTAAGCCTCTATACATGCATCAATGAGTCGCTGCAAAAAGGGGGGCTACAAAGTGTAACCAAAGCTGGGAAAGCAGGGTTTGCTGGGGTGCACTGTGTGCTAAAATGTTTTCATGTAGCACATATTAGCGCAGTAGTATATTGTCATGTAGCACAGATTAGCGCAATGGTATATTGTCCTGTAGCAGAGATTAGCATAGTAGTGTATTGCCATGTAGTACAGATTAGTGCAGCAGTATATTATCGCCTTTTTTTCTCCTCCCTTTTTTCTCCTCCCTTTTTTTTCTCCTCCCTTTTTTTCTCCCCTAATCTTCCCCTTTTTTCCTCTCTCCCCTTTTTCTCATCTTTCCTTTTCTCCCTATCCTTCTTATCCACATTTCTGCCCTCTCCCTATTCCTTATCTTCCACATACACCAACCTTCCTTAACACTATTCCCTCTCATTCCTTTTTCTTTTCTCCCTTTCCCCTCCCTCCCCCCTTCCCACACACACACACACACACACACAAACATGTCCCCTTTGTTTATATCCTCCCCCTTGTCTCTTACATTCACACATCATCCACTAGTTCCACACTACTGTTTTTTCCACCTTTCCCTTATCCCGTCCCAGACCCAACATGGCCGCATCAGCTTCAGTGAATCCCCGCATAGCCCCTCGCCCTCTGCTCCATCTCACGCCCAAAGCCTCGCGAGAATTTGTGCAACTTCGCACATGGCGCAGGCGCACCGCACCTTCTTAGATGCCGGCTCTGGGGCCTTTTCCCACACACTGGTCCACAGCCTCCCCAGCATCGCGTTCCCGCTGTCCCACGGAGGTGCTCCTAACTTCCTACACTCTACTTTTCGTAAGCTCCTCTGCCGACACTGGTGTTGCCCCCAGCAACATACTGCTTTTATTTACCAATTATTTAACCATTATTTATCTGAATTACTGTATGTTACATTGCTTTTGCTGGTGCCATTTTGCATATGTGCTACATGATAGCACACCATCATGAGATCTACTCATAACAACTCTGCCTTTGGTGCGACATTGCTATATACCACTGTACTACATGACAACATACTTCTATACATAATTCTATGCTACTATACCATTCTGAGTTATATTTCAACACATTTCTGTACTCTTTGCTACATGATAATACACTACTGCGCTAATCTGTGCTACATGACAATATACTACTGCTCGAATCTGTGCTACATGACAACATTTTAGCACACAGTGCACCCCAGCAAGCCCTGCTTTCCCAGCTTTGGTTACACTTCGTAGCCCTCCTTAGCACTCCTAAGCGACTCATTGAGGCATGTATAGAGGCTTAGACCTATATCTTCTAATATCTACCTCTTTAACACATTGGTCTCATCGACAATCAGCCCTATGATTATATCTTTATAGAATATAACCTTTTAACTCCCATTGATGTATACATGTCTTTTTTTTACTAGTGACATATGTGACCAAGGTCTGGAGCGACCGAAAAGTCATAAAGACTCATAGTCATAATATTGGCATCTCTCCGTTATTACTTATGTACCCATTGGAGGATCTGTCAGAATAAAATAATTTTTATTTGAATGATAACCTTGAGTGTGCAGTGGTATGTCTCTTACTATTATTTAACCGCATCACAGCCACTCCACTGAAGCACCTGACAGACTGGATAACGAGTGCAACCCTAATAATCTACTTCAGAAATATGGACAGTTGGTAACCCTGGTCTTGAGACCTCTAATGCAAAGGGTTTTGTAATTTGGCCACTTTATTAAGTGCTGTAGGTAAGTAGTACTGAAGCAAAATTAGAGCATGGTCTAGTGCATGGAGGCAGCGAACTGTGAAACGGCTAGAGTGCTAAAGGTTGGTAACTTTTTACAATTAGTCAGCGACTACTAGTTGCCTTCTTTTACCATATGTTAATAATGTATTAAACATAACTTTTATAATTGGTCACTAAAAGTATCTTCTTGGACCATTGTAAGTAATATTAAAACTCTCATTTGTGTTTCCTCTATGTTAATTAGTATTGTACATCACTGTGATACTATGTTGCTACTGATATATATTGGCTAGTAGCTGCGCGCTAGTTCTAGACTCTTCCCTCTGAACTTATGTATCAGCGCTACTCATTCCATATTTAGTGGTAACAAAGAGCTCACTCTAAATCTAAAACTACCTCAAACACTGCCCCGACATGTTTCACAAGCTAACCTGCCATCTTCAGGGGATCGAACAGCATCCAGAGGTTGTTAACACATGGCTTTGGTAAAATACACTGCCAGACAACAGAGGGACACATTTATTAAGACCGGTGTTTAAGTCGTGTTCTTAGTAAGTCCAATACCTGGTGATGAATCCACTGGATTTTGAAGAGGCACTTCTAAATGTAAGACAGCTTCCTAGCTGTCTTAAATTTCAACCATTTTCTACACCTAAAACAGGCGATGAAAATGATGAATGAGATGGGTCTACCTGCCCATCCACAACAACACCACGCCCACTTTTTAGACCTGGCATGAGGAGAAGTCGCAGGTTGCGGCACAAAGGACCTTTGCATCGCAATCTGCCCCATAAATATGCCTAATATACTGTAGGCGTATTTCTGCTTAATAAACAACCCCCAAAGTATCCAGTAATTCTAATCACGTTATTGTATTGAAAACACACACATTGAAACATATTTAAAAAAATTGAAAATGTAAAAAAAAAAAAAAAAAAGGCCAGCAAAAATCTTGCAAAAATGGTCTTAAAAATTTAATTTTTTACAAGCATCTAAAAACGCAGGGGGGGGGGGGGGGGGGAAGGGGAATGTTTGTATCTAATATTCTTAAACAACATCTTCCTCTCTCTACGTACACTGACCTCCTTAAATTTATTATTAAGCATTTAAGAAACGAACAACCCTTGGTTCACAGTGTTTCCCTTAAGTCCTACCAGCAGCACAGATGGGGTTCACTGCCCCTGTGGACTGGTAGGACCGGCGGAATTTTAATGAGCCCAAGAACCAATAAACGATCTTCAGCTCCCTGAAAGGGAGGAGATCACCCCCCAGCCCACCGTGTTTTTTTCTGTCCTCTGGACAGGTGGACTGGCATATCGCTCCCCCTCAGGGAGCTGAAGAGTGCTTAGGGGCTCTTTTTTCCTTAAGCTAAAGCATAGCTTTTTTCCTGCTCTCAGTGCCTTTATTTTAGGCCTGATCGCGGCGATTTTTGTCTCTGGGGTACCTTCTTTCATCTCAGTATGCGGTGTCCCGTCTCTCCAAACCGCATGTGTGAGGCACTATGGGCGCTGCCATCTTCCGGAAGTGACGCGCACTAGGTGCGCTACGTCACTTCAGGTTTTCCGGAGCGATGCGGTGAGGTTGTAAAACTCACCATTTCTATTAACTGTCTCCTTATAAAAGACATCCTGGGATCCAGGATTAATCTAGGGAGACATTTAGGACAAGCTGAGCCATTATAGGCTCTGTTATTTCTCTGGGCTAATTACGATCAAGGAACCGCCCAGGGGGCGGGGCTTCCTCCTTTAAAGCACCCAAGAGCCTATCAATCAGTGCTCTGGTTGCGTCGCTTTCACAAGTTAGCTCCAGAGTTCCCTGTGTCTTGAGATATTCTTATATTGCTTGGCTTGGGGTTTGTTGTTCCTCTTTTCACAGCTGTAATTTCTTCTAGTGCTGGTGGGCCCCCTTAAAGTCTTGTTTCTCCACCTCCAGGTATTGTAGGTGTTATGACCTGTTTTTTTCTTTCCAATTACAGACTATGGCTTCCCCTAAGGATCCGGATCAGCGGAAGGCTGGGGCCAAGAGGAAGCATTTGGCGTGTTACGAATGTAACACACCCTTAGACGACGGCTGTCCTTACTCCAGATGTGAGAATTGTTGCACGGCATACACGGAACCCACGATGCAGGAAATGTTCCAGTGGACAAAGACATACGTGGATGATTCCATTAAAGGAGTGGTACGGCTGCTTAATGAGAGGCTACCAGGTCCCTCTCAGACTCCCATGGAGGTGGTCGCACTGGTCGAAAGACCTACCCCCTGTTCTGTGGGGTCTTCTTCCGAGGAAGAAGAATTTACCTCTTGCTTTTTCCCTCCAGAAAAGACGCAGAAGTTACTCAAGTCCATCAGGTCGGGGGACCAGGATGTTGACATGGGGGAGTCTTCCGATCCCGCCGGACGGACACAACGTGTCTTTAGAGCGGATGAGACCCTCCTCTCTGTGATGCGCACAGAGTGGAGGAAGCCTGAGAAAGGTCCAGTACTCACCAGAAAATTCAAACTCATGTACCCGATGGCTAAACCCTTGGTGGAATCATGGGGTTCCGTTCCCAAGGTGGACATGGCTATAGCCAAGTTGTCCCGGCACACTCTAGTTCCTGCAGACGATGGGTCTAGTCTGCAGGATCCTCTAGACCGGAGGGCAGAGTGCACCCTTAGAAGGAGTTACGCGGCGGCTGCTGCCTCCGCATCAACTTCAATTGCGACCACGGAGGTAGCCGCCTATTTACGCTCCAGGCTCAACCAAATCCAGACGGACGTGGATCAGAGTGTATCAAGAGATGACATCCTGGCAGCCTTCAAGTCAGCCAATCTGGCTATGGACTTTCTGGTCGATTCCACCCAGATGCAGTTAAAGCTGGCCGCCAAAACTATGGCCCTAGTTTCGGCTGCCCGCAGGCCACTTTGGCTGAAACCATGGATTGCGGACAACGCGTCCAAGTTCAACCTTTGTGGGCTCCCCTTCGAACCGGATAGGCTGTTCGGGTCCGAATTGGACAAGATAATGGAGGGGCTCTCCGATAAAAAGGGGAAGAGCCTCCCCCAGCAGCCCTTTTGGGGGCGCCCCAGACAGGAGAAGAAAGGCAAAGGTCGTCCAGGGCAGCGGTCTAGGCGCAGAGATTGGGGGGGGCCGTCTCGTAAATATTCGAGACGCTCCCGTAAACCCACCAGGGAGGCAAAACCCTCCTGACTATGGGCCTCCTCGAGGCTCTTGGATAAGCCCTGCTGCCCCTGCAGTGTCTCCGCTAGATATTCCCGTACCCCTCCCCCAGATTCCCGTGGGGGGCCGTCTTACCCATTTCAAAGATTCTTGGAGCCGGTTGCAGACCCCTGGGTCCAGGACATAGTTTCCGTTGGGTATCGGGTAGATCTCATCTCTCTCCCCCCAGAGAGATTCATCGCCACACGAAATTTCGGGTCTGCCAAACAAGTGGTCCTAGAGTCTTACATTCAGGACTATGTCTCCAAGGGAGCCCTAGAGGAGGTGCCGGCAGGGGAGAGGGGGCCTAGGGATTTATTCACCAGTGTTCCTGGTTCCCAAGAAGACGGGAGATCTCCGGATGATCATCGACTTGAGCTTTCTCAATCGATTTATAAGAAAAACAAGGTTTCGCATGGAAACCATAAGGTCAGTCAGCCATATCCTCAACTCTGGGGACGTCATGGCTACTCTGGACCTCAAGGATGCGTACCTTAACATCCCGATCCATTCCGCGTCCCGGGAACTCCTCAGGATCGCGGTCCAGGCACTTTCAGTTCGCCGCGCTTCCCTTCGGAATCTCTTCTGCGCCCCTTATCCTCACCAAGGTGGTGGTGTCGGTGGTGGCAGCCTTGAGACTTCAAGGACTGACTATTATTCCTTATCTGGACGATTGGCTTTTCATAGCCTCTTCAGTTTTGATCCTTACCCACCATCTTCAGATTGCAATTTCCTTTCTCCTCCGCCTGGGCTGGATTATCAACTGGCAGAAGTCGAATGTGAGCCCATCGACTTCAATCCATTATTTAGGATACGTGGTCGACTCTGGGGAGATGTCCCTCCGGTTGACTCTAGAAAGGAAAGCGCGGATTCAGGACCTGGCAAAGGCCCTTTATGTCCCTCGTCGAGTCTCTATCCGGACTCTCATGAAGATGCTGGGGCTCATGTCAGAGGTCTTACACTTATGGAACGGCAGCCCTGCGGGGCTAGATTCTCTGTGCTCCCTGTCCGGTCAAACCCGGAATTCCCTCAGATGGTGGTTTCTGCTACCAGCAGGGAAGTCTATGACCCAACCAGCTTGGGTCATATTGACTACAGACGCGTCCCTTGTAGGCTGGGGCGCTCACCTGGACGGATCCCCAGTACAGGGATCTTGGTCCCCTCTGGAGCGGCGTCTTTCTTCCAATCTTCGCGAGATGCGAGCTATTCGGCTAGCCCTCATTCACTTCGCCCCTCAGATTCGGGGCAAAGCAGTGAAAGTCCAGTCAGACAATATGACTGCGGTTCTCTATATAAACAAGCAGGAAGGCACAAGATCATTGCCCCTTCTGTCAGAGATCGGGGTGATTCTCCGGTGGGCAGAGACAAACCTTTCCCATCTATCTGCCATTCATATTCGAGGCTCCCTCAATATGATAGCGGACCGCTTAAGTCGAGGATTACCGACCATGGAGTGGTCTCTGCATCCGGAGATCTTCAGGCAGCTAGTTCACAGATGGGGTATGCCAGAGGTGGATCTCATGGCGACCAGGTTCAACGCCAAGGTGCTGAGGTTCTGTTCCCTGTACAGGGAAGACAACCCCCTGGCGATAGATGCTCTGTCGATACCGTGGAGGTTCAGGCTGGCTTACATCTTCCCTCCTTTTTCCATGATACCGAGGGTATTGATGAAAATCCGTCAGGATCAGGCCTCGGTAATAGCCATCATACCGTTCTGGCCCAGGAGATCCTGGTTTACCCAGCTTATTCAGATGAGTCGGGGACAATACTGGAGACTCCCCCCGGAGCAGTGGGACACTCACTTCTGCCCAGATCTGCACAGGTTCAACCTGACAGCCTGGAGGTTGATCAGTCCCTTCCCAACATAGAAGGGCTTTCCGAGTCGGTCCTAAGAACTTTATCGCATTCCCGAGCAGAGTCTACAAAGAAGGCCTACTCCAGGATCATGAGAATCTTCGTGGCATGGTGTGATTCCAGACAGGTGGCGTCTGCAGATCCGCCCCTACCTGCGATACTACAATTTCTTCAAGATGGATTAGATAGAGGCCTATCTCCAGCTACTTTGAAGGTACAGGTTTGTGCCATCTCGGCCTGTCTCAACAGGCCACATTCTCGGGACCCACTCATTAAACGCTTCCTGAAGGGAGCTGAAAGACTAAAGCCTACTATACTGAAACCTATCCCCCAGTGGGATCTTTCAGTAGTGCTCAGGGGGCTAGCATCTCCCCCCTTTGAGCCCTTGGAGGAGGTAAATTTCAAATTTTTGACTTTAAAGATGGTCTTTCTTCTGGCTATAGCTTCAGCCAAAAGAATCTCTGAATTGCAGGCTTTCTCTGCAATTCACCCGTACATTATTTTCTTACAGGATAGAGTACCCCTGAAGTTTTTACCATACTTCAGGCCTAAGGTGCCTACCTTCCAAAATATCAATCAGGTAATCTCCTTACCAGTTTTGTTTACAGCCTCCTCCTCTGATACTCCAGCTAGAGACCCGCTGGATATTTCTAGATGCCTCCAGATCTATGTGGATAGATCTAGAGAGTTCAGGATAGATGAGAATCTCCTTATCCTATTTGCCGGTAAGTCTAAAGGCCGTAAAGCGTCTAAAGCTACCATTAGTCGCTGGATCAAGGAGGCCATTAAGGAAGCTTTCGTCTCCCAATCCTTAGATCCTCCTGAGTTTGTGAGAGCCCATTCTACTAGGGCGGTCTCCACCTCGGTTGCGGAGAGAAGACTTCTCCCCTTAGAGTTGATCTGTAAGGCGGCCTCCTGGAGCTCTGAGTCAACCTTCATCTCTCATTATAGGATAGATGCTAGGATGGCAGAGTTTTCGGCTTTTGGGCAGACTGTTCTTAGTTCTGCCAGGCATGAGGACCCTCCCTAGGGGATTCTTCTTGCTATCTCCCCATCTGTGCTGCTGGTAGGACGTAAGGGAATCGTTAATTTCTAACGATAATTTGTTTTCCCTTAGTCCTAACAGCAGCACACAAATATCCCACCCTAGATACATTATGCTTGTTAAAAACACGGTGGGCTGGGGGGTGATCTCCTCCCTTTCAGGGAGCTGAAGATCGTTTATTGGTTCTTGGGCTCACTAAAATTCCGCCGGTCCTACCAGTCCACAGGGGCAGTTAACCCCATCTGTGCTGCTGTTAGGACTAAGGGAAAACAAATTATCGTTAGAAATTAACGATTCTATGCTATACAGTATAAACAACTTACAAATCCCCTGGATGAACCCTTATACATAGAGAAGTCGTCCAAACAGCTTAAAACCTTCCTCAATGCAAATCAAACACATTATATTTTAATCAAAGTACATTCTGATTCAATAACTACCAATATACAGGAAATTAGGTATATAATTGTAAGATGGTATTAAACCCCTTAACTTTTACATAGGATAAATCTGACCATCCCTCCTCTGTGTTGGAGATTTAAAAAGAAAAGAGGCTCCATATCACATATGTACTGTATATGAATTAATTGAGGACATGATGCATAGTGTAATTAACAGGAAGCCACTTTCGCATACAGTAGCCCCTCGTCTACAAACAGCTGATTGGCGGGGGTGCCAGGTTTCAGATCCCTGCTAATCAGATATTGATGACCGAGGATAGGTCATCGATACATGCAAATACTGCCTAAATAACCCATTTAGGGCTGATGCACACAGCCGTAAGTGTCTCGCGGTCCGTAAATTGCAGATCCACGTATCATGGATACTAGTCAAGTGAATGACACCATTTTTTTTACTTCTGTAGAAATGACTAGGAATGAACGAATCGACTTTGGATGAAACATCCGAAGTCGGTTTGCATAATACTTTGTTTGAATACTGTGGTACCTTGGAACCGAACCCAAGTTCAGGAAATGTTTTTTTACAGTAGAAATTGATTTATGAAGTTATTATATGTAGTGTCGCGAGACTTTGCAAAGAAATAACTACAGCTCATAGGAGCCAATACATTCTTTTCCACATGAACACAACTCTCCATTTTTTCCACATGAACACAACTCTCGCCCACGTTAATTCTGCTTAAACTTTTCAACATTAAATCTGCTGCTATCAAACATCCTTACATCCATTTGTTTAATGCAGTAAAATTATTCTAAGACTTTAGCATCACACACACCTCCACCAACATTAAAATAATGATTTAATGAACTTTGTAAAATAAATGCCTTCAAAAAAATTAGATGGTCTAGAACAAGGGAAAATTTCAGAAAATATGGGACAAATAGAAAAAAAAAAAAACTCAGACAACATCCTTTACTCCATAAATTAAATGCTGCCATGCATTGTTTCTTTGCTTCAAGATTACATTTGGTACCATTTAGAGATGAGCAAATCGAATCGCACAAAGTGGAATTCGATCCGAATTTCAGGAATTATTCGATTCAACCTAGAAGCCGAATTTCCTTGTGCTTCGTGTCAGTGAATCGATTAATCCTGAAATTCAAACTGACCACCTTCATTTGCACGCAAAGGGCCACCAGCCTCCATCTTGCATGATGACGTAATCTCGCGCCGCACGTGATTTCAGATTACATCTTCAAGCAAGATAGAGGCGGCCAGGCGGTTGCGCGCAAATGGAGGTGGTAAGTTAGATGTAATGTTTCTTTTAATGTTAATTTCACACTGTTTGTACACTTAGATGCCGTGATCCTGTATAAATTGGGCATCTGAGGGGTACAATAACGGGGACGGCGCTATCGCAGCTCCCTGTCATTGTACCTGATACTTACAAATAAATGCGCTTCGTGGTAAGTAATTAGTCCCAAAGCTATTTTTTTTTTTCGAAATTCGGTCATCTCTTGTACCATTGTACAATAATTTTTTTAGATGCTGTATTAACTAAAGTTGTATATACTGTATTCATTTTAAAATGTTGTGGTAACGTGAACAGAAAAGTATATGGTAATGTCCTGGAAGGGGTGTATATCTCACCTCAACAGGGTGAGGTAAGTAAGATCCAGAATGGTATATAGTTGCTGAAGCTATTTTCTCTAATAGTTTATGGGCTAGATTTTATTGGACTGGGGAAAGTAGGTTTGGTAGAGGGACCTCCCCAGTCCACCCCATTCCAGGGCATGTTTTCCCCTAGCATGAAGGATCTCCAGATGTAGCCAACTGCGATCATTCAGGGAAAATAAAAACCTGTCCCAGGCTGTCAGTCTGGGGGAAGTGATGTCTGAAGATAAGTCCAGTTGGCTGGCTGCTGTCCTGACTAAAGAAAAACCTGATGCCCTGTGTGACTGGTGTTTTATAAGAGAGGCAGATACTATCTGTATTAGTTAGTGCTCAGATGAGCAGGATTTGTTTCATGTTTTGTTGCCGAAAGTATAAAGGCTATTTATTTCTGCTGTTTGTACCACAATAAAGTGGAGCCTGATTTGAACTTTATCCTGTTGTCTGCATCAGAATCTGACACCGCCACCCTGCTTCATAGAACAATCCCTGTCAATGGGTGGACGATGCGGGCGATAGCAAGTTGCTAAGGGCAACGGCGTGGCAGTTTGGTGCTTTATGTCCTGGGTGTTAGCTGCTGCAGCTGTGCAAAGTCCCTTGAATACAATGGAGGAAGTGATAAAGCAGCTGGTGCATAAGGCATGAACAGGCCCCATGGCACAGCAATAGAAGAGGCATGAAGAGGCCTTATATGTCCAACAGCAGGCTCAGGCGGAGGCACGGCAGCAGGAAACAAATCGTTTGCTGATGGAGCATATTGCTGCAATAAGAGAGACTGCTGGAACTCCAGCCCCACAAGAATTTTAATGTGAGGAGGACTGTGCAGCGGGCCTTGCAAAAACTGACACCCAATGATGACATCAAGGCCTACTTGACCATGTTTGAGTGTGTGGCAGAGAGAGAGAGACTGCCAGTAGCCGAGTGGGCAGAGGTCCTTTTTGTCCAGTGAACCACAAAAGGTCTACTATGATCTCAGGGAGCATGATGTCCAGGACTATGCTAAATTAAAAACGGAGGTCTTTGCTCACCTAGGCATTACGCCGGCTGTTCGTGCCCAGAGGGTACACACGTGGAGAAACACCATGGACAAGCCTGCCCGCTCTCAGATCTTTGTCCTCCTCCATCTCGTGCGGAAGTGGCTGGAACCTAAGGCTTTTACACTGGCCCAGATCATAGAGAAAGTAGTGGTGGACCCCTATTTCAGAGCCCTCCCTGCGGAGCTACAATGGTGGGTCGGACACGGAGAGAGCCCAAAACTGCGTATGATCTTGTCAATTTGGTGGAAAGGTTCCTGGCGACTAAGGACTACCTCCCTGCCGCACCAACGCCTTGCCGGAGTACCAGACCCATGTCATCTGTGGGTGAGAGAGTTCTGGCTGTAGGGGGGGTGTGGAAGGGTGCAAGAGGTAAGAAGTCTCTAGAGGTTGGGTGTGGGCCTAAGACTGAGTCCCATGGGCAGTATGGTCCCGGAGAGGTCTCCCCACCGAGGAGACCTGGGATGCTCCAGTGCTGGAGGTGCCGTGAGTGTGGACACATTGCTGCTCATTACCCTTTTACCTTAGAGCCCATGGAGTGTGAAGGTAGTCGGAGACAGTCGCTGTATGCGGTGCCACAGTGTGCGGCCTCACCAAGACTAAAGACTGAGCCGCATATATGTACCCTAGTGATGTCACGAATGTAATAGGGGAGAACACCAAAAGACAACAAGAAGGAAGGGTAAAGACACTAGGCCTCGCCGCTAGGGAAGGAAAAGGGGCACCACCTATAATACCCTGCTCCTGGCCCTAACTCCTATCCATATGGGCACCTCTCGATGGTAGAGATGCCCATACAAACCCTGGTGACCCTCGGATGCCCTAAAGGTAATGACAGGGCAGAGACAGTCCGTTCCTTCCCTGGTGAATGAACTAGCGTCTCGCTGAGGCCTAGTTAACAACCAGGGGGAAGGGGGGAATACAAAACACAACAAGAGGTACACTTAACTTCTGAGGATGATGGATGAACAGGACTTCCCCACGAACCACACTCCAGCTCTTCCAAAACCAAATTAAGCTATCCAGAGCAAGGAGTGATGGGTAAAGACAGACTAAATAGGGATGGGTAAAGGTCACATGATCCACACCTGAACAGGAGGTGTGGACATACCAGCAACACACAGACAAAGTGAAACCAAAAGAGACTGTCAGATCACTAGTGTGCAGATAATCTTTCAGACCTTCTAAGACCTGTCATAGGGGTGACAGGTGAAAAATGACTGCTCCTTCAAGGCTCTGTTGGACTCCGGTAGTCTAGTCATCTTGGTGCATGCCAGCTTCGTGGCTGGGAATTATGTGCCGGACAAAAGCATAAATGTGCTGTGCATCCATGGGGATGCAAAATCATACCCGGTGGCTGGGGTTAAGCTGAAGAATCTGGCTTGGACTGTAACCTATAAAGTAGGGGTAGTCAAAAGACGAATGCATGATGTAATACTGGGCCGGGACTTCCCATTATTTTGGAAGTTGTGGGGGAAGAAAAACTCTTCTGCAGCCAGTGAATAAACTCCAGCAGAAGCTGTGTCTTCCCCTCTAAATAATCATTGCTGTAAGTTGCCCATTGAACACAATGGTTTAAAGGAAGTGACGATTGAAACCAATGGTGTCGATAAGGTGAAAAATGAACAAATCATGTTAACTGAAATGTCTAATGAAAATGTGGCGCCATGTGATGATGATGGTAACAACACCCCCTTTCCCTTGTTAGCGGGGGAAGAGGAACCTTCCCCATCAGAGCAAAATGTATTGGACATAGACGTGTCCTGAGGAAACTTTGGTAAGGAGCAATTGAGAGACTCCATTCTCGTGAATGCTCGAGCGAATGTTACAGTCATAGATGGTGTACCACAGGAACCAGAAGCTGACCAGAAATTTCCGCATTTTGCCATGAATTAAAAACTTTGTGTATCGTGTTATCAAATGCAACAACAAAATTGTGGAGCAGCTCCTGGTACCAAAACCCTATAGATGTATGGACCTCTGCCCACCTACCACATAGCCACGTACTTGGGGGTCACTTAGGGACAGAATAGGGTACTACAAAGGTTTTACTGGCTTGGAGTGTATGAGGAAGTAAAATCGTGCTGCGGTTCGTGCCCCACCTGTCAGATAAGTGCCCCAGCGTCCCACTTCCAGAGTCCCTTGGTGCCTCTTCCCATCATTGAGGTACCTTTTGAAAGAATTGCCATTAATTTGGTGGGTCCAATTGTTAAGTTAGCTAGGGGACATCAGCATATTTTGGTTGTGTTGGACTATGCCACTCGGTAGCCGGAAGCGGTACCCCTGCGAAACATGGCGTCCAAAAATATTGCCCGGAAGTTATTTTACATGTTCTCCCGCACAGTGATCCCAAAGGAAATTCCAACAGACCAGGGTACACCCTTTATGTCATAGGTCATGCAAATTGTTTAAAATCACCCAAATACATACATTGGTATACCACCCCCAAACAGACAGCTTAGACAGCAGAGATTCAACAAAATCCTGAAGCAGATGTTAAGGAAAGTGGTAGAAGAAGATGGAAGTGACTGTGACTGCCTCCTAACCTACCTTATGTTTTCGATTAGAGAGGTACCCCAGGCTTCTATCGGGTTTTCACCCTTTGAGTTGGCATATGGCCATCACCCAAGGGGTTTATTAGATGTGGCCAAGGAAACCTAGGAGACCAAGGCTACACCTTATAAATGCATAATCGAACATGTCGCTCAAAAGCAAGACCGGATAGCGACCGTGATTCCCATTGTTAAAGAGTATCTGCAAAGAGCTCAGGAGGCTCAAAGCAGAGTCTATAACAGATCGGCCAGGGTAAGGGGCTTTAATCCCAGGGACAGGGTCCTGATTTTAGTTCCTACCCTGGAGAGTAAGTTTCTGGCAAAGTGGCAGGGTCGAGATTTTGTGGAAAAAGTAGGCGAGGTGAACTATAAGGTGCACGAACCATGAAGGAGAAAACCATTCCAGATTTACCACGTAAATCTGATCGAGCCATGGAAAGATCGGGAGTCATTGGTGGCCACATAGACCTTAGTTAAGGAGGGGTCGCAACCAATTCCCCAGGTAAAAAATTGTGAGGCCCTGTCAGTACACCAGAAACAAGAAAATAAAGAGTTTCTGCATTAAAATAGAAGAAGGTTTTCTGACCTACCAGGCCATACCCACCTGATAAAACATTACGTGAGAACTGAGCCCCACGGTAAGGTGAATCTAAAGCCCTATAGGATACCAGAAGCATGCAGAAAAGCGGTATCCTCTGAGGTCAGGCGCATGCTTGAGTTAGGGGTCATTGAGGAATCTACCAGTGAGTTATCCAGCCCTATTGTATTAATCCCGAAGCCCAATTGGATTTGGAGGTTCTGCAATGATTTCCGGAAGTTAAATGAGGTGTAAAAATTTGACGCGTACCCCATGCCCAGAGTAGATGAACTGATTGAGAGGCTTGGGAAAGCAAGGTAAATCACTACCCTTGACCTTACAAAGGGTTATTGGCAGATACCATTGTCAGATGAGGCTAAAGAAAAGACGGCATTCTCTACTCCAGAGGGGCTTTTGCAGTACACAGTGATGCCGCTCTGGTTACATGGAGCCCCTGGTACAGTTCAGAAGTTGATGGATCTAATCTTGAGGCCACATCATTACTATGCCACCGCCTACCTTGATGATGTGGCCATTTTTTCACCTGATTGGAAAAGTCACCTCTGGAAAGTACAGGCCATGATAGACTCCATTAATGATGCTGGCCTAACCATAAACCCTGAGAAGTTTGCGATAGATCTAGAGGAAGCAAATTACCTGTGCAACGTTATTGGCAAAGGGATGGTTAAACCCCAGGTCAATAAAGTAGAGGCAATACAGAACTGCCCTAAGCCCTTAACAAAAATACAAGTCAGGGCCTTCCTTGGCATAACTGGATACTACAGCCAGTTCACACCGAATTTTACTTAAATTGCAGCACCATTGACTGACTTAACAAAAGGCCCTAAGTCTGTAATGGTGAAGTGCACCCCAGAGGCAGAAAAGGCCTTTCAGAGCCTAAAGTCTGCCCTCTGTCAACAACCAGGGCTCATTTCCCCGAATTTCCCTGAGTTTCTGGTCAAGATGGATGCGTCTGACATATGCTTGGGAGCGGTCCTGTCACAAGTGGTAAATGGGGAGGAGCACCCAGTGATGCACAGTACAGATCAAAAGTTTGGACACACCTTCTCATTCAAAGAGTTTTCTTTATTTTCATGACTATGAAAATTGTAGATTGACACTGAAGGCATCAAAACTATGGATTAACACATGTGGAATTATATACATAACAAAAAAGTGTGAAACAACTGAAAATATGTCATATTCTAGGTTCTTCAAAGTAGCCACCTTTTGCTTTGAATACTGCTTTGCACACTCTTGGCATTCTCTTGATGAGCTTCAAGAGGTAGTCACCTGAAATGGTCGTCCAACAGTCTTGAAGGAGTTCACAGAGATGCTTAGCACTTGTTGGCCCTTTTGCCTTCACTCTGCGGTCCAGCTCACCCCAGACCATCTCGATTGGGTTCAGGTCCGGTGAATGTGGAGGCCAGGTCATCTGGTGCAGCAGCCCATCACTCTCCTTCATGGTCAAATAGTCCTTACACAGCCTGGAGGTGTGTTTGGGGTCATTGTCCTGTTGAAAAATAAATGATGGCCCAACTAAACGCAAACCGGATGGAATAGCATGCCGCTGCAAGATGCTGTGGTAGCCATGCTGGTTCAGTATGCCTTCAATTTTGAATAAATCCCCAACAGTGTCACCAGGAAAGCTCCATCACACCTACTCCTCCATGCTTCACGGTGGGAACCAGGCATGTAGAGTCCATCCATTCACCTTTTCTGCGTCGCACAAAGACACAGTGGTTGGAACCAAAGATCTCAAATTTGGACTCATCAGACCAAAGCACAGATTTCCACTGGTCTAATGTCCTTTAGCTCAAACAAGTCTCTTCTGCTTGTTGCCTGTCCTTAGCAGTGGTTTCCTAGCAGATATTCTACCATGAAGGCCTGATTCACAGAGTCTCCTCTTAACAGTTGTTCTAGAGATGTGTCTGCTGCTAGAACTCTGTGTGGCATTGATCTGGTCTCTAATCTGAGCTGCTGTTAACCTGCGATTTCTGAAGCTGGTGACTCGGATGAACTTATACTCCGCAGCAGAGGTGACTCTTGGTCTTCCTTTCCTGGGGCGGTCCGCATGTGAGCCAGTTTCTTTGTAGCACTTGATGGTTTTTGTGACTGCACTTGGGAACACTTTCAAAGTTTTCCCAATTTTTCGGACTGACTGACCTTCATTTCTTAAAGTAATGATGGCCACTCATTTTTCTTTACTTAGCTGCTTTTTTTCTTGCCATAATACAAATTCTAACAGTCTATTCAGTAGGACTATCAGCTGTGTATCCATCTGACATCTCCACAACGCAACTGATGGTCCCAACCCCATTTATAAGGCAAGAAATCCCACTTATTAAACCTGACAGGGCACACCTGTGAAGTGAGAACCATTTCAGGTGACTACCTCTTGAAGCTCATCAAGAGAATGCCAAGAGTGTGCAAAGCAGTAATCAAAGCAAAAGGTGGCTACTTTGAAGAACCTAGAATATGACATATTTTCAGTTGTTTCACACTTTTTTGTTATGTATATAATTCCACATGTGTTAATCCATAGTTTTGATGCCTTCAGTGTGAATCTACAATTTTCATAGTCATGAAAATAAAGAAAACTTTTTGAATGAGAATGTGTGTCCAAACTTTTGGTCTCTACTGTACCTAGGCAGAAAACTGACCCCAGCAGAAAAAAATTATGCCATAGCAGAACAAGAGTATCTGGCCATTAAATGGGCACTGGAGTCACTTAAATATTACCTGCTGGGTAGGAAATTTGTGTTGGTGACAGATCATGCTCCGTTAACCTGGATGAAACGAAACAGGGGGAAAAATGCAAGAGTGACCAGGTGGTTTCTCTCCCTGCAAAATTTTAATTTCAAGGTTGAGCATTGGCCAGGGAAATTGCAGGGAAATTGTA
Organism: Bufo gargarizans; assembly: GCF_014858855.1. Lineage (NCBI taxonomy): Eukaryota > Metazoa > Chordata > Amphibia > Anura > Bufonidae > Bufo > Bufo gargarizans. Next base: position 275,245,649 of record NC_058084.1, read on the forward strand.
GGGAAATACAAATGCGTTGTCCAGGAGACACTTTTTGTTGGCTGAAAATGCCCAGACCTCCGGTCTGGAGAAGAGAGGGAGATATGTGGTAATGGGAACAGGAAAGTATATGGTAAAGTCCTGGAAGGGGTGTATATCTCACCCAGGATCCTGATCAGGGTGAGGTAAGTAAGATCCAGAATGGTGCTGGCTTCAGCAAATATAGTTGCTGAAGCTATTTTCAATAATAGTTTATGAGCTGGAATTTATTGGACTGGGGAAGGCAGGCTTGGTAGAGGGAACTCCCCAGTCCACCCCATTCCAGGGCATGTTTTCCCCTAGCCTGAAGGATCTCCAGATGTAGCCATCTGCGATCATTCAGGGGAAATAAAAACCTGTCCCAGGCTGGGAGTCTGGGGGAAGTGATGTCTGAAGATAAGTCCAGGAAGCTGGCTGATATCCTGACTAAAGAAAAACCTGATGCCCTGTGTTTTCTAGGTGAGGCAGATACTATATGTATTAGTTAGTGCTCAGACGAGCAGGATTTGTTTTACATTTTGCTGCCGAAAGTGTAAAGGCTATTTATTTCTGCTGTTTATGTCATAATAAAGTGGAACGTGATTTGAACTTTATCCTGTTGTCTGAACCAGAATCTGACACCGCCGCCCTGCTTCAGAGAGCAATACCTGACAATGCATAAATAAGAAATAAATCTAAGAAAATGTTTGTAAAGAAGGCCTGGTAATAATAGCTCTGTCTGCAAAGAGATGCACTTGAAAATGCAAACCTTTAAGTTGGAGAAACTAGTTTACTTTATACGTTGTTAATAGTTCATCTTCAGATAAGCACATAAAGGACAAGGTAATGAATAAAAATGGATTGTGCAATAAAAGGTTACACATGTGTTAATTGTTGAGTATCTTTGGGCTAGGGCCACAAGTAGGGATGAGCGAACTCGAACTGTATAGTTCGGGTTCGTACCGAATTTTGGGGTGTCCGTGACACGGACCCGAACCCGGACATTTTCGTAAAAGTCCGGGTTCGGGTTCGGTGTTCGTCGCTTTCTTGGCGCTTTTGTGACGCTTCCTTGGCGCTTTTTGAAAGGCTGCAAAGCAGCCAATCAACAAGCGTCATACTACTTGCCCCAAGAGGCCATCACAGCCATGCCTACTATTGGCATGGCTGTGATTGGCCATCGCACCATGTGACCCAGCCTCTATTTAAGCTGGAGTCACATAGCGCCGCCCATCACTCTGCTCTGATTAGCGTAGGGAGAGGTTGCGGCTGCGACAGTAGGGCGAGATTAGGCAGATTAACTCCTCCAAAGGACTTGATTATTGATCGATCTGCAGCTGTGGGTCATTGAGCTGCTGATACTCAATTGCTCACTGTTTTTAGGCTGCCCAGACCGTTTGTCAGTCACATTTTTCCGGGGTGATCAGCGGCCATTTTGTGTCTTGTGGTGCGCCAGCACAAGCTGCGACCAAGTGCATTTAATCCTCAATGGTGTGGTTGTTTTTTGGCTAAAGCCTACATCAGGGTGAAGCTGTCACACCAAGTGCATTTAACCAGCAATAGTCTGTTTATTTTTTGGCCATATACTACATCAGGGGCAAGCTGCGCCCGTCACCAAGTGCATTTAACCCTCAGTAGTGTGGTTGGTCAAGCTATCACACCAAGTGCATTTAACCAGCAATAGTCTGTTCATTTTTTGGCCATATACTAAATCAGGGGCAAGCTGCGCCCGTCACCAAGCGCATTTAACCAGCAATAGTCTGTTCATTTTTTGGCCATATACTACATCAGGGGCAAGCTGCGCCCGTCACCAAGTGCATTTAACCCTCAGTAGTGTGGTTGGTCAAGCTGTGACACCAAGTGCATTTAACCAGCAATAGTCTGTTCATTTTTTGGCCATATACTACATCAGGGGCAAGCTGCGCCCGTCACCAAGTGCATTTAACCCTCAGTAGTGTGGTTGGTCAAGCTATCACACCAAGTGCATTTAACCAGCAATAGTCTGTTCATTTTTTGGCCATATACTAAATCAGGGGCAAGCTGCGCCCGTCACCAAGTGCATTTAAACCCTCAGTAGTGTGGTTGGTCAAGCTATCACACCAAGTGCATTTAACCAGCAATAGTCTGTTCATTTTTTGGCCATATACTAAATCAGGGGCAAGCTGCGCCCGTCACCAAGTGCATTTAACCAGCAATAGTCTGTTCATTATTTGGCCATATACTACATCAGGGGCAACAGCAGAAACAAATGAAAAGAGAGCTCATATTACCAAAAATATAAATTTTATTACAATAAGTTAAAAAATGATAACAAAAAAAAAAGATAACAAAAAAAGAAGGGTAAATTAATACATAAGATGCCGTGAAACAAGGTGATGGGAGCGGAGAAAAAACTGACCTATGGATACATTTATTTTACATGTATCGGCCTGATCTCTTTTCACGCCTCCCTGCACCTCCTGCTTTTGCTCTTTGCTCCCTATTTTTTTGCATTGGGCTTTGCACCCACTTTTTTTGGCACTCGCCATATACAGTTCGTGTCTATGTCAACACTAGTTGTTGTCTTCTACACTTTACGCCAACACTCGTTGTCCTTTTCCACACTTTCTTTTTATTCACTATACACGACACACATCGTTCATTCACCACCTTTTCAATTCTTTTACTCCTTTACCTGCACTTTACCTTTAATTATTTTCACATTTTCACACACCCACATATACATTCCTTCTTCTTTTTCCTCCCCCATTTTTTCCTTCAGCAGGTCTTCCCCCTGTATACATACATATTTATTTATTTATTTATCTAGATCATGATTTATGTGGTCTGCCTTCCAATTACATCTGCCTGTAATCATGTTTGGTATTCCCAATCATGTGGCTATATTTTTATAGTGCTGCGAATATTATCTATTTTGTATTATTCTCCATTAACCTTTTTTTACTTTGCATATACAAAATATAGATACAATATCGAGCATGTATTATATTGCAATAGGTCTCTGGCTTTTCTCCTTCCTTCCCCTCCTCTCCCCCTTTTTCCTTTCAGTTCCCACCTGTCTGCTTATTAATTTATATATATATTTTTATATATTTATTATTATTCTTCTATCATGATTAATGTTTGTTGTTTCTTCCATTCTTACCTAATTACAATCATGTTTGATATTTCTAATCATGCTGGTGTATGCATACATTTTATTTATTATTATTTATTTTTTTCTAATATCATTATTATTGATTCTGTATGTATGAAATTATTTATATAGTTCTATTTATGCATTACAGTATATTTGTATATTAATATTCTTTTTTGTACTGTGTATGCATACACATATTGCTATAGAGCCACAGATGCCGTATGGATGGTTTGTTTGTGGCTTGTCTGTAATATTACTATTTGCTAAAAAAAGGCCTGGTTCAGGATTCTGAGACTGTGGGTCAGTTCGCTGGGTTATCCGCTGGTATTTTCATGCTCCTCCCCTTCTGTCATGTGAGCGCGCGTCATCCTGGGTGCCGCCTCCGGCGCCTCACACCCGTGCGTCCTCACGCCAGTGCCGCCCGATCATGTGATTTTATCACGTGGGGTAGGCGTGCCGGCGGGACGCCGGCTGTGGGGCGGCCGGATGCGAATCGCCAGGATCTCAGCGCGCTTTGTCAACATGCACACCTGGGAACGAGTAAGTACTCATTCCTATTGGCTAAGAGAGCCTATTTAAACTTGGTTCACAGAGATGGCGCTACCCCCTGACGAAGGCACGCCGAAACGCGCGTTGGGGTAGCGCCACCCTGGGTTTCTTTGCACACGGTTATTTCAGGTAAGCTCTGGTCTCCCATTGCCCCCCGCTGATTGTGTGGTCTATTTCTGTCCACCGGCACTTCGCCCTGTCTGATACAATCTTCATCTTTATACGTTTGTATCTACTTCTAGTGGGGGTGCATGAGCTGACCGTGCTTTACCTAATATTGTAAGGTTCTATTTCTCCATTTACTTCTCGCATGGACTGGGCACTGTACCCAAGATTACTCATTTCCATGTCAGATATTATGTACACTATATCTCTTCATTTGTCTCAACCGTGTGCTCCTTCCTCCCAGGGTGGTGCTGTTTTTTCTCCGCTCCCATCACCTTGTTTCACGGCATCTTATGTATTAATTTACCCTTCTTTTTTTGTTATCATTTTTTAACTTATTGTAATGAAATTTATATTTTTGGTAATATGAGCTCTCTTTTCATTTGTTTCTGCAATTTCACTCGGGAGCTTTTACCGAGTTACACTTTAGGTGTATCCCCTGTGGCTATTCAGGGTGGGCACTGTCTCTCACCCGCCCTGGGGATACCCTGGGTCATTTTTGTTTGTCCTACATCAGGGACAAGCTGCGCCCGTCACCAAGTGCATTTAACCCTCAGTAGTGTGGTTCGTCAAGCTGTGACACCAAGTGCATTTAACCAGCAATAGTCTGTTCATTTTTTGGCCATATACTAAATCAGGGGCAAGCTGCGCCCGTCACCAAGTGCATTTAACCAGCAATAGTCTGTTCATTTTTTGGCCATGTACTACATCAGGGGCAAGCTGCGCCCGTCACCAAGTGCATTTAACCCTCAGTAGTGTGGTTGGTCAAGCTATCACACCAAGTGCATTTAACCAGCAATAGTCTGTTCATTTTTTGGCCATATACTAAATCAGGGGCAAGCTGCGCCTGTCACCAAGTGCATTTAACCAGCAATAGTCTGTTCATTTTTTGGCCATATACTACATCAGGGGCAAGCTGCGCCCGTCACCAAGTGCATTTAACCCTCAGTAGTGTGGTTGGTCAAGCTGTGACACCAAGTGCATTTAACCAGCAATAGTCTGTTCATTTTTTGGCCATATACTACATCAGGGGCAAGCTGCGCCCGTCACCAAGTGCATTTAAACCCTCAGTAGTGTGGTTGGTCAAGCTATCACACCAAGTGCATTTAACCAGCAATAGTCTGTTCATTTTTTGGCCATATACTAAATCAGGGGCAAGCTGCGCCCGTCACCAAGTGCATTTAACCAGCAATAGTCTGTTAATTTTTTGGCCATATACTACATCAGGGGCAAGCTGCGCCCGTCACCAAGTGCATTTAACCCTCAGTAGTGTGGTTCGTCAAGCTGTGACACCAAGTGCATTTAACCAGCAATAGTCTGTTCATTTTTTGGCCATATACTACATCAGGGGCAAGCTGCGCCCGTCACCAAGTGCATTTAACCAGCAATAGTGTGGTTATTTTTTGGCCATATCCCAGTCTAATTCTGTCACTAAATCCATACCGGTCACCCAGCGCCTAAATACTAGGCCTCAAATTTATATCCCGCTAAATCTGTCGTTAGCGCTGTACTGTTGTGGCTGGGCAAGTTATTTAGTGTCCGTCAAAGCACATTTTTTGTTCAGGGTTGAAATACAATTCCCAATTTAGCAATTTCATAATTTAGTGGTTTCTGCTATATCAGAGCTATTTGAAATCTATCCCTAAAAGGGTATATAATATTCAAGGTGCACATAGGGTCATTCAGAATAACTTCACACACACGCTACTGTGTATTTCCAAGTCTAATTCTGTTAGTAAATCCATACCGGTCACCCAGCGCCTAAATACTAGGCCTCAAATTTATATCCCGCTAAATCTCTCGTTACCGCTGTCCTGTTGTGGCTGGGAAAGTTATTTAGTGTCCGTCAAAGCACATTTTTTGTTCTGGGTTGAAATACAATTCCCAATTTAGCAATTTCATAATTTAGTGGTTTCTGCTATGTCAGAGCTATTTGAAATCTATCCCTAAAAGGGTATATAATATTCAAGGTGCACATAGGGTCATTCAGAATAACTTCACACACACGCTACTGTGCATTTCCAAGTCCAATTCTGTCAGTAAATCCATACCGGTCACCCAGCGCCTAAATACTAGGCCTCAAATTTATATCCCGCTGAATTTGAATACAATACATTGGGCAAAATAATATTTTTGTTGTTGTGGTGAACCATAACAATGAGGAAAACATCTAGTAACGGACGCGGACGTGGACATGGTCGTGGTGGTGTTAGTGGACCCTCTGGTGCTGGGAGAGGACGTGGTCGTTCTGCCACATCCACACGTCCTAGTGTACCAACTACCTCAGGTCCCAGTAGCCGCCAGAATTTACAGCGATATATGGTGGGGCCCAATGCCGTTCTAAGGATGGTAAGGCCTGAGCAGGTACAGGCATTAGTCAATTGGGTGGCCGACAGTGGATCCAGCACGTTCACATTATCTCCCACCCAGTCTTCTGCAGAAAGCGCACAGATGGTGCCTGAAAACCAACCCCATCAGTCTGTCACATCACCCCCATGCATACCAGGGAAACTGTCTCAGCCTCAAGTTATGCAGCAGTCTCTTATGCTGTTTGAAGACTCCGCTGGCAGGGTTTCCCAAGGGCATCCACCTAGCCCTTCCCCAGCGGTGAAAGACATAGAATGCACTGACGCACAACCACTTATGTTTCCTGATGATGAGGACATGGGAATACCACCTCAGCACGTCTCTGATGATGACGAAACACAGGTGCCAACTGCTGCGTCTTTCTGCAGTGTGCAGACTGAACAGGAGGTCAGGGATCAAGACTGGGTGGAAGACGATGCAGGGGACGATGAGGTCCTAGACCCCACATGGAATGAAGGTCGTGCCACTGACTTTCACGTTTCGGAGGAAGAGGCAGTGGTGAGACCGAGCCAACAGCGTAGCAAAAGAGGGAGCAGTGGGCAAAAGCAGAACACCCGCCGCCAAGAGACTCCGCCTGCTACTGACCGCCGCCATTTGGGACCGAGCACCCCAAAGGCAGCTTCAAGGAGTTCCCTGGCATGGCACTTCTTCAAACAATGTGCTGACGACAAGACCCGAGTGGTTTGCACGCTGTGCCATCAGAGCCTGAAGCGAGGCATTAACGTTCTGAACCTGAGCACAACCTGCATGACCAGGCACCTGCATGCAAAGCATGAACTGCAGTGGAGTAAACACCTTAAAACCAAGGAAGTCACTCAGGCTCCCCCTGCTACCTCTTCTGCTGCTGCCGCCTCGGCCTCTTCTGCTGCTGCCGCCTCCGCCTCTTCCTCCGCCTCTGGAGGAACGTTGGCACCTGCCGCCCAGCAAACAGGGGATGTACCACCAACACCACCACCACCTCCGTCACCAAGCGTCTCAACCATGTCACACGCCAGCGTTCAGCTCTCCATCTCACAAACATTTGAGAGAAAGCGTAAATTCCCACCTAGCCACCCTCGATCCCTGGCCCTGAATGCCAGCATTTCTAAACTACTGGCCTATGAAATGCTGTCATTTAGGCTGGTGGACACAGACAGCTTCAAACAGCTCATGTCGCTTGCTGTCCCACAGTATGTTGTTCCCAGCCGCCACTACTTCTCCAAGAGAGCCGTGCCTTCCCTGCACAACCAAGTATCCGATAAAATCAAGTGTGCACTGCGCAACGCCATCTGTAGCAAGGTCCACCTAACCACAGATACGTGGACCAGTAAGCACGGCCAGGGACGCTATATCTCCCTAACTGCACACTGGGTAAATGTAGTGGCAGCTGGGCCCCAGGCGGAGAGCTGTTTGGCGCACGTCCTTCCGCTGCCAAGGATCGCAGGGCAACATTCTTTGCCTCCTGTTGCCACCTCCTCCTTCTCGGCTTCCTCCTCCTCTTCTTCCACCTGCTCATCCAGTCAGCCACACACCTTCACCACCAACTTCAGCACAGCCCGGGGTAAACGTCAGCAGGCCATTCTGAAACTCATATGTTTGGGGGACAGGCCCCACACCGCACAGGAGTTGTGGCGGGGTATAGAACAACAGACCGACGAGTGGTTGCTGCCGGTGAGCCTCAAGCCCGGCCTGGTGGTGTGTGATAATGGGCGAAATCTCGTTGCAGCTCTGGGACTAGCCAATTTGACGCACATCCCTTGCTTGGCGCATGTGCTGAATTTGGTGGTGCAGAAGTTCATACACAACTACCCCGACATGTCAGAGCTGCTGCATAAAGTGCGGGCCGTCTGTTCGCGCTTCCGGCGTTCACATCCTGCTGCTGCTCGCCTGTCTGCGCTACAGCGTAACTTCGGCCTTCCCGCTCACCGCCTCATATGCGACGTGCCCACCAGGTGGAACTCCACCTTGCACATGCTGGACAGACTGTGCGAGCAGCAGCAGGCCATAGTGGAGTTTCAGCTGCAGCACGCACGGGTCAGTCGCACTACAGAACAGCACCACTTCACCACCAATGACTGGGCCTCCATGCGAGACCTGTGTGCCCTGTTGCGCTGTTTCGAGTACTCCACCAACATGGCCAGTGGCGATGACGCCATTATCAGCGTTACAATACCACTTCTATGTCTCCTTGAGAAAACACTTAGGGCGATGATGGAAGAGGAGGTGGCCCAGGAGGAGGAGGAGGAGGAAGAGGGGTCATTTTTAGCACTTTCAGGCCAGTCTCTTCGAAGTGACTCAGAGGGAGGTTTTTGGCAACAGCAGAGGCCAGGTACAAATGTGGCCAGCCAGGGCCCACTACTGGAGGACGAGGAGGACGAGGATGAGGAGGAGGTGGAGGAGGATGAGGATGAAGCATGGTCACAGCGGGGTGGCACCCAACGCAGCTCGGGTCCATCACTGGTGCGTGGCTGGGGGGAAAGGCAGGACGATGACGATACGCCTCCCACAGAGGACAGCTTGTCCTTACCCCTGGGCAGCCTGGCACACATGAGCGACTACATGCTGCAGTGCCTGCGCAACGACAGCAGAGTTGCCCACATTTTAACCTGTGCGGACTACTGGGTTGCCACCCTGCTGGATCCACGCTACAAAGACAATGTGCCCACCTTACTTCCTGCACTGGAGCTTGATAGGAAGATGCGCGAGTACAAGCGCACGTTGGTAGACGCGCTACTGAGAGCATTCCCAAATGTCACAGGGGAACAAGTGGAAGCCCAAGGCCAAGGCAGAGGAGGAGCAAGAGGTCGCCAAGGCAGCTGTGTCACGGCCAGCTCCTCTGAGGGCAGGGTTAGCATGGCAGAGATGTGGAAAAGTTTTGTCAACACGCCACAGCTAACTGCACCACCACCTGATACGCAACGTGTTAGCAGGAGGCAACATTTCACTAACATGGTGGAACAGTACGTGTGCACACCCCTCCACGTACTGACTGATGGTTCGGCCCCATTCAACTTCTGGGTCTCTAAATTGTCCACGTGGCCAGAGCTAGCCTTTTATGCCTTGGAGGTGCTGGCCTGTCCGGCAGCCAGCGTTCTGTCTGAACGTGTATTCAGCACGGCAGGGGGCGTCATTACAGACAAACGCAGCCGCCTGTCTACAGCCAATGTGGACAAGCTGACGTTCATAAAAATGAACCAGGCATGGATCCCACAGGACCTGTCCGTCCCTTGTCCAGATTAGACATTAACTACCTCCCCATAACCATATATTATTGGACTCCAGGGCACTTCCTCATTCAATCCTATTTTTATTTTCATTTTACCATTATATTGCGAGGCTACCCAAAGTTGAATGAACCTCTCCTCTGTCTGGGTGCCAGGGCCTAAATATATGCCAATGGACTGTTCCAATGTTGGGTGACGTGAAGCCTGATTCTCTGCTATGACATGCAGACTAATTCTCTGCTGACATGAAGCCAGATCCTCTGTTACGGGACCTCTCTCCTCTGCCTGGGTGCTGGGCCTAAATATCTGACAATGGACTGTTGCAGTGGTGGCTGACGTGAAGCCTGATTTTCTGCTATGACATGCAGACTGATTCTCTGCTGACATGAAGCCAGATTGTCTGTTACGGGACCTCTCTCCTCTGCCTGGGTGCTGGGCCTAAATATATGCCAATGGACTGTTGCAGTGGTGGCTGACGTGAAGCCTCATTCTCTGCTATGACATGCAGACTAATTCTCTGCTGACATGAAGACAGATTGTCTGTTACGGGACCTCTCTCCTCTGCCTGGGTGCTGGGCCTAAATATATGCCAATGGACTGTTGCAGTGGTGGGTGACGTGAAGCCTGATTCTCTGCTATGACATGCAGACTGATTCTCTGCTGACATGAAGCCAGATTGTCTGTTACGGGACCTCTCTCCTCTGCCTGGGTGCTGGGCCTAAATATATGCCAATGGACTGTTGCAGTGGTGGCTGACGTGAAGCCTCATTCTCTGCTATGACATGCAGACTAATTCTCTGCTGACATGAAGCCAGATCCTCTGTTACGGGACCTCTCTCCTCTGCCTGTGTGCTGGGCCTAAATATATGCCAATGGACTGTTGCACTGGTGGCTGACGTGAAGCCTGATTCTCTGCTATGATATGAAGACTGATTCTCTGCTGACATGAAGCCAGATTGTCTGTTACGGGACCTCTCTCCTCTGCCTGTGTGCTGGGCCTAAATATATGCCAATGGACTGTTGCACTGGTGGCTGACGTGAAGCCTGATTCTCTGCTATGATATGAAGACTGATTCTCTGCTGACATGAAGCCAGATTGTCTGTTACGGGACCTCTCTCCTCTGCCTGGATGCTGGGCCTAAATTTATGACAATGGACTGTTGCAGTGGTGGGTGACGTGAAGCCTGATTCTCTGCTATGACATGCAGACTGATTCTCTGCTGACATGAAGCCAGATTGTCTGTTACGGGACCTCTCTCCTCTGCCTGGATGCTGGGCCTAAATTTATGACAATGGACTGTTGCAGTGGTGGGTGACGTGAAGCCTGATTCTCTGCTATGACATGCAGACTGATTCTCTGCTGACATGAAGCCAGATTGTCTGTTACGGGACCTCTCTTCTCTGCCTGGGTGCTGGGCCTAAATATATGCCAATGGACTGTTGCAGTGGTGGTTGACGTGAAGCCTCATTATCTGCTATGACATGCAGACTAATTCTCTGCTGACATGAAGACAGATTGTCTGTTACGGGACCTCTCTCCTCTGCCTGGGTGCTGGGCCTAAATATATGCCAATGGACTGTTGCAGTGGTGGCTGACGTGAAGCCTCATTCTCTGCTATGACATGCAGACTAATTCTCTGCTGACATGAAGCGAGATCCTCTGTTACGGGACCTCTCTCCTCTGCCTGTTTGCTGGGCCTAAATATATGCCAATGGACTGTTGCAGTGGTGGCTGACGTGAAGCCTCATTCTCTGCTATGACATGCAGACTAATTCTCTGCTGACATGAAGCCAGATCCTCTGTTACGGGACCTCTCTCCTCTGCCTGTGTGCTGGGCCTAAATATATGCCAATGGACTGTTGCACTGGTGGCTGACGTGAAGCCTGATTCTCTGCTATGATATGAAGACTGATTCTCTGCTGACATGAAGCCAGATTGTCTGTTACGGGACCTCTCTCCTCTGCCTGTGTGCTGGGCCTAAATATATGCCAATGGACTGTTGCACTGGTGGCTGACGTGAAGCCTGATTCTCTGCTATGATATGAAGACTGATTCTCTGCTGACATGAAGCCAGATTGTCTGTTACGGGACCTCTCTCCTCTGCCTGGGTGCTGGGCCTAAATTTATGACAATGGACTGTTGCAGTGGTGGGTGACGTGAAGCCTGATTCTCTGCTATGACATGCAGACTGATTCTCTGCTGACATGAAGCCAGGTTGTCTGTTACGGGACCTCTCTCCTCTGCCTGGGTGCTGGGCCTAAATATATGCCAATGGACTGTTGCAGTGGTGGCTGACGTGAAGCCTCATTCTCTGCTATGACATGCAGACTAATTCTCTGCTGACATGAAGCCAGATCCTTTGTTACGGGACCTCTCTCCTCTGCCTGTGTGCTGGGCCTAAATATATGCCAATGGACTGTTGCACTGGTGGCTGACGTGAAGCCTGATTCTCTGCTATGATATGAAGACTGATTCTCTGCTGACATGAAGCCAGATTGTCTGTTACGGGACCTCTCTCCTCTGCCTGGGTGCTGGGCCTAAATTTATGACAATGGACTGTTGCAGTGGTGGCTGACGTGAAGCCTGATTCTCTGCTATGACATGCAGACTGATTCTCTGCTGACATGAAGCCAGATTGTCTGTTACGGGACCTCTCTCCTCTGCCTGGGTGCTGGGCCTAAATATATGCCAATGGACTGTTGCAGTGGTGGCTGACGTGAAGCCTCATTCTCTGCTATGACATGCAGACTAATTCTCTGCTGACATGAAGCCAGATTGTCTGTTACGGGACCTCTCTCCTCTGCCTGGGTGCTGGGCCTAAATATATGCCAATGGACTGTTGCAGTGGTGGCTGACGTGAAGCCTGATTCTCTGCTATGACATGCAGACTGATTCTCTGCTGACATGAAGCCAGATTCTCTGTTACGGGACCTCTCTCCTCTGCCTGGGTGCTGGGCCTAAATATATGCCAATGGACTGTTGCAGTGGTGGCTGACGTGAAGCCTCATTCTCTGCTATGACATGCAGACTAATTCTCTGCTGACATGAAGCCAGATCCTTTGTTACGGGACCTCTCTCCTCTGCCTGTGTGCTGGGCCTAAATATATGCCAATGGACTGTTGCACTGGTGGCTGACGTGAAGCCTGATTCTCTGCTATGATATGAAGACTGATTCTCTGCTGACATGAAGCCAGATTGTCTGTTACGGGACCTCTCTCCTCTGCCTGGGTGCTGGGCCTAAATTTATGACAATGGACTGTTGCAGTGGTGGCTGACGTGAAGCCTGATTCTCTGCTATGACATGCAGACTGATTCTCTGCTGACATGAAGCCAGATTGTCTGTTACGGGACCTCTCTCCTCTGCCTGGGTGCTGGGCCTAAATATATGCCAATGGACTGTTGCAGTGGTGGCTGACGTGAAGCCTCATTCTCTGCTATGACATGCAGACTAATTCTCTGCTGACATGAAGCCAGATTGTCTGTTACGGGACCTCTCTCCTCTGCCTGGGTGCTGGGCCTAAATATATGCCAATGGACTGTTGCAGTGGTGGCTGACGTGAAGCCTGATTCTCTGCTATGACATGCAGACTGATTCTCTGCTGACATGAAGCCAGATTCTCTGTTACGGGACCTCTCTCCTCTGCCTGGGTGCTGGGCCTAAATATATGCCAATGGACTGTTGCAGTGGTGGCTGACGTGAAGCCTCATTCTCTGCTATGACATGCAGACTAATTCTCTGCTGACATGAAGCCAGATTGTCTGTTACGGGACCTCTCTCCTCTGCCTGGGTGCTGGGCCTAAATATATGACAATGGACTGTTGCAGTGGTGGGTGACGTGAAGCCTGATTCTCTGCTATGACATGAAGACTGATTCTCTGCTGACATGAAGCCAGATTGTCTGTTACGGGACCTCTCTCCTCTGCCTGGGTGCTGGGCCTAAATTCATGACAATGGACTGTTGCAGTGGTGGGTGACGTGAAGCCTGATTCTCTGCTATGACATGCAAACTGATTCTCTGCTGACATGAAGCCAGATTGTCTGTTACGGGACCTCTCTCCTCTGCCTGGGTGCTGGGCCTAAATTTATGACAATGGACTGTTGCAGTGGTGGCTGACGTGAAGCCTGATTCTCTGCTATGACATGCAGACTGATTCTCTGCTGACATGAAGCCAGATCCTCTGTTACGGGACCTCTCTCCTCTGCCTGGGTGCTGGGCCTAAATTTATGAAAATGGACTGTTGCAGTGGTGGGTGATGTGAAGCCTGATTCTCTGCTATGACATGAAGACTGATTCTCTGCTGACATGAAGCCAGATTCTCTGTTACGGGACCTCTCTCCTCTGCCTGGGTGCCGGGGCCTAAATATCTGAGAATGGACTGTTCCAGTGGTGGGTGACGGGAAGCCAGATTCTCTGCTATCGGACCTCTCTCCAATTGATTTTGGTTAATTTTTATTTATTAAATTTTTATTTTAATTCATTTCCCTATCCACATTTGTTTGCAGGGGATTTACCTACATGTTGCTGCCTTTTGCAGCCCTCTAGCCCTTTACTGGGCTGTTTTACAGCCGTTTTAGTGCCGAAAAGTTCGGGTCCCCATTGACTTCAATGGGGTTCGGGTACGGGACGAAGTTCGGATCGGGTTCGGATCCCGAACCCGAACATTTCCGGGAAGTTCGGCCGAACTTCTCGAACCCGAACATCCAGGTGTTCGCTCAACTCTAATTATAATATTGTAGGGAACACAGTATCTTTGTCCTTAGACTGCTTGAATTCGTACTGACCCATAATTATTTTTTATTTAATGGGCGGTTCTTCCACCATCTCAGGGGGATGGCAGTGGGGAGTCCTTGTGCCCCTTCCTATGCCAACCTTTTCCTGGGCTGGTGGGAGGATACCCATATCTTTCCAGACCAGAACATGTGGTGGACAGACAAAATTGTGGTCTAGACGCGGTACATAGACGACGTGTTTCTAGTCTGGAAGGGGGGTTCGGACGAATTCGATAGGTTCATTGTGGAACTCAATGTGAACAAAATTGGTCTTCGGTTTACATCAGAGATCGATATGAAGACAATTGTTTTCCTGGATGTACGTGTTACGATCAGCGGTGACAGATTATTGGCCAACATCTTGAGAAAGACGACCGCTACCAATTCCCTCCTGCACTGGGATTGTTACCATCCGGTCCCCCTCAAACGAGGAATACCAAGGGGACAGTATCTCCGTGCACGAAGGAATTGCTCGGACAATCAAGCCTTCTTCAAGGAGGCAAAGAGACTACAAACAAGATTTAGAGAAAGGTGCTATCCGCAGGAACATCTGAATCGAGCCTTTAAAAACGCAGCAATCCAGGATTGCACCAGTCTTTTGGTCCCGAAACCGAGAGACCTAGATAAGACACAACCACCCCGCATTATTTCTACCTATGACTCAGCTAACAAAGACGTCATGAGGGTGCTCAGTAGATAGTGGTCCATATTACGAATGGACCAGGATCTATCCAGCATTCTTACGGAGAAACTGTGTGTCAGCTATAGGCGGGGTAAACGTCTCAAGGACCGTCTTGTGCACAGCCACTACGCTCCCCCCATTAGGGAAGGTACCTGGCTGGACCGCAAGCCGCTAGGTATGATCAGATGCGGGGCGTGTAAGGCATGCAAATACATATCTACCGCCAAAACAGTAACGTGCACAGCCACTAGACAAATATTTGACATCAGGGACTTATATATCTGCCAATGTCCCTGCCCCAAGGACTACATAGGGAAAACGATAAGAGAGCTACGTAGGAGAGTCTGTGAGCACGTTAATGATGTTATCAATAAAAAGGCCACACCAGTAGCCTCACATATCAACGATGTGCATGGGGGGGACCCTCTATGCCTCAAATTCTCTGTGTTAGAGCTGGTACCACCATCACCCAGAGGTGGGAACTGGGCCAATAAGATACTGCAAAAGGAATGTATGTGGATTCATAGATTCAGATCCCAGGTGCCTCTTGGTCTGAATGAAAGGTTGACATTTACCTGTTTCCTATGAATTGTGGTCTCGACAGAGATTTCCCTATCCACCTATATAAGCCGAGCATTATGTGATTGTTTACAGTGTACTGAAAATTAGACCACATGCGTAAAGCATGAAATATTATATCACTTTAGACATTGGTGACTCAATATCAGGTCATTGTCTTGAGATAACCACGAACCTTGGTTATCTCTTTTTGAGAATATATACATCAGGACTAAGTGTGACTGGGCTGCGATGTCCTTGAGATCTATCACTATGGTGTACCATATAAGTATCCATAATACTGCCCACTTAGTAGATGAATTGTGTCCCACAATTATTGTGTCTACCTTTCCCCACAATATAATCTCTCTCCACTCCATCCCTTTAAAAATCCTGTTGTGGGTGGGATATGGGAGGGATTAATATATATATACCTATATTAGGCATGCCTTCATTCATATTGAAGAGAAATGAGGGCTAATATCACCGTTTATCATAGAATTATAGGCATACCATAATCTATTATAAAATCTCCTTGCCTATATTAGACACAACTGAATCAATATGGTGAATAGGTTGTAAGTGGGGATGCAAATATCGTGTGGTGCGCAACAGCGCACCACAAGATTACATACACAGGAACTGGGAAGAGGCTTAAAAACCGGAAGCGGCCATTGCAGCACTGCCTGTGCCTCTTTATCTCTGGATAACCTGAACATCTACCCTGTGGAACGCATATGCGTTCCAGTAACAGGAAGTGGGGCCTAACCCGGAAGCAAGGTGAACTACCAATACGGCTTTAGGGCGCTAAGTGGCAGTACTTTAAAAACAGTTGCAGCACCAGTCTTAAACCGCCTACCAGGGGGAATAAGAGCAGAGGGAAGGACTCCAGTATGTAAGTTAAATCTACTTTGGTCATTTGAACCATGGATCTTTGATACTTTAATGTGTATTCAACATAAGCACTTTTGGTGATTACAATTCTTGATTTTAGTGTGGGCCTTACCAGGACTCCATGTTAGGGGGACAACATAAATAATACCTGGCTGAGATCTTCCCTACCATCTGAACTGTGAGTCCGCACTGATCATTGAACTTATTTATATCTAGATGATGAACACCAAATTGACCTTGGTACATGATCATTTTCTGCTCTATAGGATGCGGAATATACCATCTACCTTTAAAGGAGTCTGATGCAGGTACGATTATCAAAACGTGCATATAACTGGCCTGATATAATGCTATCAAGCATACCCATTGGCCTGATTATATCCCCCTGAATTTATTTAATGTAGAGCGATTATCCTACTCTGTCTGTGCGACCTGGCTTTATGCCGGTGTTTATCTTGTAGCACATTTTTGCATGACCTGGCTGTACGCTAGTATCTATATGGTTGCATTTATTCTGTATAGACTAACAGTTTTTATTTCACCTCCTGATGATCCCATAGCATTGTCTAGGGGGAAACACGTCAAGGTAGTTAAGGTGTATGATTATCAAATCAACCCTGACCAATCGTATGTCTTGTATATGTCTGTACTAATTGTATTGTCTTTCTCTTTGTCCTTTTTCATTTCATCCAGCTGATCTATATATGTATGATTAACTATTATCCTTACCTCATACCTGGGGCAATTTAGAACCAATCCTACTGCACCCTTATAGGGACCTGTGAGGGGTAGTAGAATAGGTACGTGGACAGGGGGCCTCCACCTTCAGGAGCCCTCCCTGGGCTGAGGACATAGGATAGGGGTAGATATAGGGACAATTATCCCCTCACCCCAGGCTATTAATTTATACTGGATGTGATTATCGGTTACACTATTCTGTTTGTATATTATTTGTGTCATTTATAGTGGACCCAATTGGGATCCCTTTTAAAGTATACCATTAAAGTTGTTGTTTTAAAGGTTTTTCTCTCTATGCTGGAATTATTTAAAATTATTAGGGTTAAAACACGAACATGGTGATAGATTAAACATGGCCGTTGGATTATTGCAGCAACACTGTCCCTAGCGCATGAGTGCTTGCCACAAATGCTTCTGTGACGAATACCACACCTCGTGCCCGCTTGACGTCGCCTATGTCGAGCTCGTGAGACGCAGTATGGTCAAGGGTTGCCAAAAACATGATGTTACGCCCTCCAGAGGACCAGGTAAGGTCTGCGTGGTACAGTTTACACAGACACCTCCTGTCCATACAGGCACAGAGAGGCAACAAGCTGAGAGAGCCTTTTTTACTGCCGCAGTGAATACAGTGATGTCTCAGCCCGGGTATCTGCCACCAGCTTCTCATTTGATATAAGCCCGGTCCGCTAACGGGATTATATAGGGTGAGAAATCAACCCACGGTAGCTTATAACTAGGCCAAAACATGGACATGGGGATTCGTGATCGAGAAACAAGATAGCACAAGATTAAATTATAAGGGCACACTAGATATAACAAAATATAAACAGAGAATATATACAGTGTTCTGAGGTTACAGATACAGGTTATATGGGTACAACAGGGTTAATCAGAGCAAAAGTAAGTTACTGGGTAAGATGAAAGTTCATTTTGGTTGTGGTGTGTTCTTTGCTGTAGTCAAATGAAGGGCAGTGATCTCAGCTAGTTCCTGGCTCCCCCCAAACACATCACATGATGTGACCCTTCTTCAGAGAAAGACACGCCCGCTTGCTGGCACAAGACTTTTAACCTGTAACCGGCCCCTCTCCTCCCGACCTTTGGGAGGAGCCCACCAACCCTGCTGGACTAGCTGCAAATGACCCACAAAACCCTTTAGGATTCATAGCTCCAGTCCAGAAGGTCACAGGGAGATCCGCCTGGGTTCTGGCTACAACTAGAGTCAAAACATGGTACCATTAGTTGGTTTCTGTGGGGAGATATATATATCTCCCTTCCCTGGCATCCCTCTATTAAAACAGGAACATGGACACCTTCCTCGTGGCCACCGGGACACAAATATGTATCCGGTTTGTGCCTGTGATGGCCTGGCGATTCATAATTCCTTATGAAATGTTGTTGCCATCATGTCTGGGAGGTAGCATTGATCCTGGGCAAGAGCTGAGATCCCCTGTTGGGTGTTTTCCTGCAGATTTGGTTGCCTCCAAACTGGCTGGTTGAGGTGTGACATTATCCACCTGTGGCCTCCTTGAAGACTGGACCCCTGAGGCTTTCGCCCTTGCTAGCTGACAAATCAATGGCTGGGGGGGTGGGAACATATTTTGCACGTACACTGACTGTGTACAAGCCAAAAGGTGAATCCACTGATAATCAGGGCTGCCAGTAAATAATAATCCATATTCCTGACAGCTTCCAACACTAATTATTATTAAAATGTGGCATTCCCTTATAATTTAATAATTTCATACTGTACTTTTTACTGAAATGCACTTATGCATTACAGAGGCCATTGAAGATTTTAGGCCATCTATAAAGTGTAAAAAAATACAGAATACAATGCAACAGCACTCTGCAAACACAAATAAAGTACAATAATGCCATAATTATAGAAAATATTCTGGTGCTAAGTGTAACTGCCATTTCACTACCAAAAATGAAATTCCTTACATATGTGATGCTGAAGGGAAGGTATTTATGAAGCTTTACTTTTCAGTTCATTTTTCCTTTCTGATATTCAGCCCTTAGCAACCCTATTTATTTGTGCCTCTATTTCAGCATCTTCCTAAAATGGCCTCTTCTGCTGCCGTCTTTGAGGCCATCCTGTATTTCCCTTCACATAACCCCCTGCTCTTGTTACATGAACTATAACCAAAAAAAAACAAACCAATAACCCCAAAAGGAATGCGGAAACCACGCATACAAAATATATGTAGTTTTATTAATACATGAAATAAACATACAATGACATAAGGCACACGGTCATGGGAGGATGGGATGGCCCGTGTATCGGAGCAGCACTCCCCACCCTCACATGCACCGTACTGACTAGGGAACAAACCAGAAAATCCAAAGTGCTAAACCACACTCTGGTGGGTCTGATGTAAAATTACCCAAAGTAACATATAGCTAAATGCATATCCTGAGTGTGCATAATGTTAGCTGCCACCCATGCCGTATCAACCAGCCCATAAAAATAATAGTGGTCAGTCTGCAATGGTTAAAAGGAAGGCTAGGTCACGAATATAAGGTGTAAACAGAGCGAGGACACAGCAGCGGTAACATATCAAGAAAATAACCTCTACATAAGGACACTATCAAAGAAAATAGGAATGCATTATTTACCCATAAGGTGTGGAAGCACCAGATGACTGGACAGATCTGTACCTCGATGCACGTTTTGACATTGACGTGCCGCTGCTCCGCAAAGAAACAGAATGGATTTTCAAGTTAGATACTGTACACCCCAAGGGATTAAATGAGCCAGTCTCATTTTCCTGCTTTATTTAGAAGGTTATGGGATGGCTGACACGGTCCTGACGTGTTTTAGTCCATCACTTTGTCATGACTACATACCTACCTGTACTGTGACATATGCACTGTGTGATCTTATCTATGACATCATTCCATGTTTTATATATGGGTTGGTCCACTCCATGTTAGTTGTTTTCTCCATTGTGTATGGCAGTGTGATGGTTAACTTGACTACTACACGGCGCCGTTTCCTTTATATAGGCCTCCTTTATATATCCTGATTAGCCATTTACAGCGGTGTCACTTGATATTATAGACCGCATATGATTGTTCCCCCATATGTTCGAGCGCTCCTCCCCCAGGATGTATCACGCTCTATGTCGCGGTGGCCGCGTCAGGGAGCGTGTCAGAGAACGCGCCTTCCTCTCTGATTGGTGGCTCATGCTGGCACACACCTTCTGGGGGCGGGTGTTAGATTATTTATATCCGTCGTGAGTTTGGCCGCACACGGCCATCACAGCTCCGATGTATGCATGCTACAGTGCGGCAGCTTCATTTGCATCTGATATTATTATGAACTATGTATCGCTCCTGATGACACATGACACAGTGTAGTCATGTAGAAACGCGGTGAGCGATCTGATGTGTTACTTATTGCTCAATAGGCAGGACAGTCTTAACAAGTGAATTTGTACTTACACTGGCTGTCCAGACTTGAGCGATTTAAAGCGTCATATACCGCTCACCTAGCAGGGCAGCGCTAAAAGGGTGCACCAGGACCCATTGTAGCTGCTTAAACCTTGCCGACCATCCACCCTATGGTTCAATACAAAGAGCATTAGGACAGATGTAAAGTGGATTAGATCTGCATTGCCAGTCCCTGATCTAAGTGCAGCAATATTGGTTGCTATAGGCTACACGTAGATCAGTGTGTCCCAACACTGAGTGTTAGTTAGCAACAGGCTACTAGTCAGGCCTTCAGAGTGTCGGATGGCTTATTACCTCATCCCTCTCCGCATCTCTGATTCCCTGTATGCCTGATTTGATCTATTATCCCTTTCCACTGATTCTAATAAAATCTTTATTATTTTAATTTTTAACGTTCCTCAGGCTGAGACTTAAAATAATATCCCCCAAAAAACTAAACAATTGGGAATTTATTTTCATATAATAGAAAATTATATAAAATATATAAACAAACCCTAAAAAACAACAATTTATGCATAATTAAAAATATATTACACATAATTTATAAGGTAAAGTGCAAAGTGCTATAGTAAATCAATACATAATCCAGTACAATGAGTGAATATATAAGTCAATACAAAAAAAAATAATTAAAAATAACACTGATGTAGTTCTACACGTGATGTGATGCACAATTTGATAGTCCCGCAACCCCTCAGAATCAGTAAATGTAGAGGTCCTAACCATGTATCTGCACACCCTGGCAGTTGTTACATGGAAAGGAGCCCCATCTAGGACCCTTACTCTTAAAGATGTAGGATGAAGATGGAGACACATAATGGCTATTCGTAAGCATATCTCCCAAATTTTTAGAGCGACGCCATGTAACTTGCAGATAATCCAAAAGTGTCTGTAGATCGTTATCTGATAACAATATGGTCCAATAGTTGGTAAGTATTTGACGTATTTTCCGCCATTGTGCATTAAAAGTTTTTTAGGAACCATTTTGGGGTATATATAGTGTATTAAATAACTATTATTATTTTATTTTTAGAGGGCAAGATAAAAAACAGAAATTTTTACATTGTTTTCTCGAATTTTTTTACCACGTTTACTGTGTGTTAAAAATTATTTTATTATGCTAATGATAAGGTCTGACTGGGGGTCTGGGGGTCCGACTGGTGGTCTGGAGGGTTCTAATGGGGTTATGGAGGTCTTATTGGGGATCTGGAGGTCTAATGGGGGTATGATTGAGGGTCTGGAGGTCTAACGAGGGTCTGATTGAGGGTCTGGAAGTCTAATGGCGATCTGAAGGTCTAATGGGGGCCTAATTGGGGATCTGATTGGGGGTCTGAATGTCTAATGGGAGTCTGATTGGGGGTCTGGAGGTCTAAGGGGGTCTTATTGGGGGGTCTGGAGGTCTAATGGGGGTCTGATTGGGGGTCAGGAGGTCTAATGGGGGTCTGAAGGTCTTGTCTAAGGTGTAATGGGGGTCTAAAGGTCTGGTCTGAGGTCTGATATGGGGCTCTGGAGCTCTGGTCTGAGGTCTGATATTGGGCTCTAGAGGTCTAATATTGTGGTCTGGAGGTCTAATGGGGGTCTAATATTGAGTCAGGGTCTTACATGGGTGTCTGATCTGAGGTCTAAAACTGGGCTCTTATATGGGGTCTGACATAGAGGTCTAAAGGGGGTTTGGTCTGAGATGGGTGAGTCTTATTTAGGGTTTTATATGGGTGTCTTATCTGAAAGGAAGGGAGTATTTTTTTGTACTGGTGCACAATATAAAGGGGTGTTTTTTTACTGATGCTCTGTGTGGTACCAGTATTTTCAGGGGGACTGTTTCTGCAGGATAGTATTGGGGGGCACTGCGGACACAGTATTCATGGTGGCAGGATGGGATGTTGAGAAGGTGAGGAGGAGGATGAAAAAGTAGGAAAGTAAAATGTCTGTTTGTTAAACTGCAGAGACAAGGCAAGGCTGAAAGAAGTCACTATGGCGGTCTGGTCTGACAGGAGAAGAAGAGGAAAGAGAATATCTACATCAGAGAGGAGACGTCACCGGAGGTACATATGTGGTGCTATATGACCCTGTATGTTCTGTAGCGCTGTATGTAATGTTTTCCATGTCTTAACAGCGCTGCCTTCTCTGCACTTTTTACCTGCTCATTACTTCAAATGCTACGGCGAGCAAGTGAACAGAGCAGAGATAGCATCTCTCATAAGAGGATAGGTCATCAGTAGTAAAAAGAGAACAACCCCTTTAACAGTAGGACTGGAGGGAAGGGGTTAGGTTGAGAATTTGGCATGGGGGTGTGTTTCAATTTTTGCCTTGGGCAGCAATAAAGCTAGGTGCATCAGCACCGAGTGAAGGGGATGGGGGGCCCAATCTGAACTCTTACACCAGGGCCCTTGAGCCTTTAGCTACGCCCCTGGTTGCATGTTTCTAGCTGCTACTATTCAGGAGAAAGAAGCATCTATATCAACCCTCCCACACAACTTTCTGCTCGAGCCCAGGCACTCAGTGCTGAGCTCCTCCTCCCGGGGCTCTCCCCATCTCTTGTTTATATCCAGGGGCGTAGCTAAAGGCTCATGGGCCCTGGTGCAAGAGTTTGGCTCGGGCCCCCCTTTCCCTCAGTGCTTTGTATGTCTTCTTATGCAGCACAAGGGTCTTTGGCCCCCCTCAGGCTCCTGGGCCCGGTAGCGACTGCTACCTGTGCACCCCCTATAGCTACGCCCCTGTTTATATCAGAGAGGACACGGCTGCACATGACAACGCTTTGAGAAGAGGCCTGCTCAATGTGAAAGTGACACGCGATTCTGGGTGTTATTATGAGGTGAAACTGAAAAATATTAAATTGTAAAGCACAAAAGCATTTATACAGCAGGATGTACTATACCATTAGGTTATAAAAAAAAATAAGTGGCAGTTACACTTTAATGTTCATGTTGCAATTAATAATGTTAATTACTGTAATATTTGGAATGCCCCAGCCATGAATCAACTCAGCATACAAATATGAATTGTATTATACTTGCATTTTTTAAAATGTATGTCTTTTAAATGCACAGTAAAAGCAAAGTTGAATGGGTCATCAGTTTCTTATGTAAACCATATAATGCTACTCTATAGGTTTACCAGGTTGTGCTTGATGACAAGTTTAGCAATGCTACAGCTATATATTTTATTTTTCTGTATGTCATTAAAATGTTCAAACTAGGAATAAAAGTTTGAAATCTGACTGCTGATACAAAGTAACAATAAATTGCATTGCTCTATAGGCTAAATGTATCATAGCGTCTCCCAAAAGGCAAGCCTTTTATGTGAAATGAACAAGAAGGAATTGCTTCCTGCCAGTCAGGCTAAGTTAAAGGGGCTGTACATAACACACAATAGGTTAAAAGATCAGATTTATTGTGAGAACTCTGAAGAGATATTTGGATGATACCACAGACAGCTCTTGAGATGTCAAAGATGATAATACAGTAACAACATTTGGGAAGTATCTGTAGCCTTGCACTTAGCCTTTTGGCAGGAATTTATTAAGACAGAATAAGACTGTGACTTTTCAATTCCGAGTGCAATTTGTTTCCCTAATGCATCTGCACAAGTAATGTGTGATGGAATTTTTCCCATCCCTGGTCTACTAGTTGTTGGTGATGATATGCTATAATAGGTTCTCACAAGCTATATCTCTGCAATATAAAACACAACACGTGTACATCTGTGGCCCAGTGTCAATTCCTTAAATGTACATCAGAAATGCATTAAATCTTCTGATTGCTATTCTGTTTGTAAGGCTTGTTGCTTCAAAATTTCCCCTGTAATGTACTGTGCTGATTACCTTGATTTACAGATATATCCATGGCAGAGCATGCTTACCTTGTTCACACATGCATTGCTACAGATGTGACCTGAGCCTTTTTTATTAGCGAAAATGACACAAATGTTCCTCTCCAGATGTATTGCCACTTGTGTCTTTAATATAGCAAAGATTTGCAAAGTTTCTGTGCATATTTCTTTCTCATTGCTGTATGTGATTGCTTTTTTCCTATGCATCTTAAAGAAAAAATACACTTTCTAAACTAAGGCTAGAGATGAGCAAAGTTTTGAAAAATTTGATTCCGCTGATTCGCTGAAGTTTGACAAGAAATTTGATTGGTTAACATCTAATTCGTCACGAATCGAGATAAAACAGGTATACCCATAAGTCACTGGGGCTGAGGGAATGTATGGAGTGGGCTTCTGCAGTAAGCCTGCTCCATATGCAGTGGGTGACGGATGTATCATACAGAAGACCCCCGGCCACAATGACCTGGTATGGCGATCCCACAGAACTCCGTAATTTAACCCCTCAGATGCCGCAATCAACACCAATCACAGTATGTGAGGTAAGCCAGAGGGATATATATATTTAAACATATTCGGTATTGTCTCATCTGAACTATTAAAATATTAATACAAATTTCCAGTGTGCTAATTGCTGTAATGGAAAAAAAGTTCAAAGCACACAATAGTACCAATAAAATCTTTAAAAAAAAATACCATATTTTCGCTCTATAAGATGCACCTGCCCATATGACGCAACTAGGTTTTTGAGGCAGAAAATAAGAAAACAATTTTTTTTTAACCAAAAGGTGTGTTTTGAACTAATAGTGATCTGTGGATGACACTGTTATGGAAGGAATCTGTGGATGACGCACTATTATGGGGGATCTGTAGATGGCACTGTTGTGGGGATCTGTGGATGACACTGTTATGAGGGGATCTGTGGATGACACTATTATGAGGGAGATCTGTAGATGACACTGTTATCGGAGGGGATCTGTGGATGACATTGTTATGAGGGATCTGTGAATGACACTGCTATAGGGGGATCTGTGAATGACACTGTTATGGAAGGGGATCTGTCGATGAAACTGTTATGGGGGATCTATGAATGACACTGCTAAAGGGGTTCTGTGGATGACACATACAGTCAGGTCCATAAATATTGGAACATCAACACAATTGTAACATTTTTGGCTCTATACACCACTACAATGGATTTGAAATTAAACAAACAAGATGCACTTTAACTGCAGACTGTCAGGTATTTACATCCAATCAGGTGAACGGTGTAGGAATTACAACAGTTTGCATATGTGCCTCCCACTTGTTAAGGAACCAAAAGTAATGGGACAATTGGCTTCTCAGCTGTTCCATGGCCAGATGTGTGTTATTCCCTCATTATTTCAAATACAATGAGCAGATACAAGGTCCAGAGTTCATTTCAAGTGTGCTATTTGGATTTTGAATCTGTTGCTGTCAACTCTCAAGATAAGATCCAAAGAGCTGTCACTATCTGTGAAGGAAGCCATCATTAGGCTAAAAAAAATAAAAATAAAATCAGAGAGCTAGCAAAAACATTAGGCGTGGCCAAAACAACTGTTTGGAACATTATTAAAAAGAAGGAGCTCAGCATTACCAAAAGATCCGGAAAACTGTGATGGATGACCAAATAATTATTTCCCTGGTGAAGAAAACACCCTTCACAACAGTTGGCCAGATCAAGAACACTCTCCAGGAGGTAGGTGTATGTGTTTCAAAGTCAAGAATCAAGAGAAGACTTCACCATAGTGAATACAGAGGGTTCACCGCAAGATGTAAACCATCGGTGAGCCTCAAAAACAGGAAGGCCAGAGTAGAGTTTGCCAAACACATCTAAAAAAGCCTTTCACAGTTCTGGAACAACATCCTATGGACAGATGAGACCAAGATCAACTTGTACCAGAGTGATGGGAAGAGAAGAGTATGGAGAAGGAAATGAACTGCTCATCATCCTAAGCATACCACCTCATCAGTAAAGCATGGTGGTGGTAGTGTAATGGCGTGGTCATGTATGGCTGCCAATGGAACTGGCTTTCTTGTATTTATTGATGATGGATGAATTCTGAAGTGTTTCAGGCAATATTATCTGCTCATATTCAGCCAAATGCTTCAGAACTCATTGGACGGCGCTTCACAGTGCAGATGGACAATGACCCAAAGCATACTGCAAAAGCAACCAAAAAGCTTTTTAAGGGAAAGAAGTGGAATGTTATGCAATGGCCAAGTCAATCGCCTGACCTGAATCCGATTGAGCATGCATTTCACCTGCTGAAGACAAAACTGAAGGGAAAATGCCCCAAGGACAAGCAGGAACTAAAGACAGTTGCAGTAGAGGCCTGACAGACCATCACCAGGGATGAAACCCAGTGTCTGGTGATGTCTATGCGTTCCAGACTTCAGGCTGTAATTGACTGCAGAGGATTTGCAACCAAGTATTAAACAGTTAAAGTTTGATTTATGATTATTATTCTGTCCCATTACTTTTGGATCCTTAACAAGTGGGAGGCACATATGCAAACTGTTGTAATTCCTACACTGTTCACCTTATTTGGATGTAAAGACCCTCGAATTAAAGCTGACAGTCTGCAGTTAAAGCACATCTTGTTCGTTTCATTTCAAATCCATTGTGGTGGTGTATAGAGACAACATTTTTAGAATTGTGTTGATGTTCCAATATTTATGGACCTGACTGTATATAGCATATTATGCTATATAGGTGTCATCCACATATCCCCCCCCCCCCATAACATTGACCTTGTGTAAATAGTGACCCCCCTCAATACAGGGGGTGGAGGCCGGCAACTTGTGTTGGAATCGTGATGGGTCTTGGTGCAGTCACTGTTCTGTATTACACCAGGCCCCTCTTACAGCAGTATTTATTACGTGAAGTCATGGGTAAAGCTTTGTTAAGGTATAGCAATCCTCTTCATCAGTTGCACACGTAGTACTCACTATGCAACTCCCGTAGCAGGCAGGGCGGCCGGCAGCGTAACGTCACTCACTCCGTCACGCACCTGCTCTGTCTGCTTCATTTACAAAGTAGGAGGAGCATATGCACGAGTAAGTGAGTGACCGGCCAGCCTGCCTGCTACGGGAGTTTCGTAGTGATTACTACGTGTGCTACTGCTGCAGAGGATTACTATACCTTAGCAAAGCTTTACCCATGACTTCACTTAATAAATACTGCTATGAGCGGGTCCCAGTGTGATAGAGAACAGTGACTGCACCGGGCCCCGCTGCGATTCCAACACAATTTGCTGGCCTCTAGCCCCTCCTCCCTCCCCTCTGATACATCGCAGGCCACGCTGTGCAGCATCGTGGCCGGCGATGTATCAGTGCAAAGTAAAAATGGCAGCATTCGCTCCATAAGACGCACTTTTGGGGGGGGTGCGTCTTATACGAAAAATATGGTACACAAGTTTGAAATCGCCATATTCGTATTGAACCGCAGAATAGGAAGGTTATGTCATTTTTAGCACAAAGCTGTGATGTAAAAACCTCAAAAACCTTGGCGGAATAGAATATATATATATATATATATATATATATATATATATATATTTCAATTTAACTCCATAAATATTTTTGGGGTCCTTGCAAATAACAAACACAGTAAATTGAATGGTGCTCTTAAAAAGTACAACTTATACCCCCAAAAATAAGCCCTCATATGGCTATATGAATGGCAAATTGAAAAAAAATATGACTATTGGGACCTTGAGAGAGAAAAAAAAAATGAAAAAACAAAAATGGGCCCGTACTATATGCTCTGAAAACAATACAAACAATGAAGAACTTTAAAAAATGGACAGAGAATAAATATAAAAATTGTGGGGATTTGCTCTAGTAGACAGGCTAGTGAACGCAGTACAGAGGCAACCACAAAGACTTCAACTTAAACAGTTCAGTGTTTTATTGACACATAGGGAAAAACAAAAAGTAACGGTTTGCAGTCTTGGTGTTTGTTCACACCATAAAAAGTCCACAGAACAAAAGCCTTTACCTGGTCAGCAGTTTTTCCACCCGCAGTTCACAGCAGGCTTTAGGGCCTGTTTCCCAGCAGGCGTCTCTCAGCCCTTTAGCACGGCACAAGTTCTCAGTTCCAAAACACACAGAGACTGACAGCGCTCCACTGTCAGATGGAGGATAATCCACACCCAGTTGAGACTGCTGGCTGGGTTTTATACAGACCAATAAAGACCCGGCCTGGATCGTGGGGAGCAGCCACCCACCCAGCACTTTGGCTACTCCCAGTAAGAGCCAGCCCGGATCGGCTTTACATCCATACTAACAAAAAACGGTGTCAGTCAGCACTAGCTGCCGCTGACACTTAAAACTACGGGCTCTTACCTCACCGAGGCCAGGAATCTCGGTGACACATACCTTCCATCAATGACAGCCCCTTGCACCTTCCTACAAAACGTACACAATAAAATTGTAAATGGCTCTGTTCTGTCAAATGGAAAACTACTGAAATAACATAAATGATGGTATTTTTTAACACTGTAGACATAATTCCACTTAAAAAAAAAGAATGATTTCCATATTCCAAGTGTAAAACTGAAAACTATACAAATATATACTATAAAAAAGGGGGCCATATGTGGCCAATAGTTGACTATAACATTTTATCTAGCAATTAATGTTACACTTACCTCTAACCCTTGCATCCTGAAACTACATATGAAGAGCACCTCATGGTGCAGCAGGTGACCGGCCGTTGGATCAAACAAACTGATAAAACAGGAGAGAAAAATGGTCATGAAGCTATCCCGGCATGACACAATAAGAAAGCCCCCCCTTCCACCCCAAAAGCCCCCCTTCCATCCCAGATAGAATACTCTTCTTCTGCCATCTGCTTTTTCTCATTATCCAATACTGATATGTTATCAGGAAAATCCAGCACCTCCTCTCTCTGCATTATTTAAGTGTACTTATTATAGTACTTATATATTCCACAATGCGTTACATATATTAGCGTCAAGCTGCACCCAATGGGGCTCACAATCTAAGTTCCCTATCATAGTGGGAATAACTGAGACATGGCTGGATGATAGCTTTGACTGGGCGGTTAATGTACAAGGTTACAGTCTGTTTAGAAAGGATCGTCAAAACCGGAGAGAAGGAGGGGTCTGCCTCTATGTAAAGTCCGGTCTAAAGCCCACACTCCGCGAAGATATAAATGAGGGACATGAACATGTGGAGTCACTGTGGGTAGAGATACATGGAGCTAAAAACAACAATAAATTACTAATAGGAGTTTACTATAAACCACCTAATATACCAGAGTCCACAGAAAATCTATTACTAAACAAGATAGACGAGGCGGCAAATCATAATGAGGTGGTTATTATGGGGGACTTCAACTACCCAGATATAGACTGGGAAACTGAAACTTGTATATCTCCTAAAGGAAACAGGTTCTTGGCAATAACCAAAGACAATTACCTCTCCCAACTGGTTCAGGACCCGACTAGAGGGACGGCCATACTGGACTTAGTATTAACCAATAGGCCGGACAGAACAACAGACGTGCAGGTTGGGGGACACCTGGGAAATAGTGACCACAAAGTAATAACCTTCCAATTATCATTCAAAAGAGCGTTTCTACAGGGAGGAACAAAAATACCAAACTTCAAAAAAGCTAAATTTAGCCAACTAAGAGAGGCCATAGGCCAAACTAACTGGGACAAAGTCCTCAAAAATAAAAATACAGCCACAAAATGGGATATCTTTAAAAACATCCTAAAATCTCATTGTGAGAGGTACATACCGTATGGTAATAAAAGGTTAAGGAATAAAAAGAAACCAATGTGGATAAATAGAACTGTAACGAAAGCAATAAATGACAAAAAGAAAGCATATCATTCACTGAAACAGGAGGGGAGCACGGAAGCACTGAAAAACTATAAGGAAAAAAATAGAACATGTAAAAAACAAATAAAAGCGGCCAAACTAGAGACCGAGAGATTAATTGCCAAAGAGAGTAAAACTAACCCTAAAATATTCTTCAATTATATAAATGTTAAAAAGTATAAATCTGAAGGTGTCGGCCCTTTAAAGAGTAATGAGGGGGAAGTCGCAGAGAGCGATGAGGAGAAAGCAAAGCTGTTAAATATTTTTTTCTCCAATGTATTCACTGAGGAAAATAAATTGTCAGATGACATGCAGAATGCAAAAATAAATTCCCCATTAAAAGTGTCCTGTCTGACCCAGGAAGAAGTACATCAGCGACTTAAAAAGATTAAAATAGACAAATCGCCAGGACCGGATGACATACACCCCCGTATCCTAAAGGAATTAAGTAATGTCATAGCCAGACCCTTATTTCTGATATTTGCAGACTCTATACTGACAGGGAATGTCCCACAGGATTGGCGCATGGCATATGTGGTGCCAATATTCAAAAAGGGGCCAAAAACAGACCCTGGAAACTATAGGCCGGTAAGTTTAACATCTGTTGTGGGTAAACTGTTTGAAGGTTTTCTGAGAGATGCTATATTAGAGCATCTCAACAGAAATAAGCAAATAACGCCATATCAGCATGGCTTCGTGAGGGATCGGTCATGTCAGACTAATTTAATCAGTTTCTATGAGGAGGTAAGTTCTAGACTTGACAGCGGCGAATCAATGGATGTCGTATATCTGGACTTCTCCAAAGCATTTGACACTGTACCACATAAAAGGTTAGTATATAAAATGAGAATGCTCGGACTGGGAGAAAACATCTGTATGTGGGTAAGTAACTGGCTCAGTGATAGAAAACAGAGGGTGGTTATTAACGGTACACACTCAGATTGGGTCACTGTCACTAGTGGGGTACCTCAGGGGTCAGTATTGGGCCCTATTCTCTTCAATATATTTATTAATGATCTTGTAGAAGGCTTGCATAGTAAAGTATCAATTTTCGCAGATGACACTAAACTGTGTAAAGTAATTTACACTGATGAGGACAGTATACTACTACAGAGGGATCTGGATAGACTGGAGGCTTGGGCAGATAAGTGGCAGATGGGGTTTAACACTGATAAATGTAAAGTTATGCACATGGGAAGGAAAAATGCAAGTCAACCGTACGTACTAAATGGTAAAACACTCGGTAACACTGACATGGAAAAGGATCTAGGAATTTTAATAAACAGCAAACTAAGCTGCAAAAACCAGTGTCAGGCAGCTGCTGCCAAGGCCAACAAGATAATGGGTTGCATCAGAAGGGGCATAGATTCCCGTGATAAGAACATAGTCCTACCACTTTACAAATCGCTAGTCAGACCACACATGGAGTACTGTGTACAGTTCTGGGCTCCTGTAAACAAGGCAGACATAGCAGAGCTGGAGAAGGTCCAGAGGAGGGCAACTAAAGTAATAACTGGAATGGGGCAACTACAGTACCCTGAAAGATTATCAAAATTAGAGTTATTCACTTTAGAAAAAAGACGACTGAGGGGAGATCTAATTAATATGTATAAATATATCAAGGGTCAGTACAGAGATCTATCCCATCAGCTATTTATCCCCAGGACTGTGACTGTGACGAGGGGACATCCTCTGCGCCTGGAGGAAAGAAGGTTTGTACACAAACATAGAAAAGGATTCTTTACGGTAAGAGCAGTGAGAATATGGAACTCTCTGCCTGAGGAGGTGGTGATGGTGAGTACAATAAAGGAATTCAAGAGGGGCCTGGACGTATTTCTGGAGCTTAATAATATTACAGGCTATAGCTACTAGAGAGGGGTCTTCCTCTGGATCAACTTGCGGGATAACAGGCCGAACTGGATGGACAAATGTCTTTTTTCGGCCTTATGTACTATGTTACTATCAGTATGTCTTTGGAGTGTAGGAGAAGACTACATGCAGATGTTGTCCTTGGTCAGATTTTAACCTAGAAGCCTAGCACTGCAAAGCACCAGTGCTAACCACTGAGCCACCATGCTGCCCTGCTGACTTTTCTCGACATGGAGACTGCAAAGGATGATTTGGAAGAAGTAAATCTAGCAAAAGATGAGGATGGTCATCACTGAGACCTGGCCCCACTAAAAGGTGCATACAAGAATGATTTCTATATTCCAAGTGTAAAATCAAAAACTATACAAATATATATTATGAAGGAGGAGGAGGATCATTAGGAGCAATAGATGACATTGAAGTCAATGGGAAGGAACAACAACTTCCTTCTGCTGATGTTGATGAGCCCTGACTTCTGGAAAGGGGATAAGGTCTGGTGGGCGATACAGTGGCTCTTGCATCAGGCTGTAACACTAAATTTTTCCACAACACTTCATGGTAACACTCCATGTGTTGACGCAGGGCCATCATGTCAACATTAGCACCCTGGCCGCATTTCACCTTCTGCCAACACATCCTGCATACTGCCACACTAACGTCCCCCAGCACTGCTGAGTAAGGCATTTTCCCTCCACCACTAAATGATGCCTGCTTTTATGAACCCCTGCACTGTTAGTGTGTTCCTCATAGGTAGTCTCCTGAGTGTATCTCGCCCGCATTTGGCTGCTCTCCCACTGATTTTACCCTACTGTCTCCTGTGTACACTGCCACCCTCGCCCCTGATGATGACGAAACCCCCTCTTCACCCAGCTCCCACGTGTAATCAGCTACATCGTCATCTTCCTGTGTTTGGTCGATACTTGTGATATCCTAACATATCTCTTGTGCACGTCCCTGACCTCTTGCAAAATGTGCTCCCACCCGACTGTCATCATCGATAGTTGCATGCCTAGAGGAGTCCACAGTGGACCTCTTCTCCAAGTCTGGGCTGGCCTATAACTGCTGACTGTCCTCACAAAGCTCATCCTCATTGAAAAGTGAAGCAGAGTCGGCAGCATACATTACTTGTTGCAGAAGGAGCAGCAAAAGCAAGAGGCAAATTCAGGACAGGTGAGGGCACATAGGTAGTTTCTGGGCCATACCAACTAATCATGGTCTCACAGGAACACACTGATTCCTGGCTGTGGGAAGCACTTGAGACGATGTTGAAGAGAAACTCAACCATTCCAGTACAGCTGGATGAAAATACAACCCCTGGATGACAGTGGTAGCTTTGGCCTGTTGCTGTAGCTGCTCCTACCACTGCTTTTGCTGCTACTTGTGCCAGCTATAACAACATTTTTCTCCCTGCCCGTTCCTTTGGAGGGCCCAGGCAACTGTCTGTTGGACATAGTGTACAGTAACTGTATCAGTAATATAATGGATTAACTAAGAAAGTGGAACCAATTGAAAGAGATCAACACAGCGATATATTAGACCGCCCAGTAGGTGACTGGGAATGTGGCTGCAGTTTAACAAGCTGTACATGGCGATATATTTGACTGCCCTTTAATACTGAGGCACACTAATTCTACAGTGGGATGCGAAAGTTTGGGCAACCTTGTTAATCGTCATGATTTTCCTGTATAAATCGTTGGTTGTTATGATAAAAAATGTCAGTTAAATATATCATATAGGAGACACACACAGTGATATTTGAGAAGTGAAATGAAGTTTATTGGATTTACAGAAATTGTGCTATAATTGTTTAAAAAAAAATTAGGCAGGTGCATAAATTTGGGCACTGTTGTCATTTTATTGATTCCAAAACCTTTAGAACTAATTATTGGAACTCAAATTGGCTTGGTAAGCTCAGTGACCCCTGACCTACATACACAGGTGAATCCAATTATGAGAAAGAGTATTTAAGGGGGTCAATTGTAAGTTTCCCTCCTCGTTTAATTTTCTCTGAAGATTAGCAATATGGGGGTCTCAAAACAACTCTCAAATGACCTTAAGACAAAGATTGTTCACCATCATGGTTTAGGGGAAGGATACAGAAAGCTGTCTCAGAGATTTCAGCTGTCTGTTTCCACAGTTAGGAACATATTGAGGAAATGGAAGACCACAGGCTCAGTTCAAGTTAAGGCTCCAAGTGGCAGACCAAGAAAAATCTCGGATAGACAGAAGCGACGAATGGTGAGAACAGTCAGAGTCAACTCACAGACCAGCACCAAAGACCTACAACATCATCTTGCTGCAGATGGAGTCACTGTGCATCGTTCAACCATTCGGCACACTTTACACAAGGAGATGCTGTATGCGAGAGTGATGCAGAGGAAGCCTTTTCTCTGCCCACAGCACAAAAAGTGCCACTTGAGGTGGGCTAAAGCACATTTGGACAAGCCAGCTTCATTTTGGAATAAGGTACTGTGGTCTGATGAAACTAAAATTGAGTTATTTGGCCATAACAAGGGGCATTATGCATGGAGGAAAAAGAACATAGCATTCCAAGAAAAACACCTGCTACCTACAGTAAAATATGGTGGTGGTTCCATCATGCTGTGGGCTGTGTGCCAGTGCAGGGACTGAGAATCTTGTCAAAGTTGAGGGACGTATGGATTCCACTCAGTATCAGCAGATTCTGGAGACCAATGTCCAGGAATCAGTGACAAAGCTGAAGCTGCGCCGGGGCTGGATCTTTCAACAAGACAATGACCCTAAACACTGCTCAAAATCCACTAAGGCATTTATGCAGAGGAA
The DNA here is from genome assembly GCF_014858855.1 of Bufo gargarizans. NCBI lineage: Eukaryota > Metazoa > Chordata > Amphibia > Anura > Bufonidae > Bufo > Bufo gargarizans. The sequence goes on from NC_058084.1 coordinate 275,280,539, forward strand.
CAAGTACAACGTTCTGGAATGGCCATCTCAGTCCCCAGACCTGAATATAATAGAAAATCTGTGGTGTGACTTAAAGAGAGTTGTCCATGCACGGAAGCCATCAAGCCTTAATGAACTAAAGATGTTTTGTAAAGAGGAATGGTCCAAAATACCTTCAACCAGAATCCAGACTCTCATTGGAACCTACAGGAAGCGTTTAGAGGCTGTAATTTATGCAAAAGGAGGATCTACTAAATATTGATTTCATTTCTTTTTTGTGGTGCCCAAATTTATGCACCTGCCTAATTTTGTTTAAACAATTATAGCACACTTTCTGTAAATCCAATAAACTTCATTTCACTTCTCAAATATCACTGTGTGTGTCTCCTATATAATATATTTAACTGAAATTTTTTATCGTAACAACCAACGATTTATACAGGAAAATCATGACGATTAACAAGGTTGCCCAAACTTTCGCATCCCACTGTATGTATAAGGTAACACATTAACTAGAAATGTGGTAACAGTTCAAGAGACTAAGTGGGATAAGACTTTTTTAAGGCTGTTACATCACAGGGGATGTCTACCTGCAGATTGTCTGACTACACAGCATTATAGATTTTATTGCTTTCCCAGGATACTTACTTTACCATTGTAGCACCCATTTTAGAAAAAAAATAATTATATGTTTCCACCAAGTGCAAGGAAATTCGGATTTGTCGCTAACCCCTTTTTTCTAACCTGAGTATCGAATTCCACTTTGGATGCTTTAATTTGCTCAACACTAACCATAGCAATGGAAAAAGAAAACAGTAAGGATCTAATTACAACATGGACCAAACTGTCACTTGGAATGAAAAAAAAAGGAAAGGTTATAATTATTTAAAAGTGGGGGGAAATAGCAGTGCGTCTTATATGGCGAATGTAGCTGATTTTGCCCAGTTTTCAATGATACACCCGCCGCGATGCCGTGCGGCGGGTGTATCAGCTGTGAGGGAGGAGGGGCTGGGGGGGCGGCATCTGCATTTATAATGACAGCGGGGCCTGTGCAGTGACTGTATTCTACTACACGGGCCCCGCTTACTGTATAATCATATCCCTAATAGTTAATTGTTGTATGCATGTAATCGCATAATGAGCGATAATGAGCGCTGTGTATCACCGTACTTACAATTAGAAGCGCTCGCCGTTCGGAGCAGAGAGGAGGGAGGAGGCAGGCCGGGAGGACGGGCGCTGGCAACGTGAGTCATACGTAACGCGCCTGCGCTGCCCACTTTATGAATGAAGCAGGCGGCGTGGGCGCATGACGGATGACTCACGTTGCCAGCGCCTGTTGTTATGGGGGATCTGTGGGTGACGCACTGTTATGGGGGATCTGTGGGTGACGCACTGTTATGGGGGATCTGTGGGTGATGCACTGTTATGGGGGATCTGTGAGTGACGCACTGTTATGGGGGATCTGTGAGTGATGCACTGTTATGGGGGATCTGTGAGTGACGCACTGTTATGGGGGATCTGTAAGTGATGCACTGTTATGGGGATCTATAGGTGACACACTGTTATGGGGGATCTGTGGGTGATGCACTGTTATGGGGGATCTATAGGTGACGCACTGTTATGGGGGATCTGTGGGTGACGCACTGTTATGGGGGATCTGTGAGTGATGCAGAATGTGATTTTTTGTAAGTAGTAGGAGCAATGATAGTGAGCTGTGATAGTGCCACCCCCTCATTGTACCCCTCAGATGCCGCATTCATGCATAATCGTGGCATCTGAGTGTAAAAACATGTGTGAAATTAATATTAAACATTTTTTTTTATCAAACTTACAGCATCCATTTGCTTATGACGGACCGGCCGCCGCCATCTTGCTTGAAGATCTGGCCAAAATATTGCGCAGCTCGAGATTATGCCATCACGCCAGCCGACGGAATTTTGTCAGAGATCTTCAACCAAGATGGCGGCTGGTGGCCCATTGCACGCAAATGGAGGAGGTAAGAATTTTTTTTTTTTTTTTTTTATACTATTTCAGGTTAAATTGATTCTCTTACACGAAGCATAAGGAAATTTGGCTTCAAGGCGAATCGAATTTATCCAGAAATTAGGAACAAATTCCACTTCGTGAGATTAGATTCGCTCATCTCTAAAAATTATATTGTACTTACTAATGTAGCCTTTGTTGAAATTATGCGCCATTTTCCATATTTCAAGGTATGCTACCTTGTTTACAAAGTATTTTGTGCTGTCCACACAGAGGTCCTATCCGTAAAATGTCTGCTGATGGAGGGTCATGTGACCAGGCAGATCACCTCCTTTACCTTCACTAAACTCCCAACAGAACAAGTTCAGGTGGCAGGAGCAGTGTATTTGAATGGATGAGACATCACATGAAGGTGAACTGCCCGGTTACATGACCCTCCATCAGCAACCATTTTATGGACAAGACACTGTGGACAGTGCAAAAGACTTTGTAAACAAGGGAGCTTACCTTATGAAATGGTGCAGAATTCCAACAAAGGCTATATTAGTAAGTGTCATATAATTATTTCACAAACACATTGGTGAACAATCAACAGAAAGTGCCCAAACCCACTAAAGATAATAGTGTGTATGTATGCCGCAAAGCTGTGTATGTGGCAGCAGTGTAGCAACTGTGTGTGCAGTAGAGCTGTGTGTGTGTGTGTGTGTATGTCAGCTATATACGCAGCAGGCTGTGTGTGTGTCTCAGTTGTGCATTCAGCAGTGCTATCTGTGTGTAATGTGTGTTCATGTATAATGTGTGTGCTGTAGAACTGTGTGTATATGTCTACTGCACTGCTGTGTATATAATTTGTTTATAATATTCATACTATAGAGCTATGTGTATTTGTATAATGCCATGATTATGGAGAGTAAAAAACAAACAAAAAACAAATTAATAATGTAGCAGAACAAGCATAGCAGGACACCACAGAGTGACAACAGGAGACATTTTTACTTGGATTTGATCAGGTAACCACATGCACCATTGCTGTTTGTTTCAATGGTCAACAGTAGGGATGAGCGAACTCGAACTGTATAGTTCGGGTTCGTACCGAATTTTGGGGTGTCCGTGACACGGACCCGAACCCGGACATTTTCGTAAAAGTCCGGGTTCGGGTTCGGTGTTCGTCGCTTTCTTGGCGCTTTTGTGACGCTTTCTTGGCGCTTTTTGAAAGGCTGCAAAGCAGCCAATCAACAAGCGTCATACTACTTGCCCCAAGAGGCCGTCACAGCCATGCCTACTATTGGCATGGCTGTGATTGGCCAGAGCACCATGTGACCCAGCCTCTATTTAAGCTGGAGTCACATAGCGCCGCCCGTCACTCTGCTCTGATTAGCGTAGGGAGAGGTTGCGGATGCGACAGTAGGGCGAGATTAGGCAGATTAACTCCTCCAAAGGACTTCACTTGATTAATCGATCGATCTGCAGCTGTGCATCATTGAGCTGCTGAAATTCAAATGCTCACTCACTGTTTTTAGGCTGCCCAGACCGTTTGTCAGTCACTTTTTTCTGGGGTGATCGGCGGCCATTTTGTGTCTTGTGCGGTGCTGCGACCAAGTGCATCCAAGCTGCGACCAAGTGCATTTAACCCTCAATGGTGTGGTTGTTTTTTGGCTAAAGCCTACATCAGGGTGAAGCTGTCACACCAAGTGCATTTAACCAGCAATAGTCTGTTCATTTTTTTGGCCATATACTAAATCAGGGGCAAGCTGCGCCTGTCACCAAGTGCATTTAACCCTCAATGGTGTGGTTGTTTTTTGGCTAAAGCCTACATCAGGGTGAAGCTGTCACACCAAGTGCATTTAACCAGCAATAGTCTGTTCATTTTTTGGCCATATACTACATCAGGGGCAAGCTGCGCCCGTCACCAAGTGCATTTAACCCTCAGTAGTGTGGTGCGTCAAGCTGTGACACCAAGTGCATTTAACCAGCAATAGTCTGTTCATTTTTTGGCCATATACTAAATCAGGGGCAAGCTGCGCCCGTCACCAAGTGCATTTAACCAGCAATAGTGTGGTTATTTTTTGGCCATATCCCAGTCTAATTCTGTCACTAAATCCATACCGGTCACCCAGCGCCTAAATACTAGGCCTCAAATTTATATCCCGCTAAATCTCTCGTTACCGCTGTCCTGTTGTGGCTGGGAAAGTTATTTAGTGTCCGTCAAAGCACATTTTTTGTTCTGGGTTGAAGTACAATTCCCAATTTAGCAATTTCATAATTTAGTGGTTCCTGCTATATCAGAGCTATTTGAAATCTATCCCTAAAAGGGTATATAATATTCAAGGTGCACATTGGGTCATTCAGAATAACTTCACACACACCCGCTACTGTGTATTTCCAAGTCTAATTCTGTCACTAAACCCATACCTGTCACCCAGCGCCTAAATACTAGGCCTCAAATTTATATCCTGCTAAATCTCTCGTTACCGCTGTCCTGTTGTGGCTGGGAAAGTTATTTAGTGTCCGTCAAAGCACATTTTTTGTTCTGGGTTGAAATACAATTCCCAATTTAGCAATTTCATAATTTAGTGGTTCCTGCTATATCAGAGCTATTTGAAATCTATCCCTAAAAGGGTATATAATATTCAAGGTGCACATTGGGTCATTCAGAATAACTTCACACACACCCGCTACTGTGTATTTCCAAGTCTAATTCTGTCACTAAACCCATACCTGTCACCCAGCGCCTAAATACTAGGCCTCAAATTTATATCCTGCTAAATCTCTCGTTACCGCTGTCCTGTTGTGGCTGGGAAAGTTATTTAGTGTCCGTCAAAGCACATTTTTTGTTCTGGGTTGAAATACAATTCCCAATTTAGCAATTTCATAATTTAGTGGTTTCTGCTATATCAGAGCTATTTGAAATCTATCCCTAAAAGGGTATATAATATTCAAGGTGCACATTGGGTCATTCAGAATAACTTCACACACACCCGCTACTGTGTATTTCCAAGTCTAATTCTGTCACTAAACCCATACCTGTCACCCAGCGCCTAAATACTAGGCCTCAAATTTATATCCTGCTAAATCTCTCGTTACCGCTGTCCTGTTGTGGCTGGGAAAGTTATTTAGTGTCCGTCAAAGCACATTTTTTGTTCTGGGTTGAAATACAATTCCCAATTTAGCAATTTCATAATTTAGTGGTTTCTGCTATATCAGAGCTATTTGAAATCTATCCCTAAAAGGGTATATAATATTCAAGGTGCACATTGGGTCATTCAGAATAACTTCACACACACCCGCTACTGTGTATTTCCTAAGTCTAATTCTGTCACTAAACCCATACCTGTCACCCAGCGCCTAAATACTAGGCCTCAAATTTATATCCTGCTAAATCTCTCGTTACCGCTGTCCTGTTGTGGCTGGGAAAGTTATTTAGTGTCCGTCAAAGCACATTTTTTGTTCTGGGTTGTAAATACAATTCCCAATTTAGCAATTTCATAATTTAGTGGTTTCTGCTATATCAGAGCTATTTGAAATCTATCCCTAAAAGGGTATATAATATTCAAGGTGCACATTGGGTCATTCAGAATAACTTCACACACACCCGCTACTGTGTATTTCCAAGTCTAATTCTGTCACTAAACCCATACCTGTCACCCAGCGCCTAAATACTAGGCCTCAAATTTATATCCTGCTAAATCTCTCGTTAACGCTGTCCTGTTGTGGCTGGGAAAGTTATTTAGTGTCCGTCAAAGCACATTTTTTGTTCTGGGTTGAAATACAATTCCCAATTTAGCAATTTCATAATTTAGTGGTTTCTGCTATATCAGAGCTATTTGAAATCTATCCCTAAAAGGGTATATAATATTCAAGGTGCACATTGGGTCATTCAGAATAACTTCACACACACCCGCTACTGTGTATTTCCTAAGTCTAATTCTGTCACTAAACCCATACCTGTCACCCAGCGCCTAAATACTAGGCCTCAAATTTATATCCTGCTAAATCTCTCGTTAACGCTGTCCTGTTGTGGCTGGGAAAGTTATTTAGTGTCCGTCAAAGCACATTTTTTGTTCTGGGTTGAAATACAATTCCCAATTTAGCAATTTCATAATTTAGTGGTTTCTGCTATATCAGAGCTATTTGAAATCTATCCCTAAAAGGGTATATAATATTCAAGGTGCACATTGGGTCATTCAGAATAACTTCACACACACCCGCTACTGTGTATTTCCAAGTCTAATTCTGTCACTAAACCCATACCTGTCACCCAGCGCCTAAATACTAGGCCTCAAATTTATATCCTGCTAAATCTCTCGTTAACGCTGTCCTGTTGTGGCTGGGAAAGTTATTTAGTGTCCGTCAAAGCACATTTTTTGTTCTGGGTTGAAATACAATTCCCAATTTAGCAATTTCATAATTTAGTGGTTTCTGCTATATCAGAGCTATTTGAAATCTATCCCTAAAAGGGTATATAATATTCAAGGTGCACATTGGGTCATTCAGAATAACTTCACACACACCCGCTACTGTGTATTTCCTAAGTCTAATTCTGTCACTAAACCCATACCTGTCACCCAGCGCCTAAATACTAGGCCTCAAATTTATATCCTGCTAAATCTCTCGTTAACGCTGTCCTGTTGTGGCTGGGAAAGTTATTTAGTGTCCGTCAAAGCACATTTTTTGTTCTGGGTTGAAATACAATTCCCAATTTAGCAATTTCATAATTTAGTGGTTTCTGCTATATCAGAGCTATTTGAAATCTATCCCTAAAAGGGTATATAATATTCAAGGTGCACATTGGGTCATTCAGAATAACTTCACACACACCCGCTACTGTGTATTTCCAAGTCTAATTCTGTCACTAAACCCATACCTGTCACCCAGCGCCTAAATACTAGGCCTCAAATTTATATCCTGCTAAATCTCTCGTTAACGCTGTCCTGTTGTGGCTGGGAAAGTTATTTAGTGTCCGTCAAAGCACATTTTTTGTTCTGGGTTGAAATACAATTCCCAATTTAGCAATTTCATAATTTAGTGGTTTCTGCTATATCAGAGCTATTTGAAATCTATCCCTAAAAGGGTATATAATATTCAAGGTGCACATTGGGTCATTCAGAATAACTTCACACACACCCGCTACTGTGTATTTCTAAGTCTAATTCTGTCACTAAACCCATACCTGTCACCCAGCGCCTAAATACTAGGCCTCAAATTTATATCCTGCTAAATCTCTCGTTAACGCTGTCCTGTTGTGGCTGGGAAAGTTATTTAGTGTCCGTCAAAGCACATTTTTTGTTCTGGGTTTAAATACAATTCCCAATTTAACAATTTCATAATTTAGTGGTTTCTGCTATATCAGAGCTATTTGAAATCTATCCCTAAAAGGGTATATAATATTCAAGGTGCACATTGGGTCATTCAGAATAACTTCACACACACCCGCTACTGTGTATTTCCAAGTCTAATTCTGTCACTAAACCCATACCTGTCACCCAGCGCCTAAATACTAGGCCTCAAATTTATATCCTGCTAAATCTCTCGTTAACGCTGTCCTGTTGTGGCTGGGAAAGTTATTTAGTGTCCGTCAAAGCACATTTTTTGTTCTGGGTTGAAATACAATTCCCAATTTAGCAATTTCATAATTTAGTGGTTTCTGCTATATCAGAGCTATTTGAAATCTATCCCTAAAAGGGTATATAATATTCAAGGTGCACATTGGGTCATTCAGAATAACTTCACACACACCCGCTACTGTGTATTTCCAAGTCTAATTCTGTCACTAAACCCATACCTGTCACCCAGCGCCTAAATACTAGGCCTCAAATTTATATCCTGCTAAATCTCTCGTTAACGCTGTCCTGTTGTGGCTGGGAAAGTTATTTAGTGTCCGTCAAAGCACATTTTTTGTTCTGGGTTTAAATACAATTCCCAATTTAACAATTTCATAATTTAGTGGTTTCTGCTATATCAGAGCTATTTGAAATCTATCCCTAAAAGGGTATATAATATTCAAGGTGCACATTGGGTCATTCAGAATAACTTCACACACACACGCTTCTGTGCATTTCCAAGTCTAATTCTGTCACTAAATCCATACCGGTCACCCAGCGCCTAAATACTAGGCCTCAAATTTATATCCCGCTGAATTTGAATACAATACATTGGGCCAAATAATATATTTGTTGTTGTGGTGAACCATAACAATGAGAAAAACATCTAGTAAGGGACGCGGACGTGGACATGGTCGTGGTGGTGTTAGTGGACCCTCTGGTGCTGGGAGAGGACGTGGCCGTTCTGCCACATCCACACGTCCTAGTGTACCAACTACCTCAGGTCCCAGTAGCCGCCAGAATTTACAGCGATATATGGTGGGGCCCAATGCCGTTCTAAGGATGGTAAGGCCTGAGCAGGTACAGGCATTAGTCAATTGGGTGGCCGACAGTGGATCCAGCACGTTCACATTATCTCCCACCCAGTCTTCTGCAGAAAGCGCACAGATGGCGCCTGAAAACCAACCCCATCAGTCTGTCACATCACCCCCATGCATACCAGGGAAACTGTCTCAGCCTCAAGTTATGCAGCAGTCTCTTATGCTGTTTGAAGACTCCGCTGGCAGGGTTTCCCAAGGGCATCCACCTAGCCCTTCCCCAGCGGTGAAAGACATAGAATGCACTGACGCACAACCACTTATGTTTCCTGATGATGAGGACATGGGAATACCACCTCAGCATGTCTCTGATGATGACGAAACACAGGTGCCAACTGCTGCGTCTTTCTGCAGTGTGCAGACTGAACAGGAGGTCAGGGATCAAGACTGGGTGGAAGACGATGCAGGGGACGATGAGGTCCTAGACCCCACATGGAATGAAGGTCGTGCCACTGACTTTCACAGTTCGGAGGAAGAGGCAGTGGTGAGACCGAGCCAACAGCGTAGCAAAAGAGGGAGCAGTGGGCAAAAGCAGAACACCCGCCGCCAAGAGACTCCGCCTGCTACTGACCGCCGCCATCTGGGACCGAGCACCCCAAAGGCAGCTTCAAGGAGTTCCCTGGCATGGCACTTCTTCAAACAATGTGCTGACGACAAGACCCGAGTGGTTTGCACGCTGTGCCATCAGAGCCTGAAGCGAGGCATTAACGTTCTGAACCTGAGCACAACCTGCATGACCAGGCACCTGCATGCAAAGCATGAACTGCAGTGGAGTAAACACCTTAAAACCAAGGAAGTCACTCAGGCTCCCCCTGCTACCTCTTCTGCTGCTGCCGCCTCGGCCTATTCTGCTGCTGCCGCCTCGGCCTCTTCCTCCGCCTCTGGAGGAACGTTGGCACCTGCCGCCCAGCAAACAGGGGATGTACCACCAACACCACCACCACCACCTCCGTCACCAAGCGTCTCAACCATGTCACACGCCAGCGTTCAGCTCTCCATCTCACAAACATTTGATAGAAAGCGTAAATTCCCACCTAGCCACCCTCGATCCCTGGCCCTGAATGCCAGCATTTCTAAACTACTGGCCTATGAAATGCTGTCATTTAGGCTGGTGGACACAGACAGCTTCAAACAGCTCATGTCGCTTGCTGTCCCACAGTATGTTGTTCCCAGCCGGCACTACTTCTCCAAGAGAGCCGTGCCTTCCCTGCACAACCAAGTATCCGATAAAATCAAGTGTGCACTGCGCAACGCCATCTGTAGCAAGGTCCACCTAACCACAGATACGTGGACCAGTAAGCACGGCCAGGGACGCTATATCTCCCTAACTGCACACTGGGTAAATGTAGTGGCAGCTGGGCCCCAGGCGGAGAGCTGTTTGGCGCACGTCCTTCCGCCGCCAAGGATCGCAGGGCAACATTCTTTGCCTCCTGTTGCCACCTCCTCCTTCTCGGCTTCCTCCTCCTCTTCTTCCACCTGCTCATCCAGTCAGCCACACACCTTCACCACCAACTTCAGCACAGCCCGGGGTAAACGTCAGCAGGCCATTCTGAAACTCATATGTTTGGGGGACAGGCCCCACACCGCACAGGAGTTGTGGCGGGGTATTGAACAACAGACCGACGAGTGGTTGCTGCCGGTGAGCCTCAAGCCCGGCCTGGTGGTGTGTGATAATGGGCGAAATCTCGTTGCAGCTCTGGGACTAGCCAATTTGACGCACATCCCTTGCTTGGCGCATGTGCTGAATTTGGTGGTGCAGAAGTTCATTCACAACTACCCCGACATGTCAGAGCTGCTGCATAAAGTGCGGGCCGTCTGTTCGCGCTTCCGGCGTTCACATCCTGCTGCTGCTCGCCTGTCTGCGCTACAGCGTAACTTCGGCCTTCCCGCTCACCGCCTCATATGCGACGTGCCCACCAGGTGGAACTCCACCTTGCACATGCTGGACAGACTGTGCGAGCAGCAGCAGGCCATAGTGGAGTTTCAGCTGCAGCACGCACGGGTCAGTCGCACTACAGAACAGCACCACTTCACCACCAATGACTGGGCCTCCATGCGAGACCTGTGTGCCCTGTTGCGCTGTTTCGAGTACTCCACCAACATGGCCAGTGGCGATGACACCGTTATCAGCGTTACAATACCACTTCTATGTCTCCTTGAGAAAACACTTAGGGCGATGATGGAAGAGGAGGTGGCCCAGGAGGAGGAGGAGGAGGAGGAGGAAGAGGGGTCATTTTTAGCACTTTCAGGCCAGTCTCTTCGAAGTGACTCAGAGGGAGGTTTTTGGCAACAGCAGAGGCCAGGTACAAATGTGGCCAGCCAGGGCCCACTACTGGAGGACGAGGAGGACGAGGATGAGGAGGAGGTGGAGGAGGATGAGGATGAAGCATGGTCACAGCGGGGTGGCACCCAACGCAGCTCGGGTCCATCACTGGTGCGTGGCTGGGGGGAAAGGCAGGACGATGACGATACGCCTCCCACAGAGGACAGCTTGTCCTTACCCCTGGGCAGCCTGGCACACATGAGCGACTACATGCTGCAGTGCCTGCGCAACGACAGCAGAGTTGCCCACATTTTAACCTGTGCGGACTACTGGGTTGCCACCCTGCTGGATCCACGCTACAAAGACAATGTGCCCACCTTACTTCCTGCACTGGAGCGTGATAGGAAGATGCGCGAGTACAAGCGCACGTTGGTAGACGCGCTACTGAGAGCATTCCCAAATGTCACAGGGGAACAAGTGGAAGCCCAAGGCCAAGGCAGAGGAGGAGCAAGAGGTCGCCAAGGCAGCTGTGTCACGGCCAGCTCCTCTGAGGGCAGGGTTAGCATGGCAGAGATGTGGAAAACTTTTGTCAACACGCCACAGCTAACTGCACCACCACCTGATACGCAACGTGTTAGCAGGAGGCAACATTTCACTAACATGGTGGAACAGTACGTGTGCACACCCCTCCACGTACTGACTGATGGTTCGGCCCCATTCAACTTCTGGGTCTCTAAATTGTCCACGTGGCCAGAGCTAGCCTTTTATGCCTTGGAGGTGCTGGCCTGCCCGGCAGCCAGCGTTTTGTCTGAACGTGTATTCAGCACGGCAGGGGGCGTCATTACAGACAAACGCAGCCGCCTGTCTACAGCCAATGTGGACAAGCTGACGTTCATAAAAATGAACCAGGCATGGATCCCACAGGACCTGTCCGTCCCTTGTCCAGATTAGACATTAACTACCTCCCCATAACCATATATTATTGGACTCCAGGGCACTTCCTCATTCAATCCTATTTTTATTTTCATTTTACCATTATATTGCGAGGCTACCCAAAGTTGAATGAACCTCTCCTCTGCCTGTGTGCTAGGCCTAAATATATGCCAATGGACTGTTGCAGTGGTGGCTGACATGAAGCCTGATTCTCTGCTATGACATGCAGACTAATTCTCTGCTGACATGAAGCCAGATTGTCTGTTACGGGACCTCTCTCCTCTGCCTGGGTGCTGGGCCTAAATTATGACAATGGACTGTTGCAGTGGTGGCTGACGTGAAGCCTGATTCTCTGCTATGACATGCAGACTGATTCTCTGCTGACATGAAGCCAGATTGTCTGTTACGGGACCTCTCTGCTCTGCCTGTGTGCTAGGCCTAAATATATGCCAATGGACTGTTGCAGTGGTGGGTGACGTGAAGCCTCATTCTCTGCTATGACATGCAGACTGATTCTCTGCTGACATGAAGCCAGATCGTCTGTTACGGGACCTCTCTGCTCTGCCTGTGTGCTAGGCCTAAATATATGCCAATGGACTGTTGCAGTGGTGGGTGACGTGAAGCCTCATTCTCTGCTATGACATGCAGACTGATTCTCTGCTGACATGAAGCCAGATTGTCTGTTACGGGACCTCTCTGCTCTGCCTGTGTGCTAGGCCTAAATATATGCCAATGGACTGTTGCAGTGGTGGGTGACGTGAAGCCTCATTCTCTGCTATGACATGCAGACTGATTCTCTGCTGACATGAAGCCAGATTCGTCTGTTACGGGACCTCTCTGCTCTGCCTGTGTGCTAGGCCTAAATATATGCCAATGGACTGTTGCAGTGGTGGGTGACGTGAAGCCTCATTCTCTGCTATGACATGCAGACTGATTCTCTGCTGACATGAAGCCAGATTGTCTGTTACGGGACCTCTCTGCTCTGCCTGTGTGCTAGGCCTAAATATATGCCAATGGACTGTTGCAGTGGTGGGTGACGTGAAGCCTCATTCTCTGCTATGACATGCAGACTGATTCTCTGCTGACATGAAGCCAGATTGTCTGTTACGGGACCTCTCTGCTCTGCCTGTGTGCTAGGCCTAAATATATGCCAATGGACTGTTGCAGTGGTGGGTGACGTGAAGCCTCATTCTCTGCTATGACATGCAGACTGATTCTCTGCTGACATGAAGCCAGATTGTCTGTTACGGGACCTCTCTGCTCTGCCTGTGTGCTAGGCCTAAATATATGCCAATGGACTGTTGCAGTGGTGGCTGACGTGAAGCCTCATTCTCTGCTATGACATGCAGACTGATTCTCTGCTGTCATGAAGCCAGATTGTCTGTTACGGGACCTCTCTGCTCTGCCTGTGTGCTAGGCCTAAATATATGCCAATGGACTGTTGCAGTGGTGGGTGACGTGAAGCCTCATTCTCTGCTATGACATGCAGACTGATTCTCTGCTGACATGAAGCCAGATTGTCTGTTACGGGACCTCTCTCCTCTGCCTGTGTGCTAGGCCTAAATATATGCCAATGGACTGTTGCAGTGGTGGCTGACGTGAAGCCTCATTCTCTGCTATGACATGCAGACTAATTCTCTGCTGACATGAAGCCAGATTGTCTGTTACGGGACCTCTCTCCTCTGCCTGGGTGCTGGGCCTAAATTTATGACAATGGACTGTTGCAGTGGTGGCTGACGTGAAGCCTGATTCTCTGCTATGACATGCAGACTGATTCTCTGCTGACATGAAGCCAGATCCTCTGTTACGGGACCTCTCTCCTCTGCCTGGGTGCTGGGCCTAAATTTATGACAATGGACTGTTGCAGTGGTGGCTGACGTGAAGCCTGATTCTCTGCTATGACATGCAGACTGATTCTCTGCTGACATGAAGCCAGATCCTCTGTTACGGGACCTCTCTCCTCTGCCTGGGTGCTGGGCCTAAATTTATGAAAATGGACTCTTACAGTGGTGGGTGACGTGAAGCCTGATTCTCTGCTATGACATGAAGACTGATTCTCTGCTGACATGAAGCCAGATTGTCTGTTACGGGACCTCTCTCCTCTGCCTGGGTGCCGGGGCCTAAATATCTGAGAATGGACTGTTCCAGTGGTGGGTGACGGGAAGCCAGATTCTCTGCTATGGAACCTCTCTCCAATTGATTTTGGTTAATTTTTATTTATTTAATTTTTATTTTAATTAATTTCCCTATCCACATTTGTTTGCAGGGGATTTACCTACATGTTGCTGCCTTTTGCAGCCCTCTAGCCCTTTCCTGGGCTGTTTTACAGCCGTTTTAGTGCCGAAAAGTTCGGGTCCCCATTGACTTCAATGGGGTTCGGGTTCGGGACGAAGTTCGGATCGGGTTCGGATCCCGAACCCGAACATTTCCGGGATGTTCGGCCGAACTTCTCGAACCCGAACATCCAGGTGTTCGCTCAACTCTAGTCAACAGATGACAGTAGAGATGAGCAAATCATTTGAGATTCGATTCAATTCAGGTTAGTTGAATTTTGCCCTGGAGATTGGTATATAACCCCCTCTAGCATCCTAGGAGTTATAATTTTTAGGAAAACATATTTTTGTTGGTTTTATAAGATTTTTTCTTTTTCCCTGTTCTGTCTTCATACATGTTCACACAGTGTACAGTTTCACATTCAGCACAAACCATTCCTGTCTTCCAAATAAGAGGACTGTTCTATGTAGTCTAACTTGTTTATTGATAAAACAGGATTGTTAATTGGCAAAACAGGATTGTTTGGTAAAACTAGAAGAATACAAATAGCAAGCATAAGTATTAAGCATAGCACTTACTATAACATTATATTAACACTGAAGCATATAGTAAAATATAAGATTGCATGGCTTTGTAACAGTAATAACAACTCCCTAAGTAACAATTACAACTAGCTGAGCAGCTTTGCAACACACAATATCCCAGAAATCAAGGTAGATCTCTTACCAGATATGCTTTTACAAGGATGGTGGAGTTTGAGAAGGAGACATGCATAGGACAGCTCTGCTGATGTGTCCTGGAGACTATAGACTTCTCTTTGCCAGGATGCTTTGCACTCCCACAATGCAGTGCACCACCCACAATGCAGTAGTCTTGTAACAAGAAAAACAAAGTGTAATACAACTTAACACCGCTAGATGGTCCGTTGAATCACTATTGGTTATCGTTGCTCTCCGTGATGGAACAATTTATACCCGACCAACTGTTTGAGGCCTGAAGACAGGTGGACAGTGTCTTGTGGCAAGTACAGCACCACCCCACATCCTATCCCCTGTCCATGGCCTATCCCCCATCCATGCCCTATCCCCCATGCATGCCCTATCCCCATCACAACCTTAACAACCCCCTTCCCAAACTACCTACCCCCTTTCCAACCTCCTCAGCCCCCATCCCAGGCTCTCCATCCCCATTCCCAACCCACCGAGCACTTTACTACTCAACACTTTTCTCCTTCTCCTCCTCATTACTTTCCTGCAACGGGTTTGAACACTCCTCCTTCTCATGCTCGGTCAACCCCTTCTCCTGCTCCCCCCTCCAGATTGCATACTCCCTCTGTTGTGCTTGCCCCAACATACACTTATATGTCCACAGGGGCACAGGAACAGGAACGAGCGGGACCAATAAGTGTTCGGCCCTCTACCACCCAACCTTCTACTCCCACAGGTCCTACCTAAAGGCATTTGTATTTTATTTATTTTTTCAAAAAAATAATTAATTTATATTATTTAAAAATATTTATGTTTTACAATAAAAATAAATTGTTTGAAAAATGTCATTTGCATTGTATTTTTTTTTTTTAAGTGTTTAAAAAATGTAACATCCCACATCGCTTTTGAAGTGACCTATACTCGGTTAGCTCCATCAGCAATGGGAGATAACTTTAGTGTATGTAGAGCAGGCCTTGTGTATATAGAACAGGCCATAAGTATGTGTCGCTCCTCTAGCGTGGGGAGATTTAACCTCAGTCTCCATAACAGGCCTGATAAAATCTACCAGCGCCAGTGGAGCGACACAAGTATGTGTCGCTCCTCTAGATTGCGGTGGTTTAACCGCAGTCTCTATAACAGGCCTGATAAAATCTACCAACGGCAGTGGAGCGACACGATTATGTGTCGCTACTCTAGTGAGGGGAGGTTTAACCTGAGTCTCCATAACAGGCCTGATAAAATCTACCAGTGCCAGTGGAGCAACACAAGTATGTGTCGCTCCTCTAGCGTGGGGAGATTTTACCTCAGTCTCCATACCAGGCCTGAGAAAATTTACCAGCGCCAGTGGAGCAACACAAGTATGTGTCACTCCTCTAGCGTGGGGAGATTGAAAATGAGTCTCTATAAACATGCCTCACACAATACAGGTCCTTCTAAAAAAATTAGCATATTGTGATAAAGTTCATTATTTTCTGTAATGTACTGATAAACATTAGACTTTCATATATTTTAGATTCATTACACACCAACTGAAGTAGTTCAAGCCTTTTATTGTTTTAATATTGATGATTTTGGCATACAGCTCATGAAAACCCAAAATTCCTATCTAAAAAAATTTGTATATCATGAAAAAGTTCTCTAAACGAGCTATTAACCTAATCATCTGAATCAACGAATTAACTCTAAACACCTGCAAAAGATTCCTGAGGCTTGCCTGGTTCATTACTCAAAACCGCAATCATGGGTAAGACTGCCGACCTGACTGTTGTCCAGAAGGCCATCATTGTCACACTCAGGCAAGAGGGTAAGACACAGAAATAAATTTCTGAACGAATAGGCTGTTCCCAGAGTGCTGTATCAAGGCACCTCAGTGGGAAGTCTGTGGGAAGGAAAAAGTGTGGCAGAAAACGCTGCACAACGAGAAGAGGTGACCGGACCCTGAGGAAGATTGTGGAGAAGGACCGATTCCAGACCTTGGGGGACCTGCGGAAGCAGTGGACTGAGTCTGGAGTAGAAACATCCAGAGCCACCGTGTACAGGCGTGTGCAGGAAATGGGCTACAGGTGCCGCATTCCCCAGGTCAAGCAACTTTTGAACCAGAAACAGCAGCAGAAGCGCCTGACCTGGGCTACAGAGAAGCAGCACTGGACTGTTGCTCAGTGGTCCAAAGTACTTTTTTCGGATGAAAGCAAATTTTGCATGTCATTCGGAAATCAAGGTGCCAGAGTCTGGAGGAAGACTGGGGAGAGGGAAATGCCAAAATGCCTGAAGTCCAGTGTCAAGTACCCACAGTCAGTGATGGTCTGGGGTGCCATGTCAGCTGCTGGTGTTGGTCCACTGTGTTTTATCAAGGGCAGGGTCAAGGCAGCTAGCTATCAGGAGATTTTGGAGCACTTCATGCTTCCATCTGCTGAAAAGCTTTATGGAGATAAAGATTTCATTTTTCAGCACGACCTGGCACCTGCTCACAATGCCAAAACCACTGGTAAATGGTTTACTGACCATGGTATTACTGTGCTCAATTGGCCTGCCAACTTTCCTGACCTGAACCCCATAGAGAATCTGTGGGATATTGGGAAGAGAAAGTTGAGAGTGCGTAACTGAACATAATTATTTGAAGGTTGACTTTTTTTGTATTAAAAACACTTTTCTTTTATTGGTCGGGTGAAATATGCAAATTTTTTGAGATAGGAAATTTGGGTTTTCATGAGCTGTATGCCAAAATCATCAATATTAAAACAATAAAAGGCTTGAACTAATTCAGTTGGTGTGTAATGAATCTAAAATATATGAAAGTCTAATGTTTATCAGTACATTATAGAAAATAATGAACTTTATCACAATATGCAAATTTTTTTTGAAGGACCTGTATAACATTGCCAGTGGAGCGATGCAAGAATGTGTTTCTCCTCTATCGTGGGCACATAAATATACAGTACAGACTAAAAGTTTGGACACACCTTCTCATTCAAAGAGTTTTCTTTATTTTCATGGCTATGAAAATTGTAGTTTCACACTGAAGGCATTAAAACTTTGAATTAACACATGTAGAATTATATACATAACAAAAAAGTGTGAAACAACAGAAAATATGTCATATTCTAGGTTCTTCAAAGTAGCCACCTTTTGCTTTGATTACTGCTTTGCACACTCTTGGCATTCTCTTGATGAGCTTCAAGAGGTAGTCACCTGAAATAGTTTTCACTTCACAGGTGTGCCCTGTCAGGTTTATTAAGTGGGATTTCTTGCCTTATAAATGGGGTTGGGACCATCAGTTGCGTTGTGGAGAAGTCAGGTGGATACACAGCTGATAGTCCTACTGAATAGACTGTTAGAATTTGTATTATGGCAAGAAAAAAGCAGCTAAGTAAAGAAAAACGAGTGGCCACATTACTTTAAGAAATGAAGGTCAGTCAGTCTGAAAAATTGGGAAAACTTTGAAAGTGTCCCCAAGTGCAGTCACAAAAACCATCAAGCACTACAAAGAAACTGGCTCACATGCGGACCGCCCCAGGAAAGGAAGACCAATAGTCACCTCTGCTGCGGAGTATAAGTTAATCTGAGTCACCAGCCTCAGAAATCGCAGGTTAACAGCAGCTCAGATTAGAGACCAGGTCAATGCCACATAGAGTTCTAGCAGCAGACACATCTCTAGAACAACTGTTAAGAGGAGAGTGTGTGAATCAGGCCTTCATGGTAGAATATCTGCTAGGAAACCACTGCTAAGGACAGGCAACAAGCAGAAGATACTTTTTTGGGCTAAAAACACAAGGAATGGACATTAGACCAGTGGAAATCTGTGCTTTGGCCTGATGAGTCCAAATTTGAGATCTTTGGTTCCAACCACTGTGTCTTTGAGCGACGCAGAAGAGGTGAACGGATGGACTCTACATGCCTGGTTCCCACCGTGAAGCATGGAGGAGTAGGTGTGATGGTGTGGGGGTGCTTTGCTGGTGACACTGTTGGGGATTTATTCAAAATTGAAGGCATACTGAACCAGCATGGCTACCACAGCATCTTGCAGCGGCATGCTATTCCATCCGGTTTGCGTTTAGTTGGACCATCATTTATTTTTTAACAGGACAATGACCCCAAACACACCTCCGAGCTGTGTACGGGCTATTTTTCCATGAAGGAGAGTGATGGGGTGCTGCGCCAGATGACCTGGCCTCCACAGTCACCAGACCTGAACCCAATCGAGATGGTTTGTGGTGAGCTGGACCGCAGAGTGAAGGCAAAAGGGCCAACAAGTGCTAAGCATCTCTGGGAACTCCTTCATGACTGTTGGAAGACCATTTCAGGTGACTACCTCTTGAAGGTCATCAAGAGAATGCCAAGAGTGTGCAAAGCAGTAATCAAAGCAAAAGGTTGCTACTTTGAAGAACCTAGAATATGACATATTTTCTGTTGTTTCACACTTTTTTGTTATGTATATAATTCCACATGTGTTAATTCATAGTTTTGATGCCTTCAGTGTGAATATACAATTTTCATAGTCATGAAAATAAAGAAAACTCTTTGAATGAGAAGGTGTGTCCAGACTTTTGGTCTGTACTGTATTTAAAAAAAAAACCTTTCAAGTATGTTTAAAAACAATAATTATTGAACCAGAAATCCAATCGAAAGCAAATACAACACACTGTAACCACCAACAAACGGGCAAACAAACAGAAATTAAAGGTTATTTGAAAATTAATCACAAAATGTTTATACAAATCGGTCCTGCCAGTCCACCCTTCCTGCTTCAGAACAGAAATAATCCACAAAACAGTCTCTCATCCGGGAAACCGCTACACTTGACCGAGGTTCAAAACTTTGAATGCTTGCCATCTCGCTGTCCTCCGGTATCTGTCCCAAATTGAGTGGTTCTTTTTTAAGGAGGTAGTTGTGTAACACCACAGCAGACTTTACAACCTCGTCGACCGATTCAACTTCCATATGAATTGGTTTAGTGAAAAGCCTCCAAAGCCTACCAAAATTCCAAATGTGCATACAACCATTCTTCAAGCCCTGGTCAAGCGGTAGTTGTATGTGCGTTTTTTTTTTTTATCTAATCCGCAGCGTGCATACGGTTTCAGAAGATTTCCACACATTTGGAAGGCCTCATCACTAGCGTTGACTGTAAAGTTCGGGTTCGTACCGAACTTTAGGATTTTTGGACCCCCAACCCGAAATTTTCAGTAAAAGTATGGGTTCGGGTTCGGTGTTCGGCACTTTCTTGGTGCTTTTTGAAAGGCTGCAGAGCAGCCAATGAACAAGCGGTTAGCTGTCTGAACTTAGAAGCCATCACAGCCATGCCTACTAATGGCATGGCTGTGATTGGCCAATGTAGCATGTGACCCAGCCTCTATATAAGCTGGAGTCACGTAGTGCTGCACGTCAATCTGTTGTGCTTAGTGTAGGGAGAGGATGCTGCTGGTGATTTCAGGTAGAGAATAGGAGAGACTCTTTGCTCAAAATCTGAATCTAACTCAGCGATCTACATACATTGAGTTTTGTGGGTGCAGGGCAGGGCATAATTTTTTTTATCCTGCCCTGAGCCCAGTGACCGAAAAATAATAACTTTAATTAGTCAGGTGGGTGGCAGCCATTTTATGCAAGCTCAGTGCACCAGCACTGCATCTGAGCTTTTGGAACATTAAAAATCATTTTTTTTTTTTTTTGCCAATATACAACATCTGGATTAGTCAGTGTGCAATTTAAGTAGAAGTACAGCCATCATTTTCTGGGGCTTTAAAAACACAATTTTTTGCCAAAAAACACTATTTTAGGCATTTGAAATACAGCCATTTTGGGCAAAGAAATCTTTAATTCAGGACTACAGTGGTTCAGGCCGTGTGAGATACACCCTCTACATACAGGAGTTTGATTCAGGCATTTGAAATACAGCCATTTGGGGCAAAGAAATCTTTAATTGATGCCTAGTCTGGTTCAGGCCATGTGAGATACACCCTGTACATACTGTCGTTCTATTCTACTATTAATTAAACACCCATTTAGGGTACCTAAATTTGAGAAATATGAGGAGAGCGTCATGTAAGGGATGTGGCCCACGTTGTGGTGCTGCTGGTGGAGCTCCTATTGCAGGAAGAGGACGTGGTCGATCTGTGCCAGCTACACGCACAAGTGAAACCCCTTCCTCAGGTGCGAGTAGGGTAGGCGACAGAACCTGCAGGGGTATTTGGTCGGGCCTATTGCGGCTCTACGAATGGTGAGGCCTGAACAAGTACAGGCGATAGTAGATTGGGTTGCTGACAGTGGATCCAGTTCCTTCACATTGTCTCCCACCCAGTCTCCTGCTGAAAGACCACAGTAGGCACCTGCAGCGAATGTCCATCAGTCTTTTACCTCATCCCCTTGCAAATCAGCCAAGCAGTCTGAGCCCCAAGTCATGCAGCAGTCTCTTCTGCTTTTTGATAACTCTGTTAGCAGGGTATGTAGTAAGAGGACCGGTACTTTGCAGGAATTTCAACCAAGGATGCAATTTATTGGTCACATATTATAGTTGCATAATGACGCATTTCAGCACAAATGTGATTTCATCACACTACAAACAAACATCTCACTTACAGACTCACTCACTTAATGAAATACAGAGGAACTGACGTCATCAGAAATGCTCCTCCCCCTCATTGACGATAGTAACCATATCATCGAAATTTTATAATCGGATGTAATCTAATATATTAATCCCGCTAGGGAAAAAAGAAAAATACATTTGTAACAATTCATATGGGCAGGATACCTCATAGGAAGCAAGACACATTATACTCACGATTGAGGCCCCTGGACTCCATTGTTTGTAAATGATGGATCCAGTAGGCCTCTCTTTTCAATAACAGTTTATTTCTGTCACCCCCCACGACGGGGTAATGACACTCCCTCAATAATCTGATACTGTAACTGCTAAATATTATGTGTTTTTTTTC
Source organism: Bufo gargarizans (assembly GCF_014858855.1). Taxonomy (NCBI): domain Eukaryota; kingdom Metazoa; phylum Chordata; class Amphibia; order Anura; family Bufonidae; genus Bufo; species Bufo gargarizans. Next base: position 275,302,025 of record NC_058084.1, read on the forward strand.
ATGAAAATGAAAGGATATTAGAAGCAATAAATTCCCTTTTCTGATAGTAGATTTGTGCTTACTTAGTCAGTCCTTCAGTTTCCCTGTATTTAATTTGTGTATATAAAGTCTGTAAGTGAGATGTTTGTTTGTAGTCTGATGAAAGCACATTTGTGCTGAAAGGTGTCACATGTGAACACCGAACATGAGGGCAGGCCGGAATGTCTCTCCTTCATGGGGATTGAAAAAATCAAGCCAGGAATGAGACGGGGAGACTTTGATAGAAGGATCCTTCAATGCAAAGCGAAGTGGATCTTCTATCTTAAGACGGTCCACCCGTCCGGCCTGAATGAACATCAGAACTACAGCTGCTTTATATGATCCCTGCCCATATGGAATATGTTGTAATAGGATTCCATCGTTCACAAGTGGAACTAACAGTAATCTGGCCAAACTCCCCTTAAACTCACATACGCTCATCTGATGAGCATGCGAGATTTGATGGATGATTTGGTCAGAAGAAGAGTCAATTGGATGGAGTATGGACATTATACCATACAATGAAGTAAATGCATTTGTCCCCATGGCTAAGCCGGCTGCTATTAGGTCGAGTATCGTGGCATGAGTTCGGCTGTCCTGTTAATTTAAATCCTAATTGCGATTTAAAAACCAGGCAAGGTATCATTTGGTTTTTGATCAGGCCGTGCGGATATGAGCTTGGAGGTTGCTATGTAACTGGTGACGCTCAGACGCAGGCCCTTACCTCACTTCCGGTTAGCCCGCACCATGTGAATCCAGCTTCCGGTCCGGTGGAACGCACGCCGCTCGCCACATGCACTAACAGGCACCTCTGAGGACGCAGACAGGTGAAGCAGGCAATCAGGGGGGCGTACACCCACTGGGAGGTGGGGGCAATATAAGGAGGTGGACAACAATCACCAATCGCTCACCCAAATCACCACTGTTTGAGGTGAGACACAAGCTGGCATGGGAAACTTCCAATGATACGGCATGGATAAGAACTACCCACTATCCTGAGTGAAGGTGCGAGGCTAAAATGACATTGATCTTTCAGTAAGTAATCTGAGTTTGCTGAAAAGTTGCTTAACATTTGGTACTCAGAAATATGTGTGACCTATACTTGTGTATGTTTGTGATTCTGTTTTTAGTTACCCCTGAATACCTTTGTGAAGTCCCCTGATGATGTCTGAAAAGCAAGACTGAAACATGGCATGTAAGACTTTGTAATTAGGGCTGTATAGAATACTAGACCCATACTGAGGGAAAGGTTCGGTGTGGGGTCGCCCCTGTCGGGGCAGATGCTCCATATGTGTTAGGCAGGCAATAGAACAGCCCCCAACCCTTATTTAGGCAGGAAAGCCATAATAGGGTATACTAGGAGCTCATAAAGTGCCAACCTTGACACAAGCACCTTGGTCACGCTGGTCCTAGGTATCATCAACTGCCAAGACCTTCCTCCATAGGTTGCGGATCTCACAAGACATGGTAAGACCCAACCTTTTTTTCACTATTGTGATTTGTACTAGTGGAGGTAAACGCAATTGTTGTCTCTCACCCAGTGGTAATCACAATTTTAAATGAATTAGTAAATGTTTTGTTTTATGATTCCCAGTTTACAAAATAATTCTGTCAAAAATATCACATGACCTAACCCCTCAGATGAACACCGTAAAAAATAAAAAATAAAAACTGTGCTAAATAAACAATTTTTTGTCACCTTACATCACAAAAAGTGTAATAGCAAGCGATCAAAAAGTCACACACACACCAAAATAGTGCCAATAAAACCATCATCTCATCCCCCAAAAATCATAACCTACCCAAGGTAATCGCCCAAAAACTGAAAAAAATTATGGCTCTCAGACTATGGAAACACTAAAACATGATTTTATTTGCTTCAAAAATGAAATCATTGTGTAAAACCTACATAAATAAAAAAAAGTATACATAATAGGTATTGAAGCGTCCGAGACGACCTGGTCTATAAAAATATCACATGATCTAACCTGTCAGACGAATATTGTAAATAACAAAAAATAAAAACGGTGCCAAAACAGCTATTTCTTGTTACCTTGCCTCACAAAAAAGTGTAATATAGAGCAAACAAAAATCATATGTACCCTAAACTAGTACCAGCAATACTGCCTGCCTATCCCATAGTTTCTAAAATGGGGTAACTTTTTGGGAGTTTCTACTCTAGGGGTGCATCAGGGGGGCTTCAAATGGGACATGGTGTAAAAAAAAAACTGTCCAGCAAAACCTGCCTTCCAAAAACCGTATGGCATTCCTTTCCTTCTGCGCCCTGCCGTGTGCCCGTACAGTGGTTTACGACCACATATGGGGTGTTTTTGTAAACTACAGAATCAGGGCCATAAATATTGAGTTTGGTTTGGCTGTTAACCCTTGCTTTTCAACTTGAAAAAAAATTATTAAAATGAAAAATTTGACAAAAAAGTGAAATTTTGAAATTGTATCTCTATTTTCCATTAATTCTTGTGGAACACTTAAAGGGTTAACAACGTTTGTAAAATCAGTTTTGAATACCTTGATGGGTGTAGTTTCTTAGATGGGGTCACTTTTATGGAGTTTCTACTCTAGGGGCGGCACAGGCAATGAACAAGTCTGGGTGCACATCCTTTAGTATATGGGCTTCTTACCCCAATAATAGTCCAGAAAATAAGCTGCGCTCCAATGGATTATAGACAAATAACTCCTTTATTCACCAGTGCGGTGCAATGTTTCGGCTCAGTACTAGATTGAAAAAGGCTCTAGTACTGACCCGAAACGTTGCACCTTTTGATAACATCTCCGGCAGGGCTGGAGATGTTTTGTATAACAGGGACAGGAGAAGAGCTCCCCTGTATGCTGCATACCTCCGGCGCTCTCTTCACAGGCGGGGGGGGGGGGGATAAAACCATCCTCCGCCTGAAAGACCGCTCCAGGACGCGTGGGCTGGTGCTGTGACATCATATCACCGCACCAGCCCGCATGCACTGGGCTTCAGGTGTGATCCATGAGTTGATCCGTGCAGCCCAATCAAGAAGCGAGGATCATCCGCTAAGATGAGCAACCCCTGGAAGATGAGCTGGCTGAGTATTATAACCCTATACCACCAACAATCCCTTTGTTTATTAACATTTTCCCCCTGCATTAACCCTTTCACATATCCTACCCTGCATTATCTTATATACCCCTGCATTACCCCTACACAATATTAACCCGTGTATGACCAATAGCATTTATCCACCCCTTATACCCCTGCATTAACCCCTGCAATACCCTTGCCACAATACCATTAACCCCTGCATTCCCAGCAGCCCCAGTATTAACACCTGCATTCCCAGCAGCCCCAATATTAACCCCTGTATTCCCACTGCCACAAATATTCTGATTGCATTTAACCCTTTCAATACCCAGTAGTGACAGTGTATATAGCCAGGATGGTGGGCTGCTAAATAAAATGTATATATGATGTGTATAAGTGTATTTTTAGGTAGAGTTTGGGGTGGAATTATATATTGTATTGTGTTTAGTGTAGTTAGGTGTATTGTAGTAATGTTAATATATTACTGTGTGTAACTATAATTATATATATATATATATATATATATATATATATATTAATATGTCTATTATGTCAGGGCAGAGTGCTGGTTGCAGAGTGCGATTGCATTTGTGTTTTTGCATTTGTATCTATATTTCGCCATAGCAATGTGCACCTGCATACAGGGTTGTGCTGACTGAACCCCCCACATTTTTTTCTTTGTAGTATATATTGGAGGCGTGGCGCTCTCCATGCAGTCATGCACACCTGACCAGTTAGTCTGCCTTGGAGGCTGGTTTTAAAGTCAGTATAAAACTGAGTCTGCTTATATAGCACCTACCAGTAGCCATTTGGCTCCAGGAGAGGTATATAGTGGGCTCGGCATGCATGTTGGTACTTGCATCCCTGGATCCGATGAAAGCTGTAATGGCACCGGACGGGGTTAAAAGCAGAGTGTGCTTGGCATGCATGCTGTACCTGCGCTCCCTGGACTATGTGTGGCAGTCATGGCCCATAACAGGTAGGAACTAGTGTTAGGGACCACTCATGGATGCGACCTTGACGTGGTGAGTGGCTTATTACGCTTTGGCCAAAATGTACTCCAATGCCTCATTCAACATCCAGCATAGAGGCAGGGCAGAGTGCTGGTTACAGAGTGCGATTGCATTTGTGTTTTTGTGTTTATATCTGCATTTTGCCATAGCAATGTGCACCTGCATAGAGTTGTGCTGACTGAACCCCCACATTTTTTTCTTTATAAATATATATAGTTATAGCAATAATTCGACTGTAGACTTGTTCTTGTGTAATAAATACGTTATTATTCATAGTACAACATATAGTCATTTATTGTAGTAGTCGTCGCTAGAGTTGAGCTTTGCAGTTCGGGTACCCGGACCTGAACCCAGACTTTTTCACTGAAGTTCAGGTTCGGTGTTCAGGTGATTTTATTATTTTCCATTATAACATGGTTATAATGTAAAATAATAGCATTCTTAAAACAGAATGCAAAATAAAATGTCTACTGAGGGGTTTAAAAAAAAAAAATACTCACCTCATCCACTTGATCGCGTAGCCGGTAAGGACCGCACATGGTGAGCGTGGTGACGCCACTGCAGGTCCTTCAATCTTCATTCAGCAGGACCTGCGATTACGTCACCGTGCTCACTATGTGGTGAACGCAGTGATGTCACCACAGGTCCTTTTGCAGGTCCTGAAGAAAAGAAGATACCGGCTGTGCGATCAATTGGATGGGGTGAGTTATTTTTTATTTTTAACCCCTCAGTAGACATTTTATTTTGCATTCTGTTTTAAGAATGGTATTATTTCCCGTTATAACCATGTTATAACGTAAAATAATAAAGTTAAGTTCGGGTCCCCATTGACTTAAATGGGGCCCGGGTTCGGGGTGAAGTACAGGTCAAGTTCGGGTCCCGAACCCGAACTTTGACCTGAAGTTCGGCCGAACCCAGTGAACCCAAACTTTTACGGGTTCGCTCAACCCTAGTCGCAGCCATAGTAGTGATTCACACGTAGTTCAGTTCAAAATAATTGCAACAAGGTAATTAGTATTTTATAGTATAAATAGACAAAGTCATCAATAGACGACTCTATGAATATTAATTATTAATATTAGCACAAAATATTAATAATTAATAGTCCCTTTTCTACTCACACTACAGTGTGTATAAATTCTCTCTAAGTTCTCCCTGCGCTCTCCCTATCTAATATTCCACTATTAAAGCCTTGTTGAACACTGTACTTAATGCTTGCCACAACTCTCTCTATGCTCAGCTCACAGTGAAATGACTGACACCACACAGAATGAGGCTTTTATAGGAATGTGACATCACAGGGCCTGGCTAGCTGCTGATTGGCTGTCTGAATGGCATTATGAGTTATTTCTCATTTACGGGCTTCTTACTTGCACTTTGTAACATGAGTGGCAGCCAATTTTAGGGGGGAAAAAAATATTTGTTACCACGAAAAGTGAGGAAGTTCGGATTTGTGAATGAAATTTTTCCTAAACTTCGGATCAAATCCTATTTTGGATGCCTCGATTCACTCAACACTACTCACCATATTATATGGCTGCTGCTTTATATGGCAATAATCCAGCTGCAATGCTTGATCCATCCACAAAGTTCGGCCCATCTGGTTTTAACCCAAATACATGTTGAAAGCAAGTTCATAGCCCAGTGCATGCGGGCTGGTGCGGTGATATGATGTCACAGCACCAGCCCACGCGTCTTGGAGCGGTCTTTCAGGCGGAGGATGGTTTTATTCCCCCCCCCCCCCCCCATTCAATACGCACAGAACAGAACTGGGAGCACAGCAAGGGAATAAAACCTATAACTGGCAAGGGTGTTTTGCCAGCAGGGGATTTAAATAGAGAGTCCCTGAATCAGAACTGATAGGTCCAGGGACTGGGTGCCCTTTTGGACCAGTATACCAGTTGCCTTATGATAGGCAGGCTGAGAACTCACTAAGACTGCAATGATCAAACACACCTGAACCCTCAATATCCTTATCTTCCCCCAGTGTGCGTGCGGTCTGGGGAAGAAACAGAGTTAGTGCTTCATAACTATAGGCGCTCTTACTTTACCAGACAGCGTGGCTCGTCATCGTGTCTCACACGGCGCAACCGCGCCTTAACTCCAGAGAGCATCGCTGGAGCCCGGACAGGTAAGTTGGGGACATTACCCCCCTCTTACGAGTGGCCACTGGACCTTCAACATGGGGATCAGGTTTCAACAGAAATTTAGTGTAACGAGGGTGTCAAGAACCACGCCTGACTCCGGTATACCTGGGGTCAGGAAGTCGCAGCGGTTGGCTGCGCGCTCTATGTAGTAAGATAGGGCTGTTTCTTTATGGTAGCTTTCTGGGTTTGCTTTGCAACCCTTTTTGGCTCACTCAGGGATCCGTAGCTCCTTCTCCTCAGCTGTTCCTTGTCCAGCACTCCCATCCTCCTTATATTCCCCTCTCACACTTCTCTGGTTGCCAGATATAGAGCTTCCTGCCTGGACTTCTATACTGACCCAATGGAGCTGTGTTTCTGCGTTCCCTGGTTGTTGTTACCCTCCGGATCCCTGTTGGGCCTTTGTGGTCTGCTGTTGTCGCCCACCTGGGATTAAATGTTTGTCTGTCCTCTCCTTGGTGTTTTCCTTTTAGTGTCAGTGGTGCGGACTAGTGATCCCACCGCCCCGTTCACTACCTAGTGCTCATCTTAGGGAAAGCCAGGGTTTAGGCACGTGATCGGCGTACGGGTGAGGAACCCGTCTAGGGACGTCAGGGCAGTCAGGTGCCAGCTGCAAGGTGAGTCAGGGGTCACCACCTTTCCCTCTCCCTTGGGCAGGGCCTTCCCTTTTCCCTCCCTTTGCGTGACGCCGGTCATTACATTTAGGATGGAATTTCCTAATAAGGTTAGGAGCATGGATATCCCTACATGGTACCCATGTCCTCTCCTCAGGACCATACCCTTTCCAATGGATTAAGTACAAAAGAGAACCTTGAACATTCCAGGAGTCAAAAATTCTCACCACTTCGTGCACAATCTCATCCAGAATGACCATTATTTCAGGAGGTTTAAGTGGAGGAATTGAAGGCGGAACATAATTTTTGATAAAGGATTTGTGAAGCACATCATGAAATCTAAATGATGAATGTAGCTGGAGACAAAAAGATACCCAATTAATAATAGACAAGATTTGATATGGTCCAATAAATGTAGTGCACAGCTTACCATGTGGCACTCTGAGATGTAAATGTAAATTGCCCAATAAAAAGTTTAGACCTCCACACCGCATTACAGAACTGGACCCAAATGCAAAAGAAAATCGGGGTTAAAACTATTTGAGCAGCTGACATGATTGTAAATAGCGAATTCTGATAGAGGCAAAAACCTCCTCCACTCATTATGGCAGTCTGAAACAAATCATCTCAAGAACATTTTTCTCTGAGTGGAATGCAGATGGGAAGGAGTGTTTGATCTCCATTTTATTACTGAACTCTCTCCAGAATTCCGAGGCAAACTGGACACCTCTATCTAAGATAATGGACTCAGGGATACCATGCAATCTAAGGATGTTGTCAACTAACAAAGTAGCCAGTTCCTTAGCACTAGGAAGTTTCTTTAATGACATCAAATGACATATCTTTGAGAATCTATCTACAGGGAGTGCAGAATTATTAGGCAAATTAGTATTTTGACCACATCATCCTCTTTATGCATGTTGTCTTACTCCAAGCTGTATAGGCTCGAAAGCCTACTACCAATTAAGCATATTAGGTGATGTGCATCTCTGTAATGAGAAGGGGTGTGGTCTAATGACATCAACACCCTATATCAGGTGTGCATAATTATTAGGCAACTACCTTTCCTTTGGCAAAATGGGTCAAAAGAAGGACTTGACAGGCTCAGAAAAGTCAAAAATAGTGAGATATCTTGCAGAGGGATGCAGCACTCTTAAAATTGCAAAGCTTCTGAAGCGTGATCATCGAACAATCAAGCGTTTCATTTAAAATAGTCAACAGGGTCGCAAGAAGCGTGTGGAAAAACCAAGGCGCAAAATAACTGCCCATGAACTGAGAAAAGTCAAGCGTGCAGCTGCCAAGATGCCACTTGCCACCAGTTTGGCCATATTTCTGCAACATCACTGGAGTGCCCAAAAGCACAAGGTGTGCAATACTCAGAGACATGGCCAAGGTAAGAAAGGCTGAAAGACGACCACCACTGAACAAGACACACAAGCTGAAACGTCAAGACTGGGCCAAGAAATATCTCAAGACTGATTTTTCTAAGGTTTTATGGACTGATGAAATGAGAGTGAGTCTTGATGGGCCAGATGGATGGGCCCATGGCTGGATTGGTAAAGGGCAGAGAGCTCCAGTCCGACTCAGACGCCAGCAAGGTGGAGGTGGAGTACTGGTTTGGGCTGGTATCATCAAAGATGAGCTTGTGGGGCCTTTTCGGGTTGAGGATGGAGTCAAGCTCAACTCCCAGTCCTACTGCCAGTTTCTGGAAGACACCTTCTTCAAGCAGTGGTACAGGAAGAAGTCTGCATCCTTCAAGAAAAACATGATTTTCATGCAGGACAATGCTCCATCACACGAGTCCAAGTACTCCACAGCGTGGTTGGCAAGAAAGGGTATAAAAGAAGAAAATCTAATGACATGGCCTCCTTGTTCACCTGATCTGAACCCCATTGAGAACCTGTGGTCCATCATCAAATGTGAGATTTACAAGGAAGGAAAACAGTACACCTCTCTGAACAGTGTCTGGGAGGCTGTGGTTGCTGCTGCATGCAATGTTGATGGTGAACAGATCAAAACACGGACAGAATCCATGGATGGCAGGCTTTTGAGTGTCCTTGCAAAGAAAGGTGGCTATATTGGTCACTGATTTGTTTTTGTTTTGTTTTTGAATGTCAGAAATGTATATTTGTGAATGTTGAGATGTTATATTGGTTTCACTGGTAAAAATAAATAATTGAAATGGGTATATATTTGTTTTTTGTTAAGTTGCCTAATAATTATGCACAGTAATAGTCACCTGCACACACAGATATCCCCCTAAAATAGCTAAAACTAAAAACAAACTAAAAACTACTTCCAAAAATATTCAGCTTTGATATTAATGAGTTTTTTGGGTTCATTGAGAACATGGTTGTTGTTCAATAATAAAATTAATCCTCAAAAATACAACTTGCCTAATAATTCTGCACTCCCTGTATAACAATCAGTGGCGTACATAGAGAAGTAAGGGCACCATAGCAAGGATCAAACCAGGCCCCCCACACAGGACAGAAGGTTTTCTGCCTAAATTCCTTTCAATTACCCGTGGGCCATTTCTTCCACTGCCTCATTGGCTAAAAGTTGTTCCTTTAGAAGTTAGAGTCCTGATCAAGTTTTCACCTCCAGTAGAAGAGGGGATAATCCCAACTAAGACTGGGCCCCCTCCTGCCCTGGACCCCATAGCAGGAGCATGGTCTGCCACTATGGTAGTTATGCCCCTGATAACAATCCAGATGACCTACATAAGCCAGGAGGGCAGAAAGTCCATAATAAAGTCCATTGAGATGTGGGTCCAGGATCTCTGTGGACTGGGTAAGGGACAAAACAAACCCACAAGACTTCTCCTCGGTACCCGTGCAGCGCTTAGACTGGGCCGCCTTAGCCTAAGGCCCCTTAGTGACCGCCATAAAAAGGCGTATGGGTGGTCACTAAGGGGTTAAATTAATCTGAACGTTAGTACAACATTAAAATGAAAATTCAAATGGGCTTTCTTTCTTTTTCATTTGACTTTTGGAAGGGGAAATGCCTGCAAGAGATGAAATAGAAATCTCAATCTACCATTTTCAGGTTCTTCATGGTGTTTTCATTTGATTTATGATTTTGACATGAAAAACCCAATATTTATTTTTACATTTATTTTTGGCGCTTATGACCCACACTGGAGTTGGAAAAGAAAATTCAAATGGAGAAATTTAATTTTCTTTTTAATTTTGGCATGCATTTTGCAGACATTAGATTATATTAAAATGTAAAAAAAAAAAATTATTATAGTTTTTTTCTATTTCATTTTAATTTTGGCAGGTTTTACCTCCCATAATCGACAACCAGGAATTGTTAGCTATCAAGTTGGCCTTCAAGGAGCGGCACCACTTATTAGAGGGCGCTCAGTACCAGGTCACTGTGCTGATGGATCAGTTGACTTATTTGGATACGGCCAAATGCTTGAATTCCTGGCAAGCATGGTGGGCCCTGTTCTTTACGCAATTTAATTTTGTAGTTACTTTTCACCCTGGGGCTGTTAATTTGAAGGCAGATGCCTTATCACGTAGTTTTAATGTTGAAGATTGCATTGATACTGACCCTGGTAACATTCTGTCTCATTGTCTTTTGGTCATGATCTTGCCGCTGAGATAAGAGGTTGTCAGGATTTGGCTCCCAATGATCTTCCTTCTGGCAAATTGTTTGTGCTTCCAAACTTGTACCTTAAAGTCTGTAAACCTATAATCTTGAAGTTCTGTTCTAGCATGTCATCCAGGTATTGCTGAGGCTAAACATCTAGTCTCCTGGGCTTACTGGAGGCCTATGTGGTCACGTGATGTGGGTGTCTTTGCATGCACGTTTGCATGCATGTTTACATGCTGAGGTCAATGTACTGACAGAGGGAAGGTCGCGATCACGGGGTGCCGATGTGTGTGAAGGCTGTCTGGGGTCTGATGTAGGCCCCAGACCAGCCTTGAGTAATTTCCAGCAGGCTGCACTTCTCTGGCTCAGCCTGCTGGTCAATGTCAGAATAGCATAGCCATTAAAATGCAATGCACTATAGGGATAGTGCGTTACATTTTAAAAGCAATCAAAAAGCTGTCTGTTATAGTCCCCTTGTTGGACTATTAAGTGGTAAAAACAGTAAAAAAACAACTCATTCAATTTAAAAATCCTATTAAAAAATAGCGCTTTTTTTCCATTGAAAATAAGCTTTTCAAAGAAAGAAATTGCAAAAAAAAAAAATTTCCCCATATGTTTGGTATTGCCGCATCCGTAATGACCTGGACTACATAAATATCAGGTAGATTATCCCCTATGGTGAACGCCATGAAAAAAATTAAAAAAGACACAATTGATAATTTATTGTTAGTTGCCATCGAAAAAAACTGAATAACAAGCGATTAAAAAGTGCTAGTTGCTCCAAAATAATACCAATGAAAAATACAAGTCGTCCCCCAAAAATCAAGCCCTCACACAACGCTATATAAAGAAAAAAAATTAAAGTAGTAGATATAAACAATAGCACTCCAAATGTATGCAGAATTCAATATTTATTTGTAAGGCACCTTAAAGTGAAGTTTCGGTCAACTCTGACCTTTTTCAAACACTGCGAGACAATAAAAATAAATATATAAAGTAGAATGACATCAAGTGTGAACATGTTTCAAAACAATAAATAAACGTTCAGTTTGCATCTTATTGGGTCTCATTGCTAAATTGTAGACATTGAATTCATGTCAAACACAGTATTGGCTAGGTATATCAAAAGAAATCTTAAAGCTAATAAAGCAAAGAAAACTGAATATACAGAGTATATGTTGAGCTCAGAATGACTGGTTTAATAATAACAATATAGAATTATCTGAATGAGCTCTACATAAGTAGTAAAGTATATGTAATCTAAGAAAATGAACAATACATCAGAAACACAGCGATAGCCAAGAAAAAAACTATAATGTATGTAGAATCGCATATCTGACTAAAATTGTTATGGACACACAGATGTACAGGCCTTAGAATGCACAGAAAATGTAAAGTTTTGCATAACAGATCAACCAAAGCAAATTACTACTTTGAGCGAGGAACCTGGTGCCCCCATGTGGGGTTGGAATTACCAAGTTGCCAGAGAAGTGAAGCAGTAAATGGAAGGAATTTCTTATAGAAAATCGAGCTTAGGAGTGATGTACATACATCTATGTGTAAGCTAGCCCTCATGGAGTGAAGCTCCCTTAAATGTCCCGGGAACCGGAAATGACGTACATAGATCGGAAGTGGGATGTGTTCCAAGGTGGAACGCATACCCACACTGGAAAACAAAGGTATGGATTCTCCAAAATTAAGTCTATTTTCAAGCTAGATGCAGGTATAGACACTCTTATGGGAATGGCTCTATGCTAGTAAAAGGGTCCCATGCGCTATTATTGTGCTCCGAGGGTTCCGGTGCGTTCCACAATGGAAATCAGCCGGAAGTAAGCTGAAGTCTGCCTAATACTGGCCGTAGTGCGTAGAGATAGCGTTGTGTTTCACAGTGGAACGCATGGCTAATCTGTGGAACGTGTGTAAGATGGAAATGTATATAGAGCAGCGATCTTTGGTGGACTATTGTAAAAACAGATGGACTACAATATGGGAAGTGAGTGTGTCTGTGTTCTACCCACTCACTGTTTTGCTAATAAATGAGCCCTTATAATAAGAAATAAAGAAAGAGGGAGACAGAAGAAAAGAAGGAAAAGAGGAAGAGAAGAAAGGGAAAACTAGGGGAAAATGTGGAGAAAGAAAATGAAAGTGTAGCGAGGAGATCAGAATATAGGTGAAATATTTTTAAATGCAACTTGGATAGATGGATTGGCTCACCCTACCAATCACAAGGAGTGGGTGCTCCCCCTGAAAAAGATATCCCCAATCTTTCAGAGTAAATAGATTAAAATAAAAAGATATGAGGGGCACACCTACAAATGGAAATCACATGGACCGCCAGCCAATACGTATGTGTAATTATTTATTTATTAACACCACACTATAAAATAAGGTGAGGATCCTCAATAATCACATTAATACATGCACATATATTTAAAACACATAGAACTTGTAGGTAACTATGTTGCAATAGATAGTGGTTTAGAATAGACTAGATAGTATCGAGTTTGTCTATGTATACAAACTATACAATGTTTCAGATGCGCAGGGATTGATGCACACTACCTCTATTGGGATCTGAAAGTTCAGGCCGTAGCTAGTAATTGCATAGACAGTCTTGATCATAGGATATCTTCACAGCATGTGTGACTTTTAGTCTGCTGCTAAACCGCACTGTGTAGGCGGTATTTGGTCTGCTGTTACCGCACTATGTAGCCAATTTTTATAATTGCATAGACAGTCTTGGTCATAGATTTTCTTCACAGCATGTGTCACTTAATCTGCTGCTAAACCGTACTGTGTGTGAACACACTACTCACTGTTCTGATGCGATGAAATTACCGATCACCCGTGCTTGGCGTTGCGTCCCATGTGTTACAGCATCGGTGGTCTAGGCTCCGATCCATTCTTTTAAACAGGTGAGTAGGTTACTGAGACAGGAAAAACACTGATTTGGACGCCGGGGTCAGAAGTAGTCAGGACACAATGTGTAGTTCGGCGTTGCTTGGTGTCTTTGATCCGAGACACCACAAAGCTTGTGTTTCTTTCTGTCTGCTCTGTGAAAAAGCGCTTTCGGAAATTCCAAGATGGTGCGCAGATAATAGCCTAGACCACCGATGCTGTAACAAGTGGGACGCCACGCCAAGCACGGGTGATCGGTCATTTCATCGCATCAGAACAGTGAGTAGTGTGTTCACACACAGTACGGTTTAGCAGCAGATTAAGTGACACATGCTGTGAAGAAAATCTATGACCAAGACTGTCTATGCAATTATAAAAATTGGCTACATAGTGCGGTAACAGCAGACCAAATACCGCCTAAACAGTGCGGTTTAGCAGCAGACTAAGGCCTCATGCACACAGACGTTTTTTTTTGCGGTCCGCAAAAATGGTTTCCGTTGTTCCGTGATCCGTGTCCGTTTTTTCTTCCGTGGGTCTTCCTTGATTTTTGGAGGATCCACGGACATGAAAAATGAACAAAAAGTCAAGTTTGCCTTTGAAATGATAAGAAAAAACGGACACGGATCACGGACGCGGATGACAATCTTGTGTGCATCCGTGATTTTTCACGGACCCATTGACTTGAATGGGTCCGTGAACCGTTGGCCGTGAAAAAAATAGGACAGGTCATATTTTTTTCACGGACTGGAAACACGGATCACGGACGCGGATGCCAAACGGTGCATTTTCCGATTTTTCCACGGACCCATTGAAAGTCAATGGGTCCATGGAAAAAAACGGAAAACGGAACAACGGCCGCGGATGCACACAACGGTCGTGTGCATGAGGCCTAAGTCACACATGCTGTGAAGATATCCTATGATCAAGACTGTCTATGCAATTACTAGCTACGGCCTGAACTTTCAGATCCCAATAGAGGTAGTGTGCATCAATCCCTGCGCATCTGAAACATTGTATAGTTTGTATACATAGACAAACTCGATACTATCTAGTCTATTCTAAACCACTATCTATTGCAACATAGTTACCTACAAGTTCTATGTGTTTTAAATATATGTGCATGTATTAATGTGATTATTGAGGATCCTCACCTTATTTTATAGTGTGGTGTTAATAAATAAATAATTACACATACGTATTGGCTGGCGGTCCATGTGATTTCCATTTGTAGGTGTGCCCCTCATATCTTTTTATTTTAATCTATTTTTAAATGCAACTAAAATAAGAAAAAGAGAATAAGAGAAATAGAGAAAATTTAATTTGAATAAGTAATAAAGTGACCAGAATAAATAGGGTGAAGAAAATGAGAGTATAGCCTCCAGGAATCTATGAATTAACAGGGGTAACAAGATAGGGGTGAGATGATGTATAAAAGGATACATTGAAAGTGGCAAACGAGGCGGGGGTTCGGTTCCTTAGGACTTTATGGTGAAGTTACCTTACAAATAAAGATTGAATTCCGCACACATTCAGAGTGCTATTGTTTATATCTACTACTTATAGCAGGCTGGAAAGTCATTACGATTAGCACCCAAGACAGACTAGACCACAGTGCTGCGCCATTACTATACAATTGAAAAATTAAAAAAGTTATGGGTCTTGGGAAGCCACAATGCAAAAACATTTTTTTTCTTAAAAAAGGGGGTTTTATTGCAAAAAAGTAGTGAAACGTAAAAAAAAAAAAACTATATGTATTTGGTATCACTGTAATTGTACTGACCCAGAGAATAAAAATATTATGTTATTTATACCCAAAAATGAATGCCATAAAATTTATAACGTAAAAACGCAGTGACAGTATTGCTGTTTTTCCCATCTTCCTCAAAAAAAGAGTTAATAAAAGTTAATCAGAAAGTTATGTATACCGCAAAATGGTGCCATTAAAAACGACAACTTTTCCCCAAAAACAAGCCCTCATAAAGCTATATAGACAGGAAAAAAATATATAAATAGCTTTTGGAACGCGACGAGGAAAAAAAGAAGAAAAATGCTTGGTTAGTAAGGCCCAAAATAGGCTAGTTAGGGGGCGTGGCGAAGCATGCAAAATTTTATTTAATTCCTCACTGAAAAGATAGTGACTCTGTATGTCTACTAAAGGGCGCTGTGCTTCTCCACATTTCCAATAGCTAACACAGGATCAAGTTTACAATTCCAATAGATGGCGCTGTGAAATCTTAGTATTGTGCTGAATGCATAGGATAAGATTATGAGTCTAATACATGGAGCCCTCATTTTGAGGAGTCAATTATATTAGGATTAGGATTATATCATCAACTCTGCTGCCATTTTAACCCCCTAGATGCCGTGGTGACTAATCACCTGCAGCATCTATGGGGTTAATCTGCTCTGCCATACTTGAGTGAGGACGTGGTGGACGTTCCTCCAAGAAAGTGGCAAGAAGCTTAAAGGGCTTCTGTCACCCCACTAAACAGATATTTTTTTTTTTGTCTACTTATAATCCCTATCCTGCGATATTGCTATACCTTATGTTATTAATAATTTTCGTTCAGTAGATTTTGCAAAAAACGTACTTTTATGATATGCTAATTACCTTTCTACTGGCAAGTAGGGCCTCTACTTGCTGGTAGCAGCCGCAGAAAACCGCCCCCCTCCTCTTGATGATTGACAGGGCCAGCTGCGATCTCCTCCTCCAGCCGGCCTTGTCAGCATTTCAAAAATCACGTGCCTGTGTTGATTCGGAGCAGGCGCTCTGAGATAAGGAGGCTCGCCTCCTCAGCACTCCCTCAATGCGCCTGTGCAGATGACGTCTTCTCTTTCGGTAGACGCCCTACTTGCTGGTAGAAAGGTAAATAGCATATCATAAAAGTACGTTTTTTGCAAAATCTACTGAACGAAAATTATTAATAACATAAGGTATAGCAATATCGCAGGATAGGGATTATAAGTACACACAAAAAAAAATAAAAAATCAGTTTAGTGGGGTGACAGAAACCGTTTAAAAAGTCGCAAATTATGGTACACATTAATGATGAGCGGCAGGGGCAATATTCAAATTTGCAATATTTCATGAATATTTGGGTGAATATTTGTAATAAATTATCAAATTTTAGAATTTGTGATTATTTTCTTGATTGCAAAAATTGCAATGTAATATGCGCATATTGCACACGCAATACAGGTGTGGGTCACTTTTGTTACATTTGTCAAGTTGCTAGAAGTTTCCTGAGACTGGAGGAAATGGTTGGCATGGCAGAACATTACAATAGCTTTATATGCATATAGAGTGCTTCAATATATTTGTGATTGTGCAAATCGGCAATTAATGATGCGCACATTTTAGCAGTTCTGATTACATATTCCTGATTGGTGCACTAAGTATTATTGTGAAATTGTACATCACAGCACTATGTCTGTAGCATGTATGTATTGACAGCAGAACCTATCACACTACCAAACACCCTGCACTGGAACCTATCATCAACACTATATCAAGATCTAACCTACAGTACACTGACTATCTCCCACTAACTATCTGTATTATATATAAACTAACTAACTAATGTAATGAGTTTGACACAGCAAAGCACAGCAATGACACTGCTGTCTCGCTCATAAATAAATAAAAAATGCAGAAAATGGCTACTAGGGAGGTTCTTATATAGTAAAGGGGTAGTAAACTTTCCTATTGGTTGCAAGGGATGTTGCAAAGCTCTGATAAAGATATTTCAGCTCTCATTGGCCCACAGGACCACAAGGAAGAAGCTGGGAGGGATTATGTGTTCAAATAAATAAATAAAAATCTAGAATATTTGCGAATACGAATATATAGCACTATATTCTGTTATGGAATATAATGGACACTTGCTTGTCACTTACCAAATGGTGTCTGTCCGAGAGACAACCCCCAGTATACATTCTATGACTGAAACTATTTGCAGCAAAAACGTGAAACTGTCAGGAATTCCTCTGAGTCTATCATACATATGCCTTAAACTTATTTCCTGTTTACATTCCTTCTTGCTAAAAAAAAATCATGTGAGCCCACTCCTCCCACTTATATGGAGGGTATATAATGTGAAGCCCCCACCTAATAAATTAGAGTTATGCTTTGACCTTATATAGAGTGTCAGTGTTATTTCTCTCGCCGTACATGCACGTATCTATCTATGCAATTTGGAGCAGTGAATCAACCTACCTGACCATTGATCAGAACCAGAACATTTTGGTGCCCAGTGTGGGGCTCGAAGGTTGGACCCCCCTGTTCCCGTACCCCCGAAAATCAGACGTAGCAGGGGCGCACCAACGAACTCCGGGATCGCTACCCGTGATATGAGGTAAGAAAACAGAGTAATCTTGCCTATACTGTGTCCCCTGGTGTAGCCACTTGTCATCTGTCTGAGTAAGGGGTGTGGCGGCAGTTGGGGTGTCTTTGAGGGCACGCAAGTAAGAACCCCACAGTAATTGATGAGATTTTGACACACTGTGTTTTTTGTGTTGTTCTGACGTCATTATGACCTTGAGCACCTGTGTATAAACTACTGAGTTACAAAATAAGGAAGGTTACCTCATTTGCCTACATCGTGGTGCAGCCAGAGGCATCTGTCCGGATAGTAGAAGGGGATAAGGCGGTCAGAACCGGTCCAAAGGTGTACTAGGTGTCTGACTCAAAGAATAACTCAGGTAGTTCAGGAACACAGGGTGCAAGCACAGGTTACGGACTAGACGGCTCCAGGAGATATTAGATTATGGGAAATGCTCACTGGAGAAGTACGTGGCGGACAAGAGAGGAAAATGCTTCGTAAAGTGTTTTCCCAGGTTGGAGAAACATTATGAGATGTGTAAAGGTGGCACTCTTTGTGTTGATACATGGAAAGCATTGTTAAATGAGAAGAAAAGTAAACTTACTGATGAAAAGATTAACTGCAGCAAAGAATTTGAATGGACGGGGGGAGAACAGACATATAATGAAAAGACAGGAAGATATTACTGTATGCCCGGGTAGCCAGCTTATAATAATGGTGTCATCAAGATGAAGGGGGGGGGGGGGGGGTGGACCTGTGCCGTATGTGGGCAACAGAATCCTCCCTCCAGTGTTACATGCCTCGCATGTTGTGCTTCCCACCACATAGACACATTCCTGTAGCTCCCCGTCACCTCCTCCCCACAGTTCTGCATGACAAACCGTCATATTCCCAGCCGACGCCCACAGCTGGACTGTTAAGCCCCGGTAACCCAGATTCCCCCGTCCTGCCTGTAAGTCCACAAGTTCAAGAACTCTATCCTATGATAAATCCTGATGGCACATTCAGTCTGCCACAGCAGGTTATTCAAGTGATGGTCGGGAAGAAGGAGGAGGAGGATGGGGAAGAGGATGATGGGGATGAGAACCCAGCAGAACCCCCCGTGCATACAACTTTCCCCTCTTCTGCAGATATGAGCACTCCTAAATGGAGGTCAGACTTGACTGAGGAGGAGTGGCGAATACAGTATGAGTTACATGAGATAAAAGAACAGATGAAGAATGTGGCAGGAGAACAGTCTGAATTTTTGAGATATGCAAATTATACCATTTTATCCAAAGCAATACCTAGGGGACCACCTAGATATGTGTAATTCACACCAAATCAGCTGTATTCAATTGTCAGTCAGTTGCCGGACCCCAAGACCCACCCCATGCTGTTTTGCCATAAATTAGATCAAATATACAAGACATATGGGTGTACGTGATCATATCTACAAAGTATAGTAGAGAACAAAACTGGAGAATACTCAGGCCTCATTCTGGAGAAACTCAAGAAGACAGAAGGTGGATATGATAACCGTACCTCGAGATCGGGGTATGACTTAATAACACAAATGGACAAGTTAGCTGACCAGTCATCCACGCTGCAAGGCATGATTCAGGACGTAATCAGTGGAAAAATTTGCGCAGAGAGTGAAACATAATTATAGGGACATGGGGTTCAGCATGAACGAGCCTGTACACATGAAGCTTTTATCACGTTCTTTTGTTGAGGGTCTGAGACCAGACATCAACAAAGCACTAACCACATGTCACCCCGAGTGGAAGGCTTTACCCATAGACATACTAGTACAACAAGAGAACCAGGGAGGCTGTGATTGCTGTCATGTCAGGGGAGGAGATTTGGGACTGTCCCCCCCTCATGTACCTGCTATTGGTGTGGAAAACCGGGACATATAAAAAGGAACTGTCGCATTCAACACCTCTGGCCCTCCTATCAGCAATAGCAGCAGCAACAACAGCAGCAGGAAAGCATGCCACCGTCCCCACCCGACAACCAATAGGACACCAGCAAGCCAGTGCCGAGAGGGGATAACACCTACATGGCGGTTCACAACCCTCCCGCTGGTCCTGTCCCTCGAGTGACACTCGATGTAGTGGGAGAAAGATTGTCATTTCTTGTAGACACTGGTGCAGCCCGCAGTGTCCTCTGTGAAACCGCCGCCCTCCCATCCTGGCTCACGAACATTCAACTAACATGTTCGGGGGTTAGAGGGGGTTGTGCAACACAGCCCGATCACAAAATCCCTTTCTATCACCTCACCACAGCTGAGCTTACCCGGAGGCATTATGTCCCAGTTATTTGTTAACCCAACTTGTCCCTTTAATCTTCTGGGGGCGGATTTCCTCCAGAAAATAAGGGCCAACCTACAATTTCAGCAAAATGGAACAGTACTCCTCGGGACAACCCTGTGCCCCGAGGAAAGTTGCCTCCTAATGGCCCTAAGAACAATCAGTGATGACATTGTAACTCCACCAAAGATGTGTTGAACACCATATTATTTTGGTTAACCAGAACTTTTCAGTAAAAGTTCGGGTTTTCGGTAAAAGGCTGCAAAGAAGACAATCAACAAGCGTTTAACTTGTTAGCCCTTAGAAGTATTCACAGCCATGCCTACTAATGGCATGGCTGTGATTGGCCAGTTCAGCATGTGATCCAGCCTCTGCACGTCACTCTGCTCTGATTAGTGTAGGGATAGGATGCTGCTGCTGTGAGGGAGAGAATAGGAAATAATCTTTAATCTGAAGTGCTTGTTAACTCAGCGATCTACCTAGATTTTGTTTTGTGGGTGCAGTGCACAATCTTTTTACCCTGCCCTAAGCCCAGTGACACAGAAAAATAACTTTTATCTGTCTGTTAGTTAGGTGGGTGGCAGCGGCCATTTTATGCAAGCTCAGTGCACCAGCACAGCATATGTGCATTTGTGACAGTCAAATAGAAGCTTGAAATACTGCAATTGTATTCTGGGTTTTAAAAAAAATCACCCATTTTTGGGCAAGACTCTATATCTATGGCCTTTGCAGCATTTGTTATTGTTAAATACAAGCTTGAAAGACTGCAATAATTTTCTGGGTTTAAAATAGCACCTCTTTTTAGCAATACCCTCCATCTAGGGCCTATGCAGTATTTGTCAGTATAAAATTTAAGCTTGAAATATTGCACTAATTTTCTGCGATTTAAAAAACACCCTTTTTGGGAAAAATACTACATTTTACATCCCTTGCTGCATCTTTCAGTGTGAAATACAAGTGTTAGATACTGCTTTCATATTCTGTTATTAAAAAAAACACCCATTATGGGCAAAATACTAATTTTGCGGCGTTTGCTGCATCTGTCAATGTTAAATACAAGCTTTAAAGACTGCAATAATTTTCTGGGTTTAAAAAAGCACCCCTTTTTGGCAATACCCTCCATCTGGAGCCTATGCAGCATTTGTCAGTGTGAAATTTAAGCTTGAAATACTGCAATAATTTTCTGGGTTTTAAAAAACACCCTTTTTGGGCAAAATACTAAATTTTACAGCCCTTGCTGCATCTGTCAGTGTGAAATAAGAGTGTTAGATACTGTTGTCATATTCTGCTGTTAAAAAACACCCATTTTGGGCAAATACTAAATTTGAGGTGTTTGCTGCATCTGTCATTGTTAAATACAAGCTTGAAAAACTGCAATCATTTTCTGGGTTAAAAAAAACACCAATGTGGATAAGTAGAACTGTAAAGAAAGCAATAAATGACAAAAAGAAAGCATATAAATCACTAAAACAGGGGGGTAGCACGGAAATAAATAGAACATGTAAAAATCAAATAAAAGCGGACAAACTAGAGACCGAGATATTAATTGCCAAAGAGAGTAAAACTAACCCTAAAATGTTCTTCAATTATATAAATGTTAAAAAGTATAAATCTGAAGGTTTCAACCCTTTAAAGATTAATGAGGGGGGAGTCACAGAGAGCGACGAGGAGAAAGCAAAGCTGTTAAATATTTTTTTCTCCAATGTATTCACTGAGGAAAATAAACGGTCAGATGACATGCAGAATGTAAAAATAAATTCCCCATTAAAAGTGTCCTGTCTGACCCAGGACAAAGTACATCAGCGACTTAAAAAGATTAAAATAGACAAATCGCCAGGACCGGATGGCATACACCCCCTTATGCTAAGAGAATTAAGTATGTCATAGCCAGACCCCTATTTCTGATATTTGCCCAGACCCCTATTTCTGATATTTACGGACTCTATACTGACAGTGAATGCCCCACAGGATTGGCACATGCCAAATGTAGTGCCAATATTCAAAAAGGGTCCAAAAACAGAGCCTGGAAACTATAGGCCGGTAAGTTTAACATCTGTTGTGGGTAAACTGTTTGAAGGTTTTCTGAGAGATGCTATCTTAGAGCATCTCAATGGAAATAAGCAAATAACACCATATCAGCATGGCTTTGTGAGGTATCGGTCATGCCAAACTAATTTAATCAGTTTCTATGAGGAAGTAAGTTCTAGACTTGACAGCGGCGAATAAATGGATGTCGTATATCTGGACTTCTCCAAAGCAATTGACACTCTACCACATAAAAGGTTAGTATATAAAATGAGAATGCTCGGACTGGGAGAAAACGTCTGTATGTGGGTAAGTAACTGGCTCAATGACAGAAAACAGAGGGTGGTTATTAACGGTACACACTCAGATTGGGTCACTGTCACTAGTGGGGTACCTCAGGGGTCAGTATTGGACCCTATTCTCTTCAAGGCTTGCATAGTAAAGTATCAATTTTCGCAGATGACACTAAACTGTGTAAAGTAATTAACACTGAAGAGGACAGTATACTACTACAGAGGGATCTGGATAGATTGGAGGCTTGGGCAGATAAGGTTTAACACTGACAAATGTAAAGGAATAATGCAAGTCACCCGAACATAATAAATGGTAAAACACTCGGTAACACTGACATGGAAAAGGATCGAGGAATTTTAATAAACAGCAAACTAAGCTGCAAAAACCAGTGTCAGGCAGCTGCTGCCAAGGCCAATAAGATAATAGGCTGCATCAGAAGGGGCATAGATGCCCGTGATAAGAACATAGTCCTACCACTTTACAAATCTCTAGTCAGACCACACATGGAGTACTGAATACAGTTGTGGGCTCCTGTAAACAGGGCAGACATAGCAGAGCTGGAGAGGGTCCAGAGGAGGGCAACAAAAGTAATAACTGGAATGGGGCAACTACAGTACCCTGAGAGATTATCAAAATTAGGGTTATAATATGGGGGAGCTGCTCAAACCCCAAACACTGTAGCGTGTTTCTCATTGGGAGAGCAGTTCCACCGCATGTGGACCGCAGCAAACGATTTCATCACCTTCAGACCGTGTTCACACCACAGTTAGTGTAGTGGTAGGACCCTTGCCATGCTGAGAGACCGTGACGTGGTGCATGATGGGCTCCGATATGTTCCTGACAGGAATATATTGGCAAAAGTCTCAGCTTTTAACATCTGCTTGTATGACCAGCTAGTATAGTCAGTGGCATATCTGTTTGGTGCATGTTCTTCTGTGATTTATATAATTATATTTTCATCCGCACAATGCTCCGTTTTGTGTAGGATGCTACAGTGTTTGGGGTTTGAGCAGCTCCCCCATATTTGCCACTATATTTCTGTGGTTCACATGCAGTGGGACTGCTCCCCCAATTAAAAACACGCTACAGTGTTTGGGGTTTGAGCAGTTCCCCCATATCTGCCACTATATTTTTGTGATTTTGTTTTATATGTATTGAATGTGCCTTTATCTGGCATTTACATTTTTTTTTTCACCTGGTGGCCTCCGTTACACGGTCTGATTTGGGTGTGGCTTACAGTCTTGCTTTATTCACATTGCATTGGCTGTGAGCTGGATTTCATCACCTTCAGACCGTGTTCACAAAACAGTTAGCGTAGTGGTAGGACCCTTGCAATGCTGAGAGACCGTGACGCGGTGCATGATAGGCTCCGATATGTGCCTGACAGGAATATATTGGCAAAAGTCTCAGCTTTTAATATCTGCTTGTATGACCAGATAGTATAGTCAGTGGCATATCCGTTTGGTACATGTTCTTCTGTGATTAAGGCATTTTTTATTCCCCTAAAGTGGGGAAAATTGGCTTCTACCTCACAGTTTTTTTTTTTGCCTTCCTCTGGATCAACTTGTAGGATAACAGGCCGAACTGGATGCACAAATGTCTTTTTTTTGGCCTTGTGTACTATGTTACTATGTTACTATCTGGGGCCTATGTTGCATCTGTCAGTGTGAAATACACGTGTTAGATACTGCTGTTTTGTTCTGTTACAAAAAAAAACACACCCATTTTGGGCCAAATACAAAATTTGCGGCCGTTGCGGCATCTGTCAGTGTGAAATACACACCTTAGATACTGCTGTTACATTCTGTTATTAAAAAAACACCCATTTTTGGCCAAATACTAAATTTGCGGCCTTTGCTGCATCTGTCAGTGTGAAATACACACGTTAGATACTGCTGTTATATTCTGTTATTTAAAAAAAACACCCATTTTGGGCCAAGCACTAAATTTGCAACTTTTGCTGCATCTGTCAGTGTGAAATACACGTGTTAGATACTGCTGTTATCTTCTGTTATTAAAAAAAAAACACCTATTTTGGGCAAAATCCTAAATTTGCGGAGAATAAGGAAAGCGTTGAATATTGGATGTGGCCCCGGTCGTGGTGCTGCTGGTGAAGCTCCTGCTGCAGGGAGAGGAAATGGTCGATCTGTGCCAGCTATACGCACAAGTGAAACACCTTTATCAGGTGCGAGTAGGCAACAGAATATTCAGCGCTATTTAGTAGGGCCGAATGCGGCTCTATGAATGGTGAGGCCAAAACAAGTACAGGCGACAGTAGATTGGGTGGCTGACAGTGCCTCCAGTTACTTCACATTGTCTCCCACCCAGTCTCCTGCTGAAAGATCAGAGTTGGCACCTGCAGCCCATGTCCATAAGTCCTTCACCTCACCCCCTTTAAATCAGCTAAGCAGTCTGAGCCCCAAACCATGGAGCAATCTCTTCTGCTTTTTGATGACTCTGCTAGCAGGGTTTCACAGGGCCATCCACATAGCCCTGCCCAGAAGTGGAAGAGATTATGTGCACCGATGCCCAACCTCTTATGTTTCAAAATGAGTACATAGGAGGACCACCGCAGCACGTCTCTGATGATGACGAAACACAGGTGCCAACTGCTGTGTCTTACGAAAGTGTGCATACCGGAGGGCAGGGTTGAAGACTGGGTGGAAGATGAAGTGGAGGACGATGAGGTCCTCGACCCCACAAAGAATTAAGGTTATGCGAGTGACCTGTGTAGTTCGGAGGAAGAGGTGGTGGTCGCACAGAGCCACAAACACAGCAGAAGAGGGAGCGGGATGCAAAAGTGAAGCGGATGTTCTCTAGACAGTGCGCCTGCTACTGCCCAACGCAGCAAGAGACCGAGCAAACCAAAACCAGCTCCAAGGAGTTCCCTTGCATGGCAGTTCTTCACACAATGTGCTGACGACAAGACACAAGTGGTTTGCACGCTGTGCAATCAGAGCCTGAAGCGAGACATAAATGTTCTCAACCTGAGCACCACCTGCATGACCAGGCATTTAAGTGATAAGCACGAGCTGCAGTGGAGTGGACACCTCAAAAACCAAGAAAGGTCTCTAGCTCCTCCTGCTTCCTCTTCTGCTGCAGTCTCGGCCTCTTCATCCACCTCTGGGGTGACAGTGGCATCTGCCACATGGAAACAGAGGAACTGCCAGCAACACCACCATCTGGGTCACCAAGCATCTCCACAATGTCCCACAGAAGCTTTCAGCTCTCCATCTCCCAAACACTGGAGAGGAAGAGGAAGTAACCCCCTACCCAGCCGTGATCCCTAGCCCCGAATGCCAGCATTTCTAAATTACTGGCCTTTGAAATGTTGTCATTCCGTCTGGTGGAGACAGAGAGTTTTAAAAGCCTTATGGTGGTGGCTGTCCCACTGTACGTCATGCCTAGCTGCCACTACTTTTCCAGGCATGCCATCCCTTCCCTGCACAACCAAGTGGGAGACAAAATCAGGTGTGCACTGCGCAACGCAAACAATTTGGTGCATGTCCTTCCACCACCGAGGAATGCAGGGTGCTTCATTTTGCCTCTTGTTGCTTCCTCCTCCTACTCTGCTTCCTCATCCTCTACCGCCTCCTCATCTGGTCAGCCTAACACCTTCACCACCAACTTCAGCACAGCCAGGGGTAAACGACAGCTGGCAGTTTTAAAACTTATCTGTTTGGGGGACAAACCCCACACCATGCAGGAGCTATGGACGGGCCTTGAACAACAGACCAATGAGTGGTTTGTGCCAGTGAGCCTCAAGCCCGGCCTGGTGGTGTGCGATAATGGGCAAAGTCTCGTAGCAGCTCTGGGACTAGCCGGTTTGACGCACATCCCTTGCCTGGTGCATGTGCTGAATTTGGTGGTGCAGAGGTACCTTAGAGATTACCCAGATATGTCAGAACTGCTGCAAAAAGTGCAGGCCGTCTGCGCGCTTTCAGCGTTCTCACCCTGCTGCTGCTCGCCTGACAGCGCTACAGCTTAAATTCGGCCTTCCCGCTCACCGCCTCATATGTGACGTGCCCACAAGGTGGAACTCCACCTTGCACATGCTGGCCAGACTGTGCGAGCAGCAGCAGGCGATAGTGGAGTTTCAGCTGCAGCGCGCATGGGTGAGTCGCTCTGTGGAACAGCACCACTTTACCACCAATGACTGGGCCTCCATGCAAGACATGTATTCCTTGTTATGCTGTTTAGAGTACTCCACCAACACGGCCAGTGACGATAACGCCGTTCTCAGCGTTACTATCCCACTTCTATGCCTCCTTGAAAAAACGCTTCTGGCGATGATGGAAGAGGATGTGGCACAGGAGGAGGAGGAAGAGGGTGCATTTCATAGGGTTTCCGGCCAGTCATTCACAAGTGGCTCCAAGGGTGGGTTCCTGCACCCACAAACGCCAGGTACACAATTGTCCAGCCAGGGCACACTTCTGGAAGATGATAAGGTGGAGAATGAGGAGGAGGAGATGGAGGTGAAGGAACCATGTTCACAACAGGGTGGCACCCACACCAGCTCATGGCCATCACTGGTGCATGGCTGGGGGATACAGAGGACACAGATGATACACCGCCCAAACAGGACAGCTTGTCGTTGCCTCTGGGCAGCCTGGCACACATGAGCGATTACATGCTGCAGTGTCTCCACAATTACCACAAGTTGCCCACATTCTAATTTGTGCTGATTACTGGGTGGCCACGCTGATGGATCCCCGTTACAAGGACAATGTACCGTCCTTAATTCCGTCACTGGAGCGTGATCGTAAGATGTGTGAGTACAAGCGCACGCTGGTAGACACGCTGCTGGTGGCATTCCCACCTGGAAGCACAAGGCGAAGGCAAAGGAGGAGGGAGAGATCACCAAAGCATCTGGGGCACCACAAGCACCTCAGAAGACAGGGTTAACATAGCCGAAATGTGGAAAAGCTTTGTCAGCATGCCACAACAACCAGCACCACCAGCTGATATGGAACGTCTTAGCAGGAAGCAGCATTTCAGCAACATGGTGGAGCAGTCTGTGTGCACAAGGCTACACGTACTGAATGAAGGGTCTGCCCCCTTTAACTTCTGGGTCTACAAATTGGGCACATAGCCTGAGCTTGCCCTTTACGCTATAGAGGTGCTGGCCTGCCCTGCAGCCAGTGTATTATCTGAACGTGTGTTTAGCACAGCAGGGGCCATTATCACAGACAAGCGCAGCCGCCTGTCCACGTTCCTTATGCAGAATAGACATGTTTACCAGCCTTAGGCCCCATGCACACGGCCGTGTTTCACAGCCGTGTGCGGGCCGTGGAACCGCGGCCTGGATCCCTCCTGGGAGCAGGAGCGTACGGCGTCACTGGTTGCTATGACGCCGTGCGCTCCCTGCTGCCGGCACAGTACAGTAATACACTGGTATAGATCATACCAGTGTATTACTGTATTGCGGCGGCAGCAGGGCGCACACGGCGTCATAGCAACCAGTGACGCCGTGCGCTCCTGCTCTCAGGAGGGATCCAGGCCGCGGTTCCACGGCCCGCACACGGCTGTGAAACACGGCCGTGTGCATGGGGCCTTACCCAGCCATTGTTATACTACAGCGCAATTGCTCATTGTTGTATTTTTGATTTTTCCCACTCTTTTGGGTGTACCCTAATAAAAAAAAATAAAAAAAAATTATAATTATAATTTTAACCAAAAAACAGTGTTGGCTACCTCGTCCTCCTCCACCGCCACTTCCACCTACACCACTACGTCCACCGCCTCCTCTACCTCCTACTCCATATAGACCTCCACCTCATACAGATTTTTATTTATTTTTTGTACTTATTTTATTTTATTTTGTGTCATTTCACTAATTTGTCTGTTACATTTTCGGGTGACATTAACCAATTTTTGGCTGTGATATACCCCTGCTCTACCTAGTTGACAGGTTAATAAATTTGTAGAATAGAACTGATTGGCACTCAAAATATATGGAATCACTTGTGTAGATACAAATATATGATTTATTACGATATAAAAACCTTAATATTCCTAAAAAAGCAATACAGTGTATTCTAAAATCCCTAAACGTAGTTAAAAATTGTTAAAAGTTCATTAAAAATAGTGAAAGAAGCGTGGAAAGCAGCAAAAAAAGTAATAAGACTATATGGTGTAGTGTCGCTATGGTACTATAGATCAGGGGTGGCCAACCTGTGGCTCTTGAGCCACATGTGGCTCTTTGCTTCTTCAAGTGAGGCTCTAGCTGTGAAGCCAGAAAGCAGTCAGACGGCTCACTCTCCACCCCATGCTCAGAGCTCTTTTCCTGATCGGACACTGTTACTACTTTGCAGCTCCAGCTCACTCTCCACTACGTCCTGATGCACACAGTGTCAGAACGTCGTACGTGGAGATACGCACTATTACCTGACGTTGTGCTCATCAGGTCACAGTGGAGAGCGTGTCAGACCTGCAGAGTAGCAGGTGCCCGAGCAGGAGCCCAATGCCTGATCAGGAGAGGGAAGATATTTTTTTAAATGATAGAACTGGGCATGTGGGTCTGATCTGAGCATGGGGGGGGGGGGGGGTCCTGATCTGGGCAATGGGGGTCTGATCTGAGCATGGGGGGGTCCAGATGTGAGCAATGGGGGTCTGATCTGAGCATGAGGGGGGAATATCTGAGCATGGGGGTCTTGTTTGAGCATGGGTTGGTCAGGTCTGAGCATGGGGGGGGGGGCAGATGTGAGAAGGTGGGAGATCTGAGCATGGGGGGGAGATCTGAGCACTGAGGGTCTGACACTGGGAGTCTGATTTGTGTTGTCTGATCCAAGCATTGGGGGTCTGATTTGGAAGTCTGATGAGGTTTGGGGATCTTATTGTAGGACAGAGGAGGATTGGGGATCTGAGTTTAGGAGTCTGATCTGAGGTCTGATGAAAAATATATTTTTAATTTTTTTCTCTGTTAATGAACAATAAGAAATAAATATTTTTAGCAGACTAGCAGACCTCAGATCAGATGAAAAATATTTTTTTCTATCTCATTTTTCTTTGTTAAAACCTAGGGCGAAAAATACGGTGACTATGTGTAAATGTATAGCTTGTGGCTCCTGGTACTCATACTTTTTTTTTTTGGGCTCTTTGTGTATGTAAGGTTGGCCACCCCTGCTATAAATGATTGTTCCTTGGTAAATAGGACTAAGAGTAAACGTTCTCAGATATTTCGAACTATTAGAGTGTTATTTGAGTTAATAGTTTCCACATATGATTGTAGCAGTCTGTGGTTGAGGAGAGACTTACACACCATTAATGAAGCTACACAGGTATTAGGGGTTAGCAAGTATGTAAATTAATATGCCGACTGTGTCGTGGTTACTTTACCCCCTCCTGTCTTAGGATTGAGTCTTCTGGTTGCTTGCTTGAATCGATGCTAGGTTCTCTGTTGCTCCTTCCCGGTTGTAAAGACCAGCCGCGGCGTGTGGTTTCCTCAGCGTAGCACATGACCAGAAGGTGATGCTGGCTACTCATGTGATCTAAAATCAGAGGACGCTCTGGCTTCTACTGGGTCCTAATGCGGGTCAGAGAGCGATGCCACAGGTTCCTTAGTGTTAAATGTGTCTTTGGTAATTCGAATATATCCTTATCAATTATGAAATGTCCTTGTTGATTTCCAGTGTACTGCACATTGATATTGCCCAAACGCATTTCAGAGACTCTGTCTCCTTCCTCAGTGGTAGCATTATAATGGCAGTAGCATTCTTTATATACATGTGGTCCTGATTTGATACGCCCTTAATCAGGTTGGATTCAAAATGTGGCATGGAGTCTGTTTAACAAGGGATTAATGATATCAGCTTAATCCTCATATATCCTCATTATTATCCGCTTGTTCATTTCATAGAAAAAAGTGTCATAACAACATACTTTGTGTTTCTTTCCATTGTATTTATTTTTTTTCTTCAAAAGGTTAATAAATTTCACAAATGTTTCTGTTACATAGCTGGGTGACATTCACCAATTTGTGGCTGTGATATACCCCTGCTCTACCTAGTAGACAGGTTAATAATTTCACAAATTTTTCTATTACATAGTTGGGTGACATTCACCAATTTTTGGCTGTGATATACCCCTGCTCTACATAGTAGACAGGTTAGTAAATTTCAATAATTTTTCTGTTACATTCTTGGGTGACATTTTACAATTTTTGCCGTGAATAAACCCCTGCTCTGCATAGGTGACAGGGACCGAAATTTTTAAAAATCATCTGTTCTATTGGTGAGCAACATTAACCCATTTCTGGCTATGAAAAACCCCTGCTCTGCATAGGTGACAGGGACTTAAATTTCTAAAATTCGTCTTTAATTGGCCCTTTTATTCCATCCTTCTGCTTTAATAACTTGTCCCACATTTCCGCTCGATCACATTGCAGCCATTGACCTCCCTTGGATGTGGTCTTTCTTTCTCATGCTCCCTCTGCGGCGTGGAACCCTGATTCGCTGCTAACCATGATCAACATGGTAGGCGCAGAAAAGAACATCAAAAGTTGATAGAGAAGATATCCAATTGGATCGTAGACGTCACATGGACGTGTGATCAGGCAGAAGTTATCTAGCGTTAATAAAGCGGCAGCAGGGCCTCTCCTGTCTAACATTTCCAAATCCAAAATACCCCAGTGATATTACCTATAATTTTTTATTAATCATTCCAATAACAGGGCATCTTAAGAGTCCTGTATTGTTATTTATCGTCACTACCTCCCTGAGTCGGGAGTGGGCAATGTCCTGCGCCCCCTCCTTTCATTTGATCCTTCCGCTTTGCTAACTTCTCCCACATTTACGCTTGATTACATTTAATTTCATACATTGACCTCCCTCGAATGTGGTATCCATTTCTCACGCTCCCTCTCCAGCGTGGAACCCTGATTCGCTGCTAACCGTGATCAACATGGTAGGCGCAGAAAAGAACATCGAAAGTTGATATAGCAGATATCTAATTAGATCATGGACATCACGGAGACGTGCGGTATGGTGGAGCAGTATGTGTGCACATGCCTACACGTAATGACTGATCGGTCTGCCCCCTTCAACTTCTGGGTCTACAAATTGGGCATATGGCGTGAGCTTTCCCTTTAAGCCTTGGAGGTGCTTGCCTGCCCTGTAGACAGTGTATTATTATCTGAACGTTTGTTTAGCACAGCTGTAGGTGGTTATTACAGGTTATATTTTCCAATGTTTTGGGTGTACCCTAATTTAAACAAAAACAAATAAAAAAAGCAGTGTAGGCTACCTCCTGATCCTTCACCGCAGGGACAATTCATGGTTCCCTTCCAGCATACCACATGTGCAAGGCATGGCGGTGTTATGCGGTTCTGTACCTCGTTTGCTGACCTTCAGCAAGAAATTTAATCCTGGCTTTCTCCACGACAACTTAAAATCAAAACCATGGTGACCAACAATGGGAAGAACATTGTGTCGGCGCTGCATCAAGGAGGACTGAGCCATGCACCCTGCATGGCACACGTGTTCCATCTGGTTTTCAAGCAGTTCCTGAAGTCTTCCACCCATCTGCAAGACATCCTAAAAATGGCCAGGAAACCTTGCATGCACTTCAGCCAAACGTACACCGCAAAGCACACCCTCCTTGAGCTGCAGAACACCATTCCCCAACATAGGCTGATATGCGACGTTTCCACCCATTGGAATTCCACCCTCCATAAGTTGTACGAACAGAGAAAGGCCATAAACGATTTCCTGATGATCTAAGCAGACAGGAGTATGCCCCTGTGTAACTTTGAAGTCAGCCAGAGGCAGCTCATGTGTGACACCTGCTGTTTGCTTAGGCCCTTTGAGGATGCCACGTTATTTGCCAGTCGCAAGGACTATGGGATGAACAATGTCATTCCACTGCTTCATGTCCTGGAACAGACTGCTGCTAAATCTAGCTGGTCAGAGGACTGAAGATGTGCCACTGTAGATCTCACGGCCACATCAGCCCTGTGGGGGCTAAACTGGAGGAGGAGGAGGACATTGGAGCAAAAGCAATGTGTAGTGAATTGGGTGGTTTTTTGACACAGGTGACAGGAGAGGAGGAGCAGGAGCAGCCAGAGTAGCTACAGGACGATGAGGAAGATGAGGCAGATGACCCAGACACACCATAGCAGTATGCAGTGGAGATGGAGGCAGGGAGTCCCTCCGAGTAATTTACGCAAATGGCCAGCTGCATGCTCACTTGCTTAGGTAGTGACAGCTGAATTGTCACCATTCGGCAAAGGGATGGATTTTGGCTCTCCACCTTGTTGGACCCTCGCCTTTTTTACACCCAGTGAGAGGGGGGGCAAACTGAACTACTATAGAGACATCCTATGTAGTCAGTTGACTGCTGCCTATCTGTGCCATCGCCCATCCTCTTGCAGGTGTGACCGGGGGAACCCTCTGCGCTCACGTTCCACTACCATGGCTGCTGGGGAGGGGTGGGGTGGCAGGAGCAGTACTAGCTCCAAATGCAGAAGCCAGAGTCTAGAGTCACTGATGAGCAACTTCCTTCACCCGCATAGTGAAGAAACTACTCACCAGCAGCTAGACATAGAGCAGGACCTGAACCAGCAGGTGGTGGCATACTTGGACAGCTGCCACCTCCACACTCTATCATTGGGCCACTTTGTGGTCTCCTCATGCTGCCGCCACCTGAAGACTCTGTCATTAGGCCACTCTGTGGTCTCCTCATGCTACCGCTACCTACACACTCTGTCATTGCGCCACTCTGTGGCCTCCTGATGCTGCCGCCACCTCCAGAGTCTGTTATTGGGCCACTCTGTGGCCTCCTCATGCTGTTGCCACCTCACCACTATGTCATATGGCCAATCTGTGGACTTCTCATGCTGTTGCCACCCTCCACACTTCATGACTGGGCCACTATTTAGCTTTTTTGGCTTGGCTGACATCATTTATTTACCCATCTTCTGAACTGTAAGAAGGAAGGAAAAATGAGACGCATACCGGATCTTCTCTGTGTAGCAGCTGTAAGGCCAATTAGAATTGGCTTATGATTTGGTAGCCAAAAGCAGGAGTAGGTACAAAACACAGAAGACATGCAAATATTCTGTTCACTTGTCATTTCTGCTTTGGATCCACTCCTGGTTTTTTTGGGCATTAGAAATACTGATGGATTACTGACGGATTACAAATGCTAACAGGATCCATTTTTTCTGGGTTATTGTTTTGATGGATCAGAGGAAGGGCAAAATAATCAGTTACGTTGACACAAACTTACTGCTGACACCCTCACCACTTTGTCAGGTGGCTCTACTTGTAAAGTGCTTGAGAGAACAGCATCTGTAGACATCTATTTGGAATCAGCTGATGACGGTGTAAAAGGAGTGCGCTTCTTCTTGGCGCTAACATAGACCTGTAAGGCTGAGTTTATAAGTGAGTTATTTGGTCAGTTTTGGCTTCGTGACTGCCCAAATAAATGAAGTGTGCAGTGATTCTAAAAGTGTGATGCCTGTCATCTGCATGTCATACGGACTCACAGTATTATTTCACTACCAAAGCAGACTCCCTATGCGTGTTACTGCAAGGCACAGTGTTCTACACCCATATAAAGGCTCTCAGCTGCCAGGAAATATCCGTTTTGTTATGTAATTTGCCGCAAATTTATTCGGATCAAACCAAATTTTTACAAAAAAATTATGTGAACCGGCGAATCAATTTTTTATTTTATTCGCTCATCTCTAATTATGAACATATAGTTGGAGGTATACAAGCTGTATTGAGAATACAATACAAAATGTTTTGTGTTTGAGTGGAAGTACTACTGGAATATCATAGTTGTGACAGTTGGAGGATATTTGCAAGCTTGTAAAAAAGTGTCTACCCTAAATCTGCTCTATGGCAGTAGATTTTGACCTATGCTCAAAATAGCAGTTTTTGTGTCAATTGAAAAACATTTATTTTTCAGCAGTGCAGCAATAGGAGTGCAGAGGTTGCAAATGCACCAAGTAAATTATTGTTTTCAAACAGGATTCCCTTCCCAAAATCAAATGCTGTGACACCCTCCTCATGCACTCTGAATAAATGAATTTTGCTCTGGATTCTTTTGAGTATCTATGAAATGGGTTTTGTATTGATTTTGTAACTACCCTGTAAAATGACGTTATCCCTTAGAGTGTCATGTATAAAGAGGCATGCCCGAAGCAGGTCATTGAGGTGATAACTGTCATTTGAAGGGACAGAAAAGCAATCATTACTTTCCCATTACTTACTGTTTTATGTTTGCAAGTGACATATTATGACATCAATGTTATAAACAGCATCCTGTAATTATACTGTGCAATAAATTACATTTTGCGCACTAATAATCACAATGAATAGACTCCAGCAAGATAAAATTATTTTACAATTCATTCTCTATAGAGGAAATATGAGGGTGGTATTTATAGAATTAAGTAAAATTCAGAACAATTATGGACAATATATAATCTGTTCAAAAATCCGAAATCACTTTTGCAAATCCCAGTTAGAAAATGAACTGAGAAATCTGGATTCTTACACAGGCAACACCACTGTTTTCCTCTACATTACATTTTACATATTCGGAACAATAATATAATTAATGTGATGTTGTATACTTCTTTACACTACTAGGATGATTTCTGTCTTCTTATGAGCATAGTTACTCTAGCTCCAACATACAGTATAAGCATGTTAACTTTAATTGCAACCCTGGGACAAGGACAGAGCAGCAAAAAGGAGCAGTGTGTTCCTCTTTTAGCTAGCTCTACACCTGTGTTAAAGCTACAGGTCCTTCTAAAAAAATTAGCATATTGTGATAAAGTTCATTATTTTCTGTAATGTACTGATAAACATTAGACTTTCATATATTTTAGATTCATTACACACCAACTGAAGTAGTTCAAGCCTTTTATTGTTTTAATATTGATGATTTTGGCATACAGCTCATGAAAACCCAAAATTCCTATCTAAAAAAATTAGCATATTTCATCCGACCAATAAAAGAAAAGTGTTTTTAATGCAAAAAAAGTCAACCTTCAAATAATTATGTTCAGTTATGCACTCAAGACTTGGTCGGGAATCCTTTGGCAGAAATGACTGCTTCAATGCCGCGTGACATGGAGGCAATCAGCCTGTGGCACTGCTGAGGTGTTATGGAGGCCCAGGATGCTTCGATAGCGGCCTTAAGCTCATCCAGAGTGTTGGGTCTTGCGTCTCTCAACTTTCTCTTCCCAATATCCCACAGATTCTCTATGGGGTTCAGTTCAGGAGAGTTGGCAGGCCAATTGAGCACAGTAATACCATGGTCAGTAAACCATTTACCAGTGGTTTTGGCACTGTGAGCAGGTGCCAGGTCGTGCTGAAAAATGAAATCTTCATCTCCACAAAGCTTTTTAGCAGATGGAAGCATGAAGTGCTCCAAAATCTCCTGATAGCTAGCTGCATTGACCCTGCCCTTGATAAAACACAGTGGACCAACACCAGCAACTGACATGGCACCCCAGACCATCACTGACTGTGGGTACTTGACACTGGACTTCAGGAATTTTGGCATTTCCCTCTCCCCAGTCTTCCTCCAGACTCTGGCACCTTGATTTCCGAATGACATGCAAAATTTGCTTTCATCTGAAAAAAGTACTTTGGACCACTGAGCAACAGTCCAGTGCTGCTTCTCTGTAGCCCAGGTCAGGCGCTTCTGCCACTGTTTCTGGTTCAAAAGTGGCTTGACCTGGGGAATGCGGCACCTGGAGCCCATTTCCTGCACACGCCTGTACACGGTGGCTCTGGATGTTTCTACTCCAGACTCAGTCCACTGCTTCCGCAGGTTCCCCAAGGTCTGGAATCGGTCCTTCTCCACAATCTTCCTCAGGGTCCGGTCACCTCTTCTAGTTGTGCAGCGTTTTCTGCCACACTTTTTCCTTCCCACAGACTTCCCACTGAGGTGCCTTGATACAGCACTCTGGGAACAGCCTATTCGTTCAGAAATTTCTTTCTGTGTCTTACCCTCTTGCTTGAGGGTGTCAATGATGGCCTTCTGGACAGCAGTCAGGTCGGCAGTCTTACCCATGATTGCGGCTTTGAGTAATGAACCAGGCTGGGAGTTTTTAAAAGCCTCAGGAATCTTTTGCACATGTTTAGAGTTAATTAGTTGATTCAGATGATTAGGTTAATAGCTCGTTTAGAGAACCTTTTCATGATATGCTAATTTTTTTAGATAGGAATTTTGGGTTTTCATGAGCTGTATGCCAAAATCATCAATATCAAAACAAAAAAAGGCTTGAACTACTTCAGTTGGTGTGTAATGAATCTAAAATATATGAAAGTCTAATGTTTATCAGTACATTACAGAAAATAATGAACTTTATCACAATATGCTAATTTTTTTAGAAGGACCTGTATACTGGCAGGCTGTTACAGCAGAGGAACAGCTTGCCAGAGTTCACCATCTCCAGCCTAGCTTGATAGTGTCATTAACTGCCAGACCTCATAGACTATAAAGGGACTTGGGGTTCATCCGACTGGTTTCTGGCACGAGCACCGGAATTTATCCAGCTGAAACTCAGCGCTCATACCAGACACCGGCTGAATTCCCACTGGATCCCATTATAGTCAATAATAGCAGCAGTATCTGTTTAGGCTGGATTCGGTGAACTCCGGCAGGCAGTTGCTCTGCTGAAACAGCCTGCTGGATAGGTTTAATACAGTGTGGAACTAGTTGGTTTAGGGAAATACAACTGGAAATCAGTGGACTCTAAAGTGCCTTTAAATTTTCTTTTGCCATAGGTTATTCCTCTTGTATACTTTCCAGACTTGGCTGAAATCAATAAATGTGTTATGTACCTACTGAGTGTCTACCTCTACATATATTTGAATCAAATAGTTTTTTCCCCTAGTACATAGATATTGATGACATATCCTCAGGATAGGTCATCATCATTATCAGACTGGTGAGGGTCCGATAGCTGGCACCCTCACTAACCAGCTGTTTTGGGCAGCTACTGGCACTGGAAGCTATGTCAGGAATCAGGAATGCATGACAAGAGTTTGCAGAGCACATATACAGACCCTAAAAATGCATATTATGCTCTATGACAAATGTTATTAATGTTATGCCAAAGGTCACTAGAAGAAGGTGTTTTGAATAAAGAGGAATTTTAATAAATTTTAGATGCATCATAATTAGGAGTGAGCAAAGCCAAACTGTAAAGTTCGGGTTCGTTCCGAACTTTAGGATTTTTGGACCCCAGACCCGAACCCAAACTTTTCAGTAAAAGTTTGGGTTCGAGTTTGATGTTCGGCGATTTAATGGCGCTTTTTGAAAGGCTGCAGAGCAGCCAATCAACAATTGTTTTGCTCTTGTGCCCTTAGAAGTAGTGGCGTACATATAGAGGTTGCAGTTGCGACCGGGCCCGGCACCCCAGGGGGCCCGGCCGCCTGCGGACCACTGTGCTAATCTGTCTTGCGGTTAGCGCCGGGCTCGGGCAGGAGAGAGCACATTGTCGGCGTCGCAGCAGTTCTCGCGCGCCTGCCTGAACTCACGCAGCAGACAGGACCCGGACTGGAGAGAGACTGAGAGCAAGGACCGCCGAGCCGAGGAGACAGCACAGTTCACTTCCCCTAGTGCAGCACGCTGCAGCAACCGGTAAGTAACGAAAAAGCCGCACTGACTGGAGTAGTGAGGGGGCCCCTCTGGCCCTGGCAGATGACCGGGGGGAGGGGGGGTGTTTGAGCTGGCCGAGTAGTGGGGGCCCTGGCCTGCGAATTTATTGATGGGATTGAGGTCTTTTGGGGCCTGGGCTGATGCTGATCTAAGGGGTCTTTCGGCTAATGATTGATCTGATGAGGGGGGGGTCTTTGGGCTGATGATCTGGTGGCTGAGTCGGGGGGTCTTTAGGCTGATCTGAGGTCTGATGGGCATGGGGGGCTGAGTGGGGGTCTTTGGGCGGATCTGAGGTCTGATGGGGTTGACTGGGGGTCTTTGGACTGATCTGAGGTCTGATGGGGGCTGAATGGGGGGTCTTTGGGCTGATCTGAGGTCTGATGGGGGCTGACTGGGGGTTTTTGGGCTGATCTGAGGTCTGATGGGGGCTGACTGGGGGTCTTTGGGCTGATCTGAGGTCTGATAGGGGCTGACTGAGGGTCTTTGGCCGAACCCTTCGAACCTGAACATCCAGGTGTCCGCTCAACTCTAATCATAATGGATTCCATTTTTCTATTTCATGCCAAAACTACATTAACATTTATTTGGAAAGTCTTCACATCTTTTTTTCTTTCACATTATGTTATGTTGCAGCCTTGTGCTAAAATTGAAAAAAAAAGCTAAGTTTTCCAATTTAATATGTACTCAATACCTAATTATAAGAAAGTGAAAACAGAATGTTCAGAATATATGCAAGTTTATTGAAGAAAAAAAATGAACATATTGCATTGATATAAATATTAAAACCCTTTACTTTGGACTCAGCTTCCACTCTTCTTGTGCATGATGGCACAAAGTTTGCACACCTTGATTTGGTAATTTTCTTCCTTTCTTATATGCAGATCCTCTCAAGCGCTGTTAAGTTGGATGGGGACTGTCGGTGGACAGCCAGTTTCTCCACTCGTGAAAGCTTGTAGTGCCCCATTATAGTACAGTATAAGAAAAATAGAAGCTGTTCACATTTGGTGTTATTTGCTCTAAAAACATCTATTGTCAGTTCAGTACAATACGAGAAAAATACATACTGTTCAAATTTGGTGTTAAGATAAGATAGATAAGATGCCTTTATTGTCACTGTACAATACAATGTAATACAATGTACGATACAATGAAATGTTGTTTGGAGCAATCCTAGATGCCATGGACAGAGGAACAAGAACTGACATTTAAACTAAAGCATTACACTAGAAAAAAACAAAACATTGCACTAGAAAGCATTACTATTCACAGTTCACAGCATATATATAGCAAGAGCAAAGTAGGAAGTGCTTGTGAGTATATAGACACTTATTCAGACACCACTGCAGACAAGAGGTCATCATGGGTTCATGAATGCAGCAGGAACTTT
The DNA here is from genome assembly GCF_014858855.1 of Bufo gargarizans. NCBI lineage: Eukaryota > Metazoa > Chordata > Amphibia > Anura > Bufonidae > Bufo > Bufo gargarizans. The sequence goes on from NC_058084.1 coordinate 275,341,331, forward strand.
CAGTCTGTGGTAGTTTCTATCCTAGGAAGGGGCAATAATCTCCGAGCATTTAGGAGACTGATTGTTTTGGGGTAAAAGCTGTTCTTCAGCCTAATGTTGCGGGCATGTAGGGCTCTAAGACGCCTACCAGAGGGTAGGGGAATAAAAAGGCTGTAGCCGGGGTGAGTTGGATCCCCGCAGATAATTTTTGCCCTGTTGCTGCAGCGAGCAGTGAAGATGTCATCCAGTGATGGTAACTGAGTACCAGTAATTCTGCCAGCCATTCTGATGATGCGCTTGAGGGTCTTCTTGTCCTCAGAAGAGCAGCCGGAGTACCACACTGTGATGCAGTATGTGATAACAGATTCTATGGTGCACCTGTAAAAATTGACTAGCAGCTGTTTTGGGAGTTGTGCTTTCTTCAGACTCCTCAGAAAATAAAGCCTCTGAAGGCCTTTTTTGGTAATTTCTGTTGTGTTTTGTATCCATGACAGGTCCTGACTAATATGAACTCCCAAGAATCTGAAACTTTGAACTGAATCTCCACGTTTCCACCATTAATGTTAATGGGATGGTGTCCATTTTGTTTCTTCTTCCTAAAATCCAGAATTAGCTCCTTTATTTTATTGGTATTGAGTATGAGGTTGTTGTTCTTACTCCATCTCTCTAGGTTCTCAACCTCTTTCCTATAGGCTGTTTCATCATTGTTGGAGATTAGGCCTATCACAGTCGTGTCATCTGCAAATTTTATAGTGGTATTGGTATTGTGAATAGGTTTACAGTCATTTGTGAAGAGGGAGTAAAAGAGAGCGCTCAACACACAGCCTTGCGGTACCCCAGTGTTTAGTGTTAAGGATGAAGAAAAGTGCTTGCCCATGCGTACGATTTGTGGTCTTTTTGTAAGAAAATCCAGTATCCAGTTGCACAGGTGTGAGCTGAGACCCAAGTTGTTCAGTTTCATTGCCAACTTGTTGGGAGGGATGGTGTTAAATGCCGATCTGTAATCAATGAACAGCATCCGCACATAGCTGTCTCTCTGCTCCAGGTGTGACAGCGCAGTGTGAAGGGTAAGTGAGACAGCATCCTCAGTTGACCTAAGTGCTCTGTAAGCAAACTGGTATTGGTCCATGGAGGTGCAGATCTTGCACTTCATGTGCCTGAGGACAAGTTGTTCAAAGCACTTCATAGCAATAGGAGTGAGAGCCACCGGGCGATAATCACTTAGGGTCTTCACCCCGGGCTGTTTTGGAATTGGGACAATTGTGGAGGACTTCAGGCAAGTGGGGACAATGGCCTGCTCTATAATGGCCTGTTATTTGCGCTATAAGCGTTTATTGCCATATTTCTAGAGAAAAAGAGAAAAATACACGCCGTTCACTTTTGGTGTTATTTGTGCTAAAACAATTTACTGTCAGTTGAGTACAATATGAGAAAAATAGATGCTGTTCACATTTGGTGTTAGTTGCTCTAATAACATTTATTATCAGTGCAGCAGAATTCAGAAAAATAAATTGGCGGGCGCTGTTCACATTCGGTGTTATTTGTGCTAAAAGCGTTTCTGGTCATATTTCTAGAGAAAAATGCATGCCATTCACATTTTTGTGTTATTTGCGCTATAGATGTTTCTTGTCATATTTCTAGAGAAAAATAGGAAAATACATGCCGTTCACATTTGGAGTTATTTGCGGTAAAACCATTTATTGTCAGTTCAATACAATACGAGAAAAATAGATGCTGTTCACATTTGGTGGTATTTGCTCTAAAAACATTTATTGTCAGTTCAGTACAATATGAGAAAAATAGACGCTGTTCATATTTGGTGTTATTTGCGCTAAAAGCGTTTCTTTCTAGAGAAAAACTGAAAAATACACGCCGTTCATATTTGGTGTTATTTGCGGTAAAACCATGTATTGTCATATTTCTAGAGAAAAATACACGTTGTTCACATTTGGTGTAATTTGCGGTAAAACCATAAATTGTCAGTTCAGTACAATACGAGAAAAATAGGTGCTGTTCACATTTGGTGTTATTTGCGCTATAAGTGTTTCTTGTCATATTTCTAGAGAAAAACTGAAAAATATACGCCGTTCACATTTGGTGTTATTTGCGCTAAAAGCGTTTCTTTCTAGAGAAAAACTGAAAAATACACGCCGTTCATATTTGGTGCTATTTGCGGTAAAACCATGTATTGTCATATTTCTAGAGAAAAATACACGTCGTTCACATTTGGTGTTATTTGCGGTAAAACCATTTATTGTCAGTTCAGTACAATACGAGAAAAATAGACGCTGTTCACACTATTTGCGCTATAAGCGTTTTTTTGTCATATTTCCATAGAAAAATACAGTACATGCCATTCACATTTGGTTTTATTTGTGGTAAAAGCATTTATTGTCATATTTCTAGAGAAAAAGAGAAAAATACACGCCGTTCACATTTGGTGTTATTTGCACTAAAAGCGTTTCTTGTCATATTTCTAGAGAAAAACAGAAAAATGCATGCTGTTCACATTTGGTGTTATTTGTGGTAAAAACATTTATTGCCGGTCGTGGCCTGCCGAGCATGGTGTAAGGGCATCTGAGCTCCCCTGCCATCCTGTAATTATCCTGCTTCCCAGACTGTACTGAACTCAACAATGACCCACACTACCAGCAGAAGTACTTCTGCCCTCACCCTGTTTCTGTGCCACGCTCCCAACATCTCTGCCCCGTGCCAGCGGCTCTAGTGAGACGCGCTCCTGCCTCCTGCAGCAGAGCGGGCAGTCATCTTTCTCGCCGGGCGCTGTGAGTCGGTGACTCCAGAACATAGCGGAGAACCTCCTGCTGCCTGTGCCGAGTCCCCCGTCGCGCCACTGGGGATTTAGAAGAGAAACCTCTGCAGGAGCAGCTCCATGCAAAAACAGAGAGACTCTGCAGCAGTACCCAGAGACAGCTGGTGGCCATCTTGTCCTCACGTGGCACCTGATCACAGGTGAACGGGAAGGGAGCGCTATCTGGCAAGCTGGGGAGGAGTTTGGGGGCCTCTCTGTAGTCGGTTTCCTTGGACCCTGATAAAGATAAAGCTGCAGTGGAGCCAGAGCTTAGCCTGGTAGCTTTACCAAACAGTACCAACTGGGCTGCTATATCTAGCCTCCTCTCTCATGGGGAACTGGTAACGCCATTTTGGATCCCTGTTTCCTCACCACCGCTGGTCACTGGAAACCTATATCCGTTATCTCTGAAGTTACACCACTAGCAAAACTCTCAATACAACTGCTGAGTGGGATCTTCAATTATCAAACCCACACAGAGGGCAATTTGACACTTCATAGCTTGCTTTGCTCAAGGCTCCCTGCACTTTCCCCTCTAAAGGCTATTGCAGGTATTACATATACTCCCCTTAGGGAGCATCTACAATATATACCGCATCTGAAACAAACTTATGGGCTGCAAAACCACATGCTCTATTGCCCCTACATCACCGAAAGAACTGGTAGATAATATGAGGCAGACTGACCTGGACCTGGGTGCCCCTATTGGACATTGAGCCACAAACGGACAAGATCATGTTTGCTATAGCAGCATTCCAGGCAGAGCTAACCGCAAAAATCGATCATTTACAAATTGACATAAACTGTCTACGCCATGATAGAGATCGCACAAAGGAGGTTGAACGTCGCCTTGTTGAGGTGAAGGATTCAGCATCTGCTACCTCTGAAACTACCAGATATCTGCCACAACAGGTGAAAACCCAGGCCAGAGTTGAAGACACGGAAAACCGCAATAGAAGAAATAACATCAGAATTCTGGGTCTGCCTGAAAGGGTGGAAGGATCCACCCCAGAGAGGATTTTGAGAGATTTAGACCCCTGTCACCCAGGCACAGTAGGGGTTCATTCACGGCAAAAGGGGGTTCTTGTCACCCAGGAATAGAACAAACGATTTCGAGAGATTTAGGCCCCTGTCACCCAGGCACAGCAGGGGTTCATTCACGGCAAAAGGGGGTTCTTGTCACCCAGCAATAGAACAAACGATTTCGAGAGATTTAGGCCATGTCACCCAGGCACAGAAGGTTTTCATTCACGGCAAAAGGTGGTTCTTGTCACCCAGCAATACAACAGAGGATTTTGAGAGATTTAGGCCCCTTTCACCCAGGCACAGCAGGGGTTCATTCACGGCAAAAGGGGGTTCTTGTCACCCAGCAATATAACAGAGGATTTTGAGAGATTTAGGCCCCTGTCACCCAGGCACAGCAGGAATTCATTCACAGCAAAAGGGAGTTCTTGTCACCCAGGAATAGAACAGAGTATTTTGAGAGATTTAGGCCTTTGTCACCCAGACACAGCAGGGGTTCATTCACGGCAAAAGAGGGTTCTTGTCACCCAGCAATAGAACAAAGGATTTTGAGAGATTTAGGCCCCTGTCACCCAAGCACAGCAGAGGTTCATTCACAGCAAAAGGGGGTTCATGTCACTCAGCAATACAACAGAGGATTTTGAGAGCTTTAGGCCCCTGTCACCCAGGCACAGCAGGGGTTCATTCACGGCAAAAGGGGGTTCATGTCACTCAGCAATAGAACAGAGGATTTCAAGAGATTTAGGCCCCTGTCACCCAGGCACAGCAGAGGTTCATTCACGGCAAAAGGGGGTTCATGTCCCCTAGCAATACAACGGAGGATTTTGAGAGATTTAGGCCCCTGTCACCCAGGCACAGCAGGGGTTCATTCACAGCAAAAGGGGGTTCATGTCACTCAGCAATACAACAGAGGATTTTGAGAGCTTTAGGCCCCTGTCACCCAGGCACAGCAGGGGTTCATTCACGAAAAAAGGGGGTTCATGTCACTCAGCAATAGAACAGAGGATTTCAAGAGATTTAGGCCCCTGTCACCCAGGCACAGCAGAGGTTCATTCACGGCAAAAGGGGGTTCATGTCCCCTAGCAATACAACGGAGGATTTTGAGAGATTTAGGCCCCTGTCACCCAGGCACAGCAGGGGTTCATTCACAGCAAAAGGGGGTTCATGTCACTCAGCAATACAACAGAGGATTTTGAGAGCTTTAGGCCCCTGTCACCCAGGCACAGCAGGGGTTCATTCACGGCAAAAGGGGGTTCATGTGACTCAGCAATAGAACAGAGGATTTCAAGAGATTTAGGCCCCTGTCACCCAGGGACAGCAGGGGTTCATTCACGGCAAAAGGGGGTTCATGTCCCCTAGCAATACAACGGAGGATTTTGAGAGATTTAGGCCCCTGTCACCCAGGCACAGCAGGGGTTTATTCACAGCAAAAGGGGATTCTTGCCACCCAGCAATAGAACAAAGGATTTTGAGAGATTAAGGCCCCTTTCACCCAGGCACAGCAGTAGTTCATTCATGGCAAAAAGGGCTTCTTATCACCCAGCAATAGAACAGAGGATTTTGAGAGACTTAGGCCCCTGTCACCCAAGCACAGCAGGCGTTCATTCATAAGAAAAGGGAGTCCATGTCACCCAGCAATAGAACAGAGGATTTTGAGAGATTTAGGCCCCTGTCACCCAGGCACAGCAGGGGTTCATTCACGGCAAAAGGGGATTCATGTCACCCAGCATAGAACAAACAATTTTGAGAAATTTAGGCCACTGTCACCCAGGCACAGCAAGGGTTCATTCACGGCAAAAGGGGGTTCTTGTCAATCAGCAACAGAACAGAGGATTTTGAGAGATTTAGGCCCCTGTCACCCAGGCACAGCAGGGGTTTATTCACGGCAAAAGTGGGTTCATGTCACCCAGCAATAGAACAGAGGATTTTGAGAGATTTAGGCCCCTGTCACCCATGCACAGCAGGGGTTCATTCACGGCAAAAGGGGATTCATGTCACCCAGCATAGAACAACGATTTTGAGAGATTTAGGCCACTGTTACCCAGGCACAGCAGGGGTTCATTCGCGGCAAAAAGGGGATCAGCAGTTGGGGCCGGTTGTTGCGGTGAGGTGACAAAGCTTTTCCACATGTCGGCCATGCTAACCCTGCCTTCTGAGGTACTGGCGCTGACACAGCTGCGTTGGCGACCTCTTCCTCCTCCCCTGCCTTCACCTTGTGCTTCCACTTATCCTCCGGCATCAGTCGGGAATGCTCTCAGGAGCGCGTCTACCAGCGTGTGCCTGTAGTCTCGCATATTCCGATCACGCTCCAGTGAGGGAATTAAGGACGACACATTGTCTTTGTAACGGGGATCCAGCAGGGTGGCCACCCAGTAGTCAGCACACGTTAAAATGTGGGCAATTGCAGCGTGTAATCGCTCATGGGTGCCAGGCTGCCCAGAGGTAAGGACAAGCTGTCCTCTGTGGGAGGCGTATCGTCTGCATCCTCCGTTTCCCCCCCAGCCACGCACAAGTGATGGGCCCGAGCTGCGTTGGATACCACCCCGCTGTGAACATGCTTCATCCCCATCCTCCACCTCCAGTAGTGGGCCCTAGCTGGCCAAATTTGTACCTCGCCTCTACTGTTGTGAAAATCTTCTTTCTGAGCCACTTCTAAAACACTGGCCTGAAAGTATTAGAGATGACATCTCTTCCTCCTCCTAGTCCTGGGCCACATCCTCTTCCATCATCGCCCAAAGTGTTTTCTCAAGAAGACATAGAAGTGGTATTGTAACGCTGATATCGGCGTCATCGCCACTGGCCATATTGGTGGAGTACTCGAACAGCGCAACAGGGCACACAGGTCTCGCATGGAGGCCCAGTCACTGGTGGTGAAGTGGTGCTGTTCCGCAGTGCGACTCACCCGTGCGTACTGCAGCTGAAACTCCACTATGGCATGCTGCTGCTCGCACAGTCTATCCAGCATTTGGAAGGGGGAGTTCCACCTGGTGGGCACTTCGCATATGAGGCGGTGAGCGGGAAGGCCGAAGTTACGCTGTAGAGCAGACAGCCGAATCGTCGGCAGGATGAGAACGCCGGAAGCATGCACAGATGGCCCGAACTTTATGCAGCAGCTCTGACATGTCCGGGTAGTTGTGAATAAATTTCTGCACCACCAAATTCAGCACATGCGCCAGGCAAGGGATGTGCGTCAAACAGGCTAGTCCCAGAGCTGCAACGAGATTTCTCCCATTATCGCACACCACCAGGCCGGGCTTGAGGCCCACTGGCAGCAACCACTCGTCGGTCTGTTGTTCTATACCAGGCCAGAATTCCTCCGCAGTGTGGGGCCTGTCCCCAAAACACATCAGTTTCAGAACCGGCGGCTGACATTTACCCCTGGCTGTGCTGAAGTTGGTGGTGAAGGTCTGTCGCTGACCAGATGAGGAGATGGTAGAAGAGGAGGAGTAGGAAGAGGAGACAACAGGAGGCAAAGAATGATGCCCTGCAATCCTTGGCGGCGGAAGGACGTGCGCCAAACAGCTCTCCGTCTGGGGCCCAGCCGTCACTACATTTACCCAGTGTGCAGTTAGGGAGATATAGCGTCCCTGGCCGTGCTTACTGGTCCACGTATCTGTGGTTAGGTGGACCTTGCCACAGATGGCTTTGCGCAGTGCACACTTGATTTTATCCGATACTTGGTTGTGCAGGGAGGGAACGGCTCTCCTGGAGAAGTAGTGGTGGCTAGGAACGACATACTGTGGGACAGCAAGCGACATGAGCTGTTTGAAGCTGTCCGTCTCCACCAGCCTGAATGACAGCATTTCAAAGGCCAGCAGTTTAGAAATGTTGGCATTCAGGGCCAGGGATCAAGGGTGGCTAGGTGGGAATTTACAGCTTTCTCTCAAAGGTTTGTGAGCTGGAGAGCTGAACGCTTCCATGTGACATGGTGGAGATGCTTGGTGATGGATGTGGTGTTGTTGGTGATACATCCTCTGTTTGCTGGGTGGCAGGTGCCAACGTTCCTCCAGAGGCGGAGGAAGAGGCCGAGGCAGCAGCAGAAAAGGGAGCAGGAGGGGCTTGAGCCCTTTCTTGGTTATGAAGGTGCTTACTCCACTGCAGCGCGTGTCTCGCATGTAGATGCCTGGTCATGCAGGTTGTGCTAAGGTTCAGAACATTAATGCCTCGCTTCAGGCTCTGATGGCACAGCGTGCAAACCACTCGGGTCTTGTCGTCAGCACATTGTGTGAAGAAGTGCCATGCCAGGGAACTCCTTGAAGCTGCCTTTGGTGTGCTCGGTCCCTGTTGACAGTGGCCAGTAGCAGGCAAACTGTTTCGGTGACGGCTGCTCTGCTTTTGCACCCTGCTCCCGCTTTTGCTGCGCTGTTGGCTCGATCTCACCACTGCCTCCAAACTCTGAAAGTCAGTGGCACGACCTTCATTCTATGTGGGGTCTAGGACCTCATCATCCCCTGCATCGTCTTCCACCCAGTCTTCCTCCCTGACCTCCTTTTCGGTCTGCACACTGCAGAAAGACACAGCAGTTGGCACCTATGTTTCGTCATCCTCAGAGACGTGCTGAGGTGGTATTCCCATGTCCTCATCAGGAAACATAAGTGGTTGTGCGTCAGTGCATTCTATGTCTTCCACCCCTGGGGAATGGCTAGGTGGATGCCCTTGGGAAACTCTGCCAGCAGAGTATTCAAACAGCATAAGAGACTGCTGCATGACTTGAGGCTCAGACAGGTTCCCCGATATGCATTGGGGCGATGTGACAGACTGATGGGCATGGGTTTCAGGTGCCACCTGTGTGCTTTCTGCAGAAGACTGGGTGGGAGATAATGTAAACGTGCTGGATCCACTGACGGCCACCCAATTGACTAGCGCCTGTACTTGCTCAGGCCTTACCATCCTTAGAACGGCATTAGGCCCGACCAAATATTGCTGTAGATTCTGGCGGCTACTGGGACCTGAGGTAGTAGGTTCAGTAGGAGGTGTAGCTGTGTTAGAACAGCCACGTCCTCTCCCTGCACCAGAGGCTCCACCACCACCACGACCATGACCGCGTCCCTTATTAGATGTTTGCCTCATAGTTAGCATTCACAAAGCAAAGTAAAAAGTGATTAAGTATCTTAAAAATAATTAACTGCCAATATAAACCCTGATGTAATGTATTGCACTCATTTTTTAACTCTATATGACAGCAGTATTTGTGGCCTAAATGTGAAACTCACTTATGCACATCTTATGCCAAATGTGCAGTATATCCGATGGTTTTTTCACCCCAGTAACCAAAAAGCCATATTTCTGGCCTAAATGTGACAGTCAATTATGCATGTGCAATCCCAGATGTGCAATATATTAGAGGCTTTTTTCACCCCAGTAACCAAAAAGCCGTATTTATGGCCTAAATGTGACAGTCACTTATGCCCCAAGAGGAAGCATTCTGCGAAACGATCGTCGGGCGGCGGTTCCAGACCAGGGTCAGTAGGAATTTCTCTGCATTTGCACTTTAAACAGTGTTTTTTTCCCCCCCTCCCCCTTTGCAGTCTCCGCTGGATGTGGGTGGCATTCAGACTCACACTCCTCTAGATGTCTGGAGTGTCTACATATGTTCTGGATGCCTTTATTGCCATATGTGCCCCACCTAGCTGATACTGCTTCATGGTGTATGGGGGGATACTAGTCCCTTAGTGGTTTGGAGCCTACTCTGTTTTTATACAATTATTGTAACACTGTTGTGTTCTCAGTATGCACTGCTTTCTATATGTTTTTTAATTGATATACCATCTTGTGTGTTGGATATCCAATAAAGAATATTTAATTTGAATTACTCTTTGTGTGGCTGCTCTTTGAGCTATATAGGTGTTGATACGAATAACTCCACGCGAGATATTTATGATAGAATTGTTTTTGGTGTTTCACTTATACTTGTCTAATCCCAGATGTGCAGTATATTAGAGGGTTTTTTCACCCTAACCAAAAAGCTGTATTTCTGCCCTTAATGTGACAGTCACTTACGCTTGTCTAATCCCAGATGTGCAGTATATTAGAGGTTTTTTTTCACCCTAACCAAAAAGTTGTATTTCTGTCCTATATGTGACAGTCACTTATGCACGTGTAATCCCAGATGTGCAGTATATGAGAGGCTTTTTTCACCCCAGTATGCGAAAGCCGCATTTATGGCCTAAATGTGACAGTCACTTATGCATGTGTAATCCCAGATGTGCAGTATATCAGAGGCTTTATTCACCCCAGTATGCCAAAGCCGTATTTATGGTCTAAATGTGACAGTTACTTATACTTGTGTAATCACAAATGTGCAGTATATTAGAGTTTTTTTTCCACCCTAACCAAAAAGCTGTATTTCTGTCCTAAATGTGACAGTCACTTATGCATCTCTAATCCCAGATGCGCAGTATATTAGAGTTTTTTTTTTCACCCTAACCATAAAGCTATATTTCTGTCCTAAATGTCTCAGTCACTTATGCACGTGTAATTTCACATGTGCAGTATATGAGAGTCTTTTTTCACCCCAGTATGCCAAAGCCGTCTTTATGGCCTAAATGTGACAGTCACTTATGCATGTGTAATCCCAGATGTGCAGTATATTAGAGTTTTTTTTTCACCCTAATCAAAAAGCTGTATTTCTGTCTTAAATGTCACAGTCACTTATGCTTGTGTAATCTCCGATGTGCAGTATATTAGAGTTTTTTTCACCCTAACCAAAAGGCTGTATTTCTGTCCTAAATGGGACAGTCTCTTATGTACGTGCAATCCCAGATGTGCAGTATATTAGAGGGTTTTTTCACTCTAACCAAAAAGCTGTATTTCTGTCCTAAATGTGACAGTCACTTATGCTTGTCTAACCCTAGATGTGCAGTATATTAGAGCGTTTTTTCACCCTAACCAAAAAGCTGTATTTCTGTCCTAAATGTGACAGTCACTTATGCTTGTCTAATCCCAGATGTGCAGTATATCAGGGGCTTTTTTTTACCCCAGTATGCCAAAGCTGTATTTCTGGACTTGCAGATAGCCTGTGCTGGTGCACTATCGTTGCATAAAATGGCTGCCGATCATGTATTGAAATTGACTAACTGAAGAAAAAAAAGTTTGTTTTCAGCAGTAGTCGGGTCAGGGCAGGCTTAAAAAAATTGTGCACTGCACCCACAAAACACTTTTTCTGTAGATCTCTGAGTACATAAAGCAGTTCTTGATAAGATTGCTCCCTGATCTCTCCCTCACAGCAGCTGCAGCCTCTCCCTACACTAATCCGAACAGAGTGGCGGGTGGCGCTACGTGAATCCAGCTTTAATAGAGGCTGTGTCACATGCTGCAGTTGGCCAATCACAGCCATGCCAATAATAGGCCTGGCTGTGATGGTATTTTGGGGCAAGTAGTATGACGCTCGTTGATTGACTGCTGTGCAGCCTTTCAAAAAGCACCAAGAAAGCGCCGAACACCGAACCCTAACTTTTACCTAAATGTTCGGGTTCCGGTCCAGGTGCCGAAAAACCTAAAGTTCGGTATGAACCCGAACTTTACAGTTCGGGTTCGCTCAACTCTACTCATAAGTAAAGCATTGCTGTTTCAGCTGATCTCTGTGCACATTGATCAGTTTAGGAAATATGTACTGCTGTAGGTTGCTACTAGAGGCAATGATGTTTTGATTGCTGGGATATATATCCCCCGACTTTTTGATAGGGAGATATTAGACCAAATTATGGCCTAGGTAGCTGTACTCCCGCCATCCCCACTTTACCTACTGGGTGATTTCAATACCACACTGGATAAACAACTGGACATGCTAAACCCATCACCTAGACATAACCTAGCATTGCCTCATTGGGCACAGCCGCACCATCTCAAGGAGATATGGAGGAGGCTACAAACTGATAATAGACAATTCTCATGTCACTCTTCCTCTGTTCACTCACTATCACGTATAGACCTTGCATTTGCCAATCAGGCGGGACTTGCATGGGTGAGGGCAGCTGAGTATCTACCCCGGGGCATATCTGACCATGCCCCACTTCAAATTGCCCTTACACAGCCACTAAGCCGGCCGCAATTCACTGCAGACACCCTCTATAGAAAAAGTATTGAAAAAAATACTAGTTTGCACTTATATTTTTCCTATCTCTGTCCCTGACACACAGAAGGTATTGCACAGATGTCGCAAGTCACTGCAGACACCCTATATAGAAACAGTACTGAAAATGATGAGTAAAAAAAAATTTGATTGCTATATTATATTGCTGCCACCACACACAATAGTGGCATAGCAGTCAGGGCTCGGTGTAGGGACTCACTAGGTGTGACCATTTCCCTTTTCCTAGGTTCCAGGCCTAATTCCTTTTCCCTTCCCTTCTGTGTTCAGTGTGGAGTGTATTTACCACACTGCGCCGTTACACCCGGCCACTGTATCTATTAAATGCTTTATGTCAATTTGTCATTATTTTTAACTTACTCTTTTATCTGTGGAAAACCTCTTTAAACTACTTTTTTTTCCACCTTCACAGTTGTTTATACATGATATGGATGACCTATATTGCAATTGCTTTTGCAACTATTACGCATGGGAAAACCATCATATTTCCTCCTGTTTTTCTTGACAGCCGTTAGGTATATCACTGATCAGATTGCACAGTATGATGTATTGTCAGCAGAATGCATATATACAACTGAATATTGGTCATGTAGCCCCAGTTAAAACTTAGGAATGTACACGTTTTTTTTTTTTTTTTTGTTAATATGAAGTTCATTGTCAGCATGGCCATTATTCACCACCCACACACTATCACACCCTGTTCTGTTAAATATCCTTCCAAAACAGCCAGCGGGAACAAAGATTAATTTAACTAAATATCCCATTACTGTCCATTGTTGCAAAATTGGTATAAGAAATTCTAAGAATTTTTTTCTGTGGTGAACCGCAAATGGAGGCTACTGAACAATAGGCACTTTCAGAAACAGTTAGCATATATATAATGTTGTTTCTTCATAAAACAAATCTCAAAATACATTGTCCTCCAGTTAGTTCATGTTTGTAAACCATTAGTTTTGTTAGTGGTTATGGTTTGGTGTAACACAGGGATGCTCAAACTGCAGCCCTCCAACTGTTGTAAAACTACAACTCCCACCATGCCCTGCTGTAGGACGATAGCTGTAGGCTGTCTGAGCATACTGGAAGGTGTAGTTTTGCAAAAGCGGAGGGCCGCAGGTTGAGCATCCCTGGTGTAACATATCCATAGATGCCATGAAATCATACAGTATGCCAAAAAAGTCACAGTTTTTCTATATTATTAAAGTACCATTCATTCCATGGTACTGTATATTTGAAAAAGGGTACAGATATGATATAAAACAAGTACAATAAGAGTGAACAAGATAAGTTGCAAACTGGTACATAAGGAGGGAGGACCCTGCCAGGGAGTGCTTATAATTAGGGATGAGCGAATCGACTTCGGATGAAACATCCAAAGTCGATTTGCATAAAACTTTGTTAGAAAAGCTTGGAACCATAACCGAGTTGGGTAAAAGGTTTTTAACAGTTGAAATTAATTTCTGAATTTATTACCCAAAGTCTTGGGCTTATCTGAGCCAATACATTCTATGTTACTGTACGGAGCAACGGTTTTATGCAAATCAACTTTGGATGTTTCATCCGAAGTCGATTTGCTCTTCCCTACTTATAATTAGAGTTGAGCGAACACCTAGATGTTCGGGTTCGAGAAGTTCGGCCGTACTTCCCGGTAATGTAAATGTTCATTTTTATGAACGTCAGCTTATCCACATTGGCTGTAGACAGGCGGCTGCGTTTGTCTGTAAAGACGCCCCCTGCCGTGCTGAATACACGTTCAGACAAAACGCTGGCCGCCGGGCAGGCCAGCACCTCCAAGGCATAAAAGGCTAGCTCTGGCCACGTGGACAATTTAGAGACCCAGAAGTTGAATGGGGCCGAACCATCAGTCAGTACGTGGAGGGGTGTGCACACATACTGTTCCACCATGTTAGTGAAATGTTGCCTCCTGCTAACACGTTGCGTATCAGGTGGTGGTGCAGTTAGCTGTGGAGTGTTCACAAAACTTTTCCACATCTCTGCCATGCTAACCCTGCCCTCTGAGTTGCTGGCCGTGACACAGCTGCCTTGGCGACTTCTTGCTCCTCATCTGCGCGTCTTCCAAAGTGCGCTTGTACTCGCGCATCTTCCTATCACGCTCCAGTGCAGGAAGTAAGGTGGGCACATTGTCTTTGTACCGTGGATCCAGCAGGGTGGCAACCCAGTAGTCTGCACACGTTAAAATATGGGCAACTCTGCTGTCGTTGCGCAGGCACTGCAGCATGTAGTCGCTCATGTGTGCCAGGCTGCCCAGGGGTAAGGACAAGCTGTCCTCTGTGGGAGACGTATCGTCATCGTCCTGCGTTTCCCCCCAGCCACGCACCAGTGATGGGCCCGCTGTGACCATGCTTCATCCTCATCCTCCTCCACCTCCTCCTCGTCCTCCAGTAGTGGGCCCTGGCTGGCCACATTTGTACCTGGCCTCTGCTGTTGCAAAAAACCTCCCTCTGAGTCACTTCGAAGAGACTGGCCTGAAAGTGCTAAAAATGACCCCTCTTCCTCCTCCTCCTGGGCCACCTCCTCTTCCATCATCGCCCTAAGTGTTTTCTCAAGGAGACATAGAAGTGGTATTGTAACGCTGATAACGGCGTCATCGCCACTGGCCATGTTGGTGGAGTACTCGAAACAGCGCAACAGGGCACACAGGTCTAGCATGGAGGCCCAGTCATTGGTGGTGAAGTGGTGCTGTTCCGCAGTGCGACTGACCCGTGCGTGCTGCAGCTGAAACTCCACTATGGCCTGCTGCTGCCCGCACAGTCTGTCCAGCATGTGCAAGGTGGAGTTCCACCTGGTGGGCACGTCGCATATGAGGCGGTGAGCGGGAAGGCCGAAGTTACGCTGTAGCGCAGACAGACAAGCAGCGGCAGGATGTGAACGCCGGAAGCGCGAACAGACGGCCCGCACTTTATGCAGCAGCTCTGACATGTCGGGGTAGTTGTGAATGAACTTCTGCACCACCAAATTCAGCACATGCGCCAAGCAAGGGATGTGCGTCAAACCGGCTAGTCCCAGAGCTGCAACGAGATTTCGCCCATTATTGCACACCACCAGGCCGGGCTTGAGGCTCACCGGCAGCAACCACTCTGTTGTTCTATACCCCACCACAACTCCTGTGCGGTGTGGGGCCTGTCCCCCAAACATATGAGTTTCAGAATGGCCTGCTGACATTTACCCCGGGTTGTGCTGAAGTTGGTGGTGAAGGTGTGTGGCTGACTGGATGAGCAGGTGGAAGAAGAGGAGGAGGAAGCTGAGTAGGAGGAGGTGGCAACAGGAGGCAAAGAATGTTGCCCTGCGATCCTTGGCAGCTGAAGGACGTGCGCCAAACAGCTCTCCGCCTGGGGCCCAGCTGCCACTACATTTACCCAGTGTGCAGTTAAGGAGATATAGCGTCCCTGGCCGTGCTTACTGGTCCACGTATCTGTGGTTAGGTGGACTTTTCCACAGATGGCGTTGCGCAGGGAAGGCACGGCTCTCTTGGAGAAGTAATGCCGGCTGGGAACAACATACTGTGGGACAGCAAGCGACATGAGCTGTTTGAAGCTGTCTGTGTCCACCAGCCTAAATGACAGCATTTCATAGGCCAGTAGTTTAGAAATGCTGGCATTCAGGGCCAGGGATCAAGGGTGGCTAGGTGGGAATTTACGCTTTCTCTCAAATGTTTGTGAGATGGAGAGCTGAACGCTTCCGTGAGACATGGTTGAGATGCTTGGTGACGGAGGTGGTTGTGGTGTTGGTGGTACATCCCCTGTTTGCTGGGCGGCAGGTGCCAACGTTCCTCCAGAGGCGGAGGAAGAGGCCGAGGCGGCAGCAGCAGAAGAGGCCGAGGCGGCAGCAGCAGAAGAGGTAGCAGGGGGAGCCTGAGTGACTTCCTTGTTTTTAAGGTGTTTACTCCACTGCAGACTGCAGTTCATGCTTTGCATGCAGGTGCCTGGTCATGCAGGTTGTGCTAAGGTTCAGAACGTTAATGCCTCGCTTCAGGCTCTGATGGCACAGCGTGCAAACCACTCGGGTCTCGTCGTCAGCACATTGTTTGAAGAAGTGCCATGCCAGGGAACTCCTTGAAGCTGCCTTTGGGGTGCTCGGTCCCAGATGGCGGCGGTCAGTAGCAGGCGGAGTCTCTTGGCGGCGGGTGTTCTGCTTTTGCCCACTGCTCCCTCTTTTGCTACACTGTTGGCTCGGTCTCACCACTGCCTCTTCCTCCGAACTGTTAAAGTCAGTGGCACGACCTTCATTCCATGTGGGGTCTAGGACCTCATCGTCCCCTGCATCGTCTTCCACCCAGTCTTGATCCCTGACCTCCTGTTCAGTCTGCACACTGCAGAAAGACGCAGCAGTTGGCACCTGTGTTTCGTCATCATCAGAGACATGCTGAGGTGGTATTCCCATCATCAGGAAACATAAGTGGTTGTGCGTCAGTGCATTCTATGTCTTCCACCGCTGGGGAAGGGCTAGGTGGATGCCCTTGGGAAACCCTGCCAGCGGAGTCTTCAAACAGCATAAGAGACTGCTGCATAACTTGAGGCTCAGACAGTTTCCCTGGTATGCATGGGGGTGATGTGACAGACTGATGGGCTTGGTTTTCAGGCGCCATCTGTGCGCTTTCTGCAGAAGACTGGGTGGGAGATAATGTGAACGTGCTGGATCCACTGTCGGCCACCCAATTGACTAATGCCTGTACCTGCTCAGGCCTTACCATCCTTAGAACGGCATTGGGCCCCACCAAATATCGCAGTAAATTATGGCGGCTACTGGGACCTGAGGTAGTTGGTACACTAGGACGTGTGGCTGTGGCAGAACGGCCACGTCCTCTCCCAGCACCAGAGGGTCCACTAACACCACCACGACCATGTCCGCGTCCGCGTCCTTTACTAGATTTTTTCCTCATTGTTATCGTTCACCACAACAACAAAAATATTATTTGGCCCAATGTATTGAATTCAAATTCAGGCCTTTTTTAAAGACACTTAACACTATCTGGCTATCTATTTAGGTACCATATTACACTAATACAGGCACAGCAGTAACCACAGATTTAGCTGACTATAAATTTGAGGCCTATTATTTAGGCACTGGGTGACAGGTATACGTTTACAGACAGAATTAGACTGGGATATGCACAGTAGCGTGTGTGTGAAGTTATAGAGAATGACCCTATGTGCACCTTGAATCTTATATACCCTTTTAGGGATAGATTTAAAGGAGGTCTGATACAGCAGAAACCACTAATTTAGAGAATTGCTAAATTGGGAATTGTATTTCAACCCAGAACAAAAACTGTGCTTTGACGGACACTAAATAACTTGACCAGCTACAGCAATAACCACAGATTTGGATGACTATAAATTTGAGGCCTATTATTTAGGCGCTGGGTGACAGGTATACGTTTACAGACAGAATTAGACTGGGATATGCACAGTAGCGTGTGTGTGAAGTTATTGAGAATGACCCTCTCTGCACCTTGAATCTAATATACCCTTTTAGGGATAAATTTAAAGTAGGCCTGATACAGCAGAAACCACTAATTTAGAGAATTGCTAAATTGGGAATTGTATTTCAACCCAGAACAAAAACTGTGCTTTGACGGACACTAAATAACTTGACCAGCTACAGCAATAACCACAGATTTGGATGACTATAAATTTGAGGCCTATTATTTAGGCGCTGGGTGACAGATATACGTTTACAGACAGAATTAGACTGGGATATGCACAGTAGCGTGTGTGTGAAGTTATTGAGAATGACCCTATCTGCACCTTGAATCTAATATACCCTTTTAGGGATAAATTTAAAGTAGGCCTGATACAGCAGAAACCACTAATTTAGAGAATTGCTAAATTGGGAATTGTATTTCAACCCAGAACAAAAACTGTGCTTTGACGGTGTGGCAAACATCGCCACTTATCCAATGTCTTTCTTGTCTGTACCTCTTCCCCTCCCCCCTCAACCTCCCATCAGCCCTTGCTATTGTCTGACCCCACTTTTCCTTGTACCATAGTAATCTATGTATTGTATGTAAATGAGGCTGTTGGAGGTTTGAAACCAGGTGCGCATGCCTAGTAAAGTCAGTTGACTCCCACAACCAGCGAGCCACAACCAGTACCCTCCTAGGTACAATACCCGACCACCGATCCGCTGCCCCACCTGCAACCAACAGGGGCACATCCAGAGAGACTGCCCACATAACCGACCTCGCCAGAACTGGAACCACCAGGGTCCTCCCCCCCCCAATCGGGCTGCAGTACACTGCTGCCAAAGAGAATCTGTGCTCCCAACATCCACAGTCACCTCAATAGAAGAGCCTCTGGGGATCCTACACGAGGTAAACCCCATAC
The DNA here is from genome assembly GCF_014858855.1 of Bufo gargarizans. Lineage (NCBI taxonomy): Eukaryota > Metazoa > Chordata > Amphibia > Anura > Bufonidae > Bufo > Bufo gargarizans. The sequence continues at coordinate 275,359,575 of NC_058084.1, forward strand.
AAGCCGCCTCAGACAACTGCCAGTGGCACCGCCAGGTGGTACACATGGAGGGGAAGAGTATACAAGGATTACGTGACTCTGGGGCCACGTTAACCCTGGTCCGAAATCATTTGGTGCCTAAGCACACCCTCACCGGAGACTGTGTAGCTGTACGGGTGGCAGGGGGAGCAATTTACAAAGTTCCCACTTCCAAGGTGTATTTGAATTGGGGGGCAGGGCATGGAAACGTGGAGGTGGGAATTATGCAGGATTTGCCCGCTGATGTTATTTTGGGCAACGACTTGGGGGAGCTCACCTCTGCTTTTGTCCCTCAACCAACTATCCAAGAGGCCTACCCGGTTGTTACCCGGCAGCAAGCACACACCACGGCTCCATCCGATCACTCTGAGGCTCAGGTAAACAATATGCCACACACCCCTCCTATTCTCCCCTGGGATGCCCCCCTGGAATTTGGCAGTGAGGTGGCCCTAGATCCCTCCCTGCAGGTATATAAAGATAGGATAAACAAGGACCAAGGAGGGTTGGAGGGAGAGAGATATGCTTGGGACAAAGGTCTTATATACCGCTATGCAGAGAAGGTAGTAGCAGGGTCCATACCCGTGCCCACTAAGCAGTTAGTGGTACCCCGAAAGTATAGACAAGAGTTGCTGCGCATCGCGCACGATATACCATTATCAGGACATTTAGGAATCAGCCGAACGAAACATCGGCTGACGCAGAACTTCTTCTGGCCAGGTATCTCAAAGGATATTAGACAATACTGTCAAACGTGCGATACCTGCCAGAGGGTAGGGAAGAGAGGGGATCGCTATAAAGCCAAACTCAGATCCCTGCCCATAATTGAAGAACCCTTCAGTTGAGTAGCTGTAGACATAATAGGACCCCTAGCGAAACCCAGTCCCTCCGGCAAGAAATACATCTTGACCGTAGTGGACTACGCCACTAGATACCCAGAGGCAGTGGCGTTGACCAATGTACATGCAGAGACTATAGCCGATGCCCTTATGCAAATATTCTCCCGTATGGGATTTCCCCAGGAGATTATATCGGATAGGGGCACCCAGTTCACTGCAGAGGTCACCCACCAACTCTGGAAAGTGTGTGGGGTGAAACCGATCTTAAACTCCGCCTACCACCCCCAGTCCAACGGGCTCTGTGAACGGTTTAACGGAACACTTAAACAGATGATCCGCACGTTCATAGACACTCAAAAAGACTGGGAACTGTTTTTTGCCCCACTTGCTCTTTGCCTATAGGGAAGTACCCCAAGAATCCACGGGATTCTCCCCTTTTGAATTATTGTTCGGGAGGAGAGTGAGGGGTCCCTTAGACCTTATCAGAGAACACTGGGAGGGAGCAGTAACTATGAATGGTACCCCTATTGTCCCATACGTGCTGGAGTTTAGGGAACGCTTGGAGGCTCTGACCCAGGCGGTACGTACTAAACCTCCAAGCGGCCCAACAACGACAGCGCAGATGGTATGATAAGAGGGCCAGGGACCGCAGCTTCCAGGTCGGGCAGAAGGTGTTAATCCTACGGCCAGTCCCTAATGACAAGCTGCAGGCCTCCTGGCAGGGCCCATACAAGGTGGTGGAGCAAATCTGCGATACCACCTATGTGATCGGCCCGTGCGCTGGAGCAGGGGGCAGACGCATGCTCCATGTGAACATGCTGAAGCCCTACTATGAGCGCATAGAAGAGGTGACTGCTATTTGCGCCTCTGCCGCAGAGGACTTTGACAATTTACCTCTTCCAGACCTCCTAGAGAAAGAGGGCCAGAAAGAGGACCTGGAAGAGGTTCAGTTAGGTGAACGGCTGAGTCCCCAGGAAAGGGCGCAGGCTCATAGTCTAATAAGGGAAAAAAGAACCACTTTTTCTAATCTCCCCGGGTACACCCCGTTAGCCACCCACAGAGTAGAAACACCAGGGCAGACCCCTCTCCGCCAACCTCCTTACCGCATACCTGAATCCGTAAAGGATAATATGCGCAAGGAAATTGAAGAAATGCTACAACTAGGAGTCATAGAGCACTCTGAAAGCCCTTGGGCCTCCCCAGTAGTTCTGGTGCCGAAGCGGGATGGGACTACCCGCTTCTGCGTAGACTACCGGAGGCTTAATGATAAGACCGTATCCGATGCCTACCCTATGCCCCGGATAGACGAGCTCCTAGACAAAATGGCCAGGGGCCAATACCTCACCACAATAGATCTTTGTAAGGGGTATTGGCAGATTCCCCTAGCCGAAGACGCCATCCCTAAGTCGGCGTTTGTTACCCCGTTTGGCCTGTACCAGTTTAAGGTCATGCCATTCGGGATGAAAAACGCTCCGGCTACTTTTCAGAGGATGGTGGATCAGCTATTGGATGGGTTCCAGGAGTACGCTTGCGCCTATCTAGATGATATAGCGATCTTCAGCAACTCCTGGACTGAACACCTGACCCACATAGGAGCCGTACTAGACCGTATAAGGGAGGCAGGACTAACTCTGAAACCCAGTAAGTGCCATATAGGGATGGAAGAAGTACAATACCTAGGACACCGAGTAGGGAGCGGCCAACAAAAACCTGAACCGGCTAAGGTAGAGGCTGTAGCCAAATGGCCAACCCTGCGGACCAAAACTCAAGTACTGGCATTCCTAGGTACCGCAGGATACTACCGTAAATTTGTACCCAACTACAGTACCCTGGCCAAACCCCTCACCGATTTGACCCGCAAGAATCTTCCTAAGATAGTAGTCTGGACCCCAGAGTGTGAGCAGGCATTCCAGCAACTAAAAACGGCTCTTGTGAATGCACCAGTACTCGCCGCCCCTGATCCAACTAAATGCTTTCTTGTCCACACAGACGCTTCTATGTTTGGATTGGGGGCAGTACTGAGCCAAGTCGGAAAAGATGGCGGCGAGCATCCAGTGGCTTACTTAAGCAGAAAACTTTTACCCCGGGAAGTAAGCTACTCCGCCATAGAAAAAGAATGCCTGGCCGTGGTGTGGGCCCTTAAAAAGCTGCAGCCCTATTTGTATGGACAACCCTTTTCCTTATTCACAGATCACAACCCGCTGGTGTGGCTGAACAGGGTGTCAGGAGACAATGCCAGGCTGCTGCGCTGGAGTTTGGCGCTGCAGCCTTTTGATTTTACCATCCACTACCGCCCTGGGAAGCAAAATGGCAACGCCGACGGGTTATCCAGACAAACTGAACTTAAAAAGTGATCTGTGAGCGCTCCTCCGGACATCCCCAAGCCGATCCGTTGGGATCAGACTGTGTATGCCGCTTGGTTCTGGGGGAGCATTGTGGCAAACATCGCCACTTATCCAATGTCTTTCTTGTCTGTACCTCTTCCACTCCCCCCTCAACCTCCCATCAGCCCTTGCTATTGTCTGACCCCACTTTTCCTTGTACCATAGTAATCTATGTATTGTATGTAAATGAGGTTGTTGGAGGTTTGAAACCAGGTGCGCATGCCTAGTAAAGTCAGTTGACTCCCAAACTGTGTGTCGTCCAGTCACTGGGGAAATTGTCTCTTGAATATTGACCTGTTTCTTCAGCTACAAGCGGATTTAAGTGAAGATATTGAGGGTATACCTTGAAGCTCTGCAACAGACGGACACTAAATAACTTGACCAGCTACAGCAATAATGACAGATTTGGATGAATATAAATTTGAGGCCTATTATTTAGGCGCTGGGTGACAGGTATACGTTTACAGTCAGAATTAGACTGGGATATGGCCAAAAAATAACCACACTATTGATGGTTAAATGCACTTGGTGTGACAGCTTGACCCTGATGTAGGATATAGCCAAAAAACAACCACACTATTGAGGGTTAAATGCACTTGGTGACAGCTTGCCCCTGATGTAGTATATGGCCAAAAAATAACCACACTATTGATGGTTAAATGCACTTGGTGTGACAGCTTGACCCTGATGTAGGATATAGCCAAAAAACAACCACACTATTGAGGGTTAAATGCACTTGGTGACTGCTTGCCCCTGATGTAGTATATGGCCAAAAAACAACCACACTATTGAGGGCTAAATGCACTTGGTGGCAGCTTGTGCTGGCACACCACAATACACAAAATGGCCGCCGATCACCCCAGAAAAAAGTGACTGAAAAACGCTCTGGGCAGCCTAAGAACAGTGAGCAATTCAATAGCAGCAGTTCAATAATCCACAGCTGCAGATCGATCTCTGAATGAAGTCTTTTGGAGGAGTTAATCACTGCCTAATCTCGCCCTAACGTCGCAGCTGCAACCTCTCCCTATACTGATCAGAGCAGAGTGACGTGCAGCGCTACGTGACTCCAGCTTAAATAGAGGCTGGGTCACATGCTGCACTGACCAATCCCAACCATGCCAATAGTAGGCATGGCTGTGGCGGCCTCTTGGGGCAAGTAGTATGACGCTTGTTGATTGGCTGCTTTGCAGCCTTTCAAAAAGCGCCAAGAAAGCGACGAATACCGAACCCGAACCCAGACTTTTACAAAAATGTCCGGGTTCGGGTCCATGTCACGGACACCCCAAAATTCGGTACAAACCCGAACTATACAGTTCGGGTTCGCTCATCCCTACTTATAATCTACCAGGAATGGGGGAAGGAGACAGTAGGTGAGGGTAAAAGCTGGTCATACGGCAGTATAGCAACAACAGGGTTACTGCAGACTGTAGGCTTGTCTGAAGAGGTGGGTTTTCAGGTTTCTTTTGAAGGTTTCCACTGTAGATGAGAATCTGATATGTTGGGGTAGAGAGTTCCAGAGTATGAGTGATGCACAGGAGAAATCTTGGAGGCAACTGTGGGAAGAGAAGATAAGAGGAGAGTAAAGAAGGAGGTATTGTGAAGATCAGAGATTGCCTGTCGGAAGGTAACGGGAGATCAGGTTACAGATGTATGGAGGAGACAGGTAGTGGACAGCCTTGTAAGTCATAGGAAGTGTTTTGTACTGGATTCTATGAGCAATGGGGAGCCAGTGAAAGGGTTGCGTCACGGCACGGTGTGGGGAATACACTCCACACTGAACACAGAAGGGAATTTAAAAGGTACTATGCTTGAAAACTAGGGATGGGGGATAGTCACCACCTAGTGAGTCCCTACACCGAGCCCTGACTGCTATCAGTATGAACAGACCTAGATGGTAGGAATGTTCATATGCAGGAACCTAAGCCCTATCTCACCCAAACAGGGCCCTGCAGATCAGGACACGGATGGCCTATTCCTTCCCAGATTAAGAAATAGGGGACCCCCTCAGGACCAATACCAGATGGTAGGTAAAAACAGCAAAGAAGGAAAGACACTTAACTTCCAAAACAATGTGGACGAGCAGGAACTCCGAGGAGAACCAACACCAGAACATCCACAAACAAGGAGCTATCAACCGCATAGCATGATGGGTGAGACCAGACTAAATAGAGGAAAAGGAATGACCACTTAAGCCTCTGAGACAAGAGGCGCAGTCATCCCCAGCAGCAACACAGAAAAGTGAAACTAAAGAGGCTGTCAATCATGTGCAGCCAGTATCCTCGATATTCTAGTCCCTTTCACGGGCGGGACTGTGACAGGTTGGCAGAGAAAAGAGACAAAAGAGTAAAGGGGGGAGAGGTGGATTAGTCAGATAGCAGAGTTGAGGATAGATTGGAGGAGTGTAAGAGTGTTAGATGAGAGGCTACAGCGGATGATACTATAGTAGTCTAGGAGACAGATAAGGTGGACATGTACAAGCAATTTTGCATACTTTGGGTTGAGGAATGTGCTGATCTGAGAGATATTTTTGGTTGACCGGGGACAGAGTACAGCTATTGACTGTGATAGGTAGGTGTGTTGGAGGTGCTGAGTGAGATGGGGGAAAGATCATAATCAGTTTTCTTCATGTAAAGTTTTAGAAAGTGAGAGGAGGAGAAAGAGGATATAGAAGATAGGTTTTGCAGGATTTTGGATAGCAAGGAGGCAATATCTGGACCAGAGAGGTAAATTTGTGTACTGTCAGCATAGAAGCATAGAAGTGATACTGAAAGCCATGGGACTCTATGAGCTTTCCCAAGCCGATGTGTAGATTAAGAAAAGCATAAGAGCAGGGGTCCTAGAACAGAGCCTTGAAGGACTCCAACAGAGAGAGGATACAGCAACGAGGTGGTGTGTGAGTGGGAGACACAAAATCTGTGAGGTATGAGGTGATCTAGGAGAGGGCCAAGTCTTTGACACCAAGAAATGAGAGAGTTTGCGTGAAGAATATGGATTAATATTTACGGTCAGCCATGTCCTCACACCATTTGCTGACAAATAGCAGAGGTAGTGAACTCCACAAGAGGGCCCTGCTTCAAAGCCCCAGCCATATGGCAGAGAACTGCTAGCAGGCCACATCTCAGCTCATGCCCAAGATCAATAATACCTCCCAGACATGTTGGCACCTACATTTCATAAGGAATTATGAACCGTCTGGCCAGCACAGGTGCAAACCAGATACATATTTGTGTCCCGGTGGCCACCGTGAACATAGGCTTTGGTTGATGGTGGCATGCCAAGGAAGGGAGATATCCATATCTCCCCACAGAAACCCAATAACGGTGCCATGTTTGGACTCTAGGTTGTAGTCGAGACCCAGGCGGATCCGTTGGTCCCAGAACCAACTCCCTGTGACTTTCTGGACTGGAGCTATGAACCCTAAAGGGTTTTGTAGGTCATTTGCAGCCAGTCCAGCAAGGGGGAGTGGACCCCTCCCAAAGGCTGGTAGGGGAGGGGCTGGTTACAGGTTAAAAGGCTTGTTCCAGCAAGCGGGCGGGTCTTTCTGTAAAGAAGGGTCACCAGGAACTAGCTGAGTTCACGGCCCTTCATGTGACTACAGCAAAGAACACACCACAACCCAAAGGAACTTTCATCTTACCCGGTAACTGACTTTTATTCTGCTTAACCCGGTTGTACCCATATAATATGTATCTGTAACCTCAGACCACTGTATATATTCTCTGTGTATAAAGTGTTACATCTACAAAAACCATCAAGCGCTACAAAGAAACTGGCTCAAATGTGGACCGCCCCAGGAAAGGAAGACCAAGAGTCACCTCTGCTGCGGGCAGTGGCGTACCGCCCATAGAGGCAGACCACGCCACTGCTATGGGGCCCGCGGCACTGGGGGGCCCGTAGCGCAGATAAGGCCCCGCCCACTGATGACCAGCAGCCGGCTATGCGGCTGCTTTTCTCCCCAGGGCCCCCCCCATGTTTAGCTGAATCGCCTCCCAGAGGCGCGGCTAAGTCCTAGACACCCGCCCCCCTCCTCAGCGCTGCGCTCTGAAACACCCGATCCTCCTCTCGTCGGCGTCCCAAATCCCGCGCAGGCGCAGTGCCGGCGATTGCTTGCGCCTGCGCTCTGATAATACGGCTGAGGGCAACAGCTTCAACATCGTCACTGGGCATGCGCCGAGCCCAGTGACGATGTTGAAGCTGTTGCCCTCAGCCGTATTATCAGAGCGCAGGCGCAGGCAATCGCCGGCACTGCGCCTGCGCGGGATTTGGGACGCCGACGAGAGGAGGATCGGGTGTTTCAGAGCGCAGCGCTGAGGAGGGGGGCGGGTGTCTAGGACTTAGCCGCGCCTCTGGGAGGCGATTCAGCTAAATGATGGAGGCGTTAGAGTTTTCATATTTAGGCGGGCACGGCACTAATCAGAGGGGCACCGTGGAGAAAGAAAAACGCCCCTCTGGGCTCCAGTCCTTACAGCAAGAATCGATTTTTAGAAGAAAGGACAAGACTGACATGGAAAAGAAGAACACAGATGGAAAAAAGGTACTTTATTAAACATGGATCCATGAGTACCTTTTTTCCATCTGTCTTGTTCTTTGGATTGTGAGTCTTGTCATTTCTTCAAAAAATCGATTCTTATGATATGTAAATGACGCTGTAAGGAGCCCAGAGGGGCGTTATTCTTTCTCCACTGTGCCCAGGAACGCCCCTCTGAAGTGCCGTGCCCGCCTAAATTTGAAAACTAATAACGCCTCCAAGTTCATCTAAATCGCCTCCCAAATCCAATCCTCCTCTCGCTGGCATCCCAAATCCCGCGCAGGCGCAGTGCCGGCGATTGCCTGCGCTATGATAAGATGACTGACGGCACTGCGCCTGCGCGGGATTTGGGATGCCGGCGAGAGGAGGATCGGGGTGTTTGCCGCAGAGCGCGGCACTGAGGAGGGGGGTGTTGAGCACTTAGCCGTGCCTCTGGGAGGCGATTTAGATGAACTTGGAGGCGTTATTAGTTTTCAAACTTAGCCGGGCACGGCACTTCAGAGGGGCGTTCCTGGGCACCGTGGAGAAAGAATAACAGCGTCATTTACATATCATAAGAATCGATTTTTTGAAGACATGACAAGACTCACAATCAAAAGAACAAGACAGATGGAAAACAGGTACTCTGTTAAACATGGATTCATGAAAAAAAAATTGGGGGTAAATTGCTAGTGACAGATTCCCTTTAAGGCTACTTTCACACTTGCGTTCAGAGCGGATCCGTCTGGTGTCTGCACAGACGGATCCGCACCTATAATGCAAACGCTTAGATCCGTTCAGAACGGATCCGTTTGCATTAACATGAACAAAAAAAAAAAAAAACATTTTTTTTTTTGTTCATGATAGTGCAAACGGATCCGTTTTGACTTTACATTGAAAGTCAATGGGGGACGGATCCGTTTGAAAATTGAGCCACACTGTGTCAACTTCAAACGGATCCGTCCCCATTGACTTAGATTGTAAGTCTGGACGGATCCGTTTGCCTCCGCACGGCCAGGCTGCAAGCAGCGTTCAAGTGTCCGCCTGCTGAGCGGAGGACAGACGGAGCCATACTGATGCATTCTGAGCGGATCCGCATCCACTCAGAATGCATTAGGGCTGGACGGATCCGTTCGGTGCCGCTTGTGAGAGCCTTCAAACAGAACTCACAAGCGGAGACCCGAACGCAAGTGTGAAAGTAGCCTAACATGGCACCCCAAATAAGGAGACCTGCAGGCTGCAGCAGATATCCCATGTGACAGGTCACCCCCAGGAAACCCCTAACAGTTTCTGTAGGTCATGTATAAATTTATTTAATGGGGGTGTGGCATGGGAGGAGCAAAGTCAGGAAGTGGGAGGGGCCATGGTGGGTAGTGGGCGGGGTTAAGGGGCCCAATTCAGATTTTTGCAATGGGGCCCAGTGATTCCTATGTACGCCTCTGGCTGCGGGGGATAAGTTCATCTGAGTCACCAGCCTCCGAAATTGCAGGTTAACAGCAGCTCAGATTAGAGACCAGGTCAATGCCACACAGAGTTCTAGCAGCAGACACATCTCTAGAACAACTGTTAGGAGACTGTAGAATGAATCAGGCCTTCATGGTAGAATATCTGCTAGGAAGCCACTGCTAAGGACAGGCAACAAGCAGAAGAGACTTGTTTGGGCTAGAGAACACAAGGAATGGACATTAGACCAGTGGAAATCTGTGCTTTGGTCTGATGAGGAGAGGTATAAGCAGTAGAAAGAGTGAAGTGCTTATGCCGCTGTACAGAACACTGGTGAGACCTCACTTGGAGTATTGTGCGCAGTACTGGAGGCCATATCTCCAGAAGGATATAGATACTCTAGAGAGAGTTCTGAGAAGAGCTACTAAACTAGTACATGGATTGCAGGATAAAACTTACCAGGAAAGGTTAAAAGACCTTAATATGTATAGCTTGGAAGAAAGAAGAGACCGAGGGGATATGATAGAAACTTTTAACTACATAAAGGGAATCAACTCGGTAACGGAGGAGAGCATATTTAAAAGAAGAAAAACTACCACAAGAGGACACAGTTTTAAATTAGAGGGGCAAAGGTTTAAAAGTAATATAAGGAAGTATTACTTTACTGAGAGAGTAGTGGATGCATGGAATAGCCTTCCTGCAGAAGTGGTAGCTGCAAATACAGTGAAGGAGTTTAAGCATGCATGGGATAGGCATAAGGCTATCCTTCATATAAGATAGGGCCAGGGACTATTCATAGGATTCAGATATATTGGGCAGACTAGATGGGCCATGTCCAAATTTGAGATCTTTGGTTCCAACCACTGTGTCTTTGTGCGACGCAGAAAAGGTGAACAGATGGACTCTACATGCCTGGTTCCCACCGTGAAGCATGGAGGAGGAGGTGTGATGGTGTGGGGGTGCTTTGCTGGTGACACTGTTGGGGATTTATTCAAAATTGAAGGCATACTGAACCAGCATGGCTACCACAGCATCTTGCAGCGGCATGCTATTCCATCCGGTTTGCGTTTAGTTCGACCATCATTTATTTTTCAACAGGACAATGACCCCAAACACACCTCCAGGTTGTGTAAGGGCTATTTGACCATGAAGGAGTTTGATGGGGTGCTGCGCCAGATGACCTGGCCTCCACAGTCACCAGACCTGAACCCAATCAAGATAGTTTGGGGTGAGCTGGACTGCAGAGTGAAGGTAAAAGGGCCAATAAGTGCTAAGCATCTCTGGGAACTCCTTTAAGACTGTTGGAAGACCATTTCAGGTGACTACCTCTTGAAGGTCATCAAGAGAATGCCAAGAGTGTGCAAAGCAGTAATCAAAGCAAAAGGTGGCTACTTTGAAGATCCTAAAATATGACATATTTTCAGTTGTTTCACACTTTTTGTTATGTATATAATTCCATATGTGTTAATTCATAGTTTTGATGCCTTCAGTGTGAATCTACAATTTTCATAGTCATGAAAATAAAGAAAACTCTTGAATGAGAAGGTGTGTCCAAACTTTTGGTCTGTACTGTGTGTGGCAGTCCTCAGCTATGATTAGTGGTGAGGGAGGGTTCACCAGGGGACTGAGAAGAGAGCTAAACGTGTTACATATTTGTTTAGGGTTGTGAGACAGGGAAGATATGAGAGATGTGAAGTAGGCCTGCTTTGCAGCAGTGATTGAGGACTTGAAATTGATGTGTGCTTGCGTGTGATTAGAGATGAGAGTATTGAAGCTGACGAAGTGGAATTCGATCCGAATTTCAGGAAAAATTCGATTTTAAACTAATGCGAATTTCCTTGCGGTTCGTGGTAACAAATCACAATTTTTCCTACAATGGCGGCTACAATGCAGGTTACATGTGTGAGGACATGGGACATGGAACTCTGGGAAGGCGGCCTGAGCCATAATGCCATGCATGCAGCCAATCATCAGCCAGCCAGTCCTGTGATGTCACAGTCCTATAAATACCTGCAACCATCTTGAATTCAGACATTTTCCAGCGTTCTGAGTGCAGGGACAGATGTTGCAGGAGTTAGGGAAAGTTGTACTGAAAACCTCATTATGAAAAAAAAAAGTGATTGACAAGTGCAGTGAAACATTATTCAAATTGCAGGGAAACAACAGTGAGGAATCATTTCTCAGCATTTTAGTTCAGAGAGAGACGTTTGAAGTCACTAGGGACAGTGCTAGAAAAACCTCATTGTGAAAAAAAAAAAGATTTACAAGTGCAGGGAAACATTATTTGGGGATCCAAATAGCCATTATCCAGCTACGGCTTTTCAACAATTTGTTCTTGGGGTGCAAGTGCTATGTTGAAAAGCCTTTAGTGGCTTATATCTGTGGAAAAATAAAAATATATACACATTTCATTTCTGCATTTATTTGTGGCGAAGGAGTTTAGTGGCCTATTTCAATACAAAAAGGAAATATATATATATGCATTTCGCTCTGCAGTTATATGTGGTGAAAGCATTCATTGTCCTATTTCAGTACAAAAAGGAAAGTAATATACGCACTTCACTGTTGCATTTATTTGTGGTGAAAGAATTTAGTCGCCTATTTCAGTACAAAACTAAAAATATATACACATTTCACTTCTGCAGTTATATATATATATATATATATATATATATATATATATGTGTGTTGAAAGCAGTCAGTGTCCTATTTCAGTACAAAAATGAAAAAAAAAAAATATACACTCTTCTGCTGTTGCATTTATTTGTGGTAAAAGAGTTTAGTGGCCTATTTCAGTACAAAAAGGAAAAAAATATATATATTCTCAGTTCACTTCTGCAGTTATATATGTTGAAAGCGTTTAGTGGCCTATTTCAGTACAGAAAGAAAAAAATATATCTTACTTTTTGCCCTATAAGATGCACTCCCCCCCCCCAAAAAGGGGGGGGGGGGAATGCCCCTGCATCTTATGGGGCAAATGCTTCCATTTTACATTGCAGTCGGCTACATGTATGAGCCAGTAGAGAGGAGGGACTGGAGTCCGGAACTAGGGGCGGGGCCTGGTGCAGTCACTGTACTCTTACACCGGGCCCCGCCGCTCACCAAAGTATTTATAAACATTAATCCTTATACTGTTAATAATTTTACCTAAAGCTGCGCTCTCCCCTGTTCCCCTGTATCAGTATAGCACTCACAAACAAGCTTCCATAGCAGGCAGAGCGGACGGCAGCAGTAACATTGCTCACTGACGTCAAGCGCCTGCTCTTCCCACTTTATGAATGAAGCAGGAGGAGCAGGCGCGCAATCTCAGTGAGTGTCGTTACTGCTGCCGTCCGCTCTGCCTGCTATGGAAGCTTGTTCGTAAGTGCTGTACTGATACAGGGGAACAGGGGAAAGTGCAGCTTTAGTTAAACTTATTAACAGGATAAGGATTAATGTTTATAAATACTGCGGTGAGCAGAGGGCCGGTGTATTGGGGGACACTGTTATGAGGGGGATCTGTGAATGACATATTGCAGTGTCATCCACAGATCCCCCCATAACAGTGCCATCCACAGATCCCTCACCCCATAAAAATGCCATCCATAGATCCCCACCCCATAACAATGCCATCCACAGATCCCCCACCCCATATCAGTACCATCCACAGATGCCCCATAACAGTGCCATCCACAGATCCCCCATAAACAGTGCCATCCACAGATCCCTCATAAACAGTGCCATCCACAGATCCCCCATAACAGTGCCATCAACAGATCCCCCATAACAGTGCCATCCACAGGTCCCCCATAACAGTGCCATCCACAGATCGCTTACATGACAGTGCGTCCATCCACAGATCCCCCATAATAGTGTCATGCACAGACCACCTTTAATTCAAAACCCACCAAAAGCACACCTTTTGGTTAAAAATATATATTTTTTTTCTTATTTTCCTCCTCAAAAACCTAGGTGTGTCTTATAGGCCGATGCGTTTTATAGGGCGAAAATTTCAGTACAAAACAAAAAAAAATTCTCGTTCACGTCGTCGGTTATATGTGCTGAAAGCATTTAGAGGTCTATTTCAGTACAAAAAAGAAAAATATATTCTCAGTTCACATCGACGGTTATATGTGTGGAAAGAATGGCTGAAAGTCAGCAGGGTGGCAGCAGTGGGAAGTGGGAAGCCAAACGTGCCCAGGGTAGATCACCTGCTTCGCAGCAGCCTACTGGCCCGGGGGGTCGTGGTGCAGGGGTTCACGGAAGCAGTGGCGGTAGCAGTCAATCAGTCAGTGCAGACTGTTTGGGGGGAAAATTACCTACTCAGTGGTGTGGCAGTTTTTTGTTAAGCCGCCGGAGGAGGTTAACATGCCCATATGTAGAATATGTGCCATCTTCACACAATGTCACCTTGCCACTCTGCGGTATCCTCCTGATGCTGCTGCTGCTGCTACTGCCATCTCCACAGTATGTCACTTTGCTCATTTGTGGTATCCTGATTCTGCTGCTGCTATCTCCACACTATGTCACCTTGCCACTCTGTGGTATCCTCCTGATGCTTCTGCTGGTACTGCCATCTCCACACTATGTCACCTTGCCACTCTGTGGTTTCCTGATACTGTTGATGCTACTGCCATCTTCACACTATGTCACCTTGCCATTCTGTGGTATCCTCCTGATGCTGCTGCCGCCACCTCCACACTATTTTGTTGGGCTACTATGTGTTTTCCTTATGCTGGCACCAACTCCAGACTGTGTCATTGAACCACTCAGTGGCCTCCTCCTGATACTGCTGCCACCTCCAGACTCTGTCATTGGGCCACTCTGTGGTCGCCTCATGCTACTGCCAACTCCAGACTCTGTCATTGTGCCACTCGGTGGTCTCCTCATACTGCTGCTGCCTCCAGACTTGGCCATTGTGCCACTCGGTGGTCTATTCCTGATGATGCTGCTGTTGCCACCTCTACACTCTATTATTGGGCCACTCTGTGGTCTCCTCATGCTGCTGCCACCTCCAGACTCGGTCATTGTGCCACTCGGTGGCCTCCTCCTGATGCTGCTGCTGCCACCAAATCCAGACATTGTCTTTGTGCCACTCAGTGAACTCCTCATACAGCTGCCACCTCCAGACTCGGTCATTTTTCCACTCGGTGGTCTCTTTCTGATGCTGCTGCTGCCGACAACTCTAGACTCTGTCATTGTGTCACTCGGTGGACTCCTCATACTGCTGCCACCTCCAGACTCAGTCACTGTGCCACTCAGTGGCCTCCCCCTGATGCTGCTGCCACCACCTCCACACTCTGTCATTGGGTGACTCTGTGGTCGCCTCATGGTTCTGACAACTCCAGACTCTGTCATTGTGCCACTCGATGGCCTCCTCATACTGCTGCTAGTGTACCTCCAGACTCGGTCAATGTGCCACTCTATGGCCTCTTCCTGATGATGCTGCTGCTGCTACTTCCACACTCTGTCATTGGGCCACTCTGTGGTATCGTCATGCTGCTGCCAACTCCAGACTCTGTCATTGTGCCACGCGGGGGACTCATCATACTGCTGCCACCTCCAGACTCGTCATTGTGCCACTCGGTGGCCTCCTCCTGATGCTGCTGCTGCCACCAACTCCAGACTCTGTCATTGTGCCACTCGGTGGTCTCCTCATGCTGCTGTCACGCCCTGCCCTGTGGGTGGTTTGATGAGATCTGTCAAAATTGCTGCACGTGACTCGATCTGATAGTTTGTTTGTTGTGATCTTGAGCACCTTTCCACCTTCTCTCAGGTGGTGTTCTTTTGGTGATTAGTGAAGCTATTTGTACTTCCATTTTTCCCTACAGCCTTTGCAGTTCTACCTTGTGTGAGCTTTGTATGCTTGGTGGATGGTCTTCTCCTTCTCATATCACATAAGTATTTTCCCTTCTCTTTTTCCTTTGGTTTTGGTCTAGACCTCTAGTGGGGACACTAGCGCCTTTAGTGGTAGAAGGCGCTGGGTGTCTCTTACCCCTTTTCCCTATTGCTGAAGGTCTGTTTAGTGTGTTACAGTCTTAGGCATGGGGACATGTGTAAATTTACCATTGAGGTATGCACATGGGCTTAGCAGCCTACGGAAAGTGTGTCAGGGATTGCTAGGAAGTGACCTTGTTTTTCCCTAGCTTGTGGGTCCTAGTCTGTTGTTTAGCTTGTCTTTCAGTTTGCTGTTCCCTTCCCTACCTATCATGACAGCTGCTGCCAACTGCAGACTCTGTCTTTGTGTGACTCGGTGGACTCCTCATACTGCTGCCACCTCCAGACTAGGTCATTGTGCCACTCAGTGGCCTCCTCTTGATGCTGTAGCCACCTCCATACTTAGTCATTGGGCCACTCTGTGGTCTCCTCATGCTCCTGCCAACTCCAGACTCTGTCAGTGTTCCACTTGTGGCCTCCTCATTCTGCTGCCGCCCCCAGACTCTGTAAATGTGCCACTCTGTGGCCTCCTCCTGATGAAGCTGTTGCCGTCACCTCCACACTTTTTCATTGGGCCACTCTGTGGCCTCCTGATGCTGACACCCACCTCCAGACTCGGTCATTGTGCCACTCGGTGGCCTCTTCCTGATGATGTTGCTGCCACTACCTCCACACTCTATCATTGGGCCACTCTGTGGTCTCCTCATTCTTCTGCCAACTCCAGACTCTGTCATTGTGCCACTCGGTAACCTCCTCATACTGCTGCCAACTGCAGACTCGGTCATTGTGCAACTCGGCAGCCTCCTCATACTACTGCCACCTCCAAACTCGGTCACTGTGCCACTCGGTGGCTTCCTCCTGATGCTGCTGCAGCTGCCACCTCCAGACTCTGTCATTGAGCCACTATGTGATCTCCTCATGCTGCTGCCAACTCCAGACTTGGTCATTATACCACTCAGTGTCCTCCTCATACTGCTGCCAATTTCAGATTCGGTCATTGTGCCACTCAGCGGCCTCCTCATACTGCTGCCAACTCCAGACTCTGTGATTGTGCCACTCTGTTGACTACCCATGTTGCTGCCAACTCCATAATCTCTCGTCATCGTGCAACTCTGGCCTCCTCATGCTGCTGACACCTCCATAATCTCTCGTCGTTGAGCTACTCTGGGGCCTCCTGATGCTGCTGCCACCTCCAGACTCGGTTATTTTGAGTCTCGGTGGCCTCCTCCTTATGCTGCTGCTGCCAACACCTCTAGACTCTGTCATTGGGCCACTCTGTGGTCTCCTCATGCTGCTGCCAACTCCAGACTCTGTCATTGTGCCACTTGGTGGCCTCCTCATAATGCTGTCAACTCCAGACTTGGTCATTGCGCCACTCAGTGGCCTCTCCTACTGCTGCCAATTCCAGGCTCTGTCATTGGGCCACTCTGTGGTCTTCTCATGCTGCTGCCAACTCCAGAATCTGTTATTGTGTCACTTGGTGGCCTCCTCATACTGCTGCCACCTCCAGACTCGGTCATTGTGCCACTCGGTGGCCTCTTCCTGATGATGTTGCTGCCACCACCTCCACACTCTGTCATTGGGCCACTCTGTGGTCTCCTCCTGATGCTGCTGCTGCCACCTCAACACTCTGCCATTGGGCCACTCTATGGCCTTCTCACGCTGCTGCCACCTCCACAATCTCTTGTCATCGTGCTACTCTGTAGCCTTCTCATGCTGCTGCCACCTTCACAATCTCTCGTCGTCGTGCTACTCTGGCCTAATCATACTGCTAACTACAGGGAGTGCAGAATTATTAGGCAAATGAGTATTTTGACCACATCATCCTCTTTATGCATGTTGTCTTACTCCAAGCTGTATAGGCTCGAAAGCCTACTACCAATTAAGCATATTAGGTGATGTGCATCTCTGTAATGAGAAGGGGTGTGGTCTAATTACATCAACACCCTATATCAGGTGTGCATAATTATTAGGCAACTTCCTTTCCTTTGGCAAAATGGGTCAAAAGAAGGACTTGACAGGCTCAGAAAAGTCAAAAATAGTGAGATATCTTGCAGAGGGATGCAGCACTCTTAAAATTGCAAAGCTTCTGAAGCGTGATCATCGAACAATCAAGCGTTTCATTCAAAATAGTCAACAGGGTCGCAAGAAGCGTGTGGAAAAACCAAGGCGCAAAATAACTGCCCATGAACTGAGAAAAGTCAAGCGTGCAGCTGCCAAGATGCCACTTGCCACCAGTTTGGCCATATTTCAGAGCTGCAACATCACTGGAGTGCCCAAAAGCACAAGGTGTGCAATACTCAGAGACATGGCCAAGGTAAGAAAGGCTGAAAGACGACCACCACTGAACAAGACACACAAGCTGAAACGTCAAGACTGGGCCAAGAAATATCTCAAGACTGATTTTTCTAAGGTTTTATGGACTGATTAAATGAGAGTGAGTCTTGATGGGCCAGATAGATGGGCCCGTGGCTGGATTGGTAAAGGGCAGAGAGCTCCAGTCCGACTCAGACGCCAGCAAGGTGGAGGTGGAGTACTGGTTTGGGCTGGTATCATCAAAGATGAGCTTGTGGGGCCTTTTCGGGTTGAGGATGGAGTCAAGCTCAACTCCCAGTCCTACTGCCAGTTTCTGGAAGACACCTTCTTCAAGCAGTGGTACAAGAAGAAGTCTGCATCCTTCAAGAAAAACATGATTTTCATGCAGGACAATGCTTCATCACACGCGTCCAAGTACTCCACAGCGTGGCTGGCAAGAAAGGGTATAAAAGAAGAAAATCTAATGACATGGCCTCCTTGTTCACCTGATCTGAACCCCATTGAGAACCTGTGGTCCATCATCAAATGTGAGATTTACAAGGAGGGAAAACAGTACACCTTTCTGAACAGTGTCTGGGAGGCTGTGGTTGCTGCTGCACGCAATGTTGATGGTAAACAGATCAAAACACTGACAGAATCCATGGATGGCAGGCTTTTGAGTGTCCTTGCAAAGAAAGGTGGCTATATTGGTCACTGATTTGTTTTTGTTTTGTTTTTGAATGTCAGAAATGTATATTTGTGAATGTTGAGATGTTATATTGGTTTCACTGGTAAAAATAAATAATTGAAATGGGTATATATTTGTTTTTTGTTAAGTTGCCTAATAATTATGCACAGTAATAGTCACCTGCACACACAGATATCCCCCTAAAATAGCTAAAACTAAAAACAAACTAAAAACTACTTCCAAAAATATTCAGCTTTGATATTAATGAGTTTTTTGGGTTCATTGAGAACATGGTTGTTGTTCAATAATAAAATTAATCCTCAAAAATACAACTTGCCTAATAATTCTGCACTCCCTGTAGAGATGAGCAGATACCTGGATGTTCGGGTTCGGCCGAACTTAAAAAAAAAGTTTGAGCTGACCCGAACTTGACCCCGAACCCGTACCCCATTGAAGCCAATGGGGACCCGAACTTTTGAGCACTAAAATGGCTGTAAAAATGTCATGGGAAGGGCTAGAGGGCTGCAAAAATGTGGTTAAGAGCATGGCAAGTGCTCTGCAAACAAAAGTGGATAGGGAAATGACTTTAAAACCCAGAAAATACATCAAAATAAAAAATAATAATCCATAGGACAAGGGCCATATGGAGTAGAAGGTTGAGGAGGCGGTGGATGTGGTGGTGTAGGTGGCAGTAGTGGTGGAGGAGGTAGCCTACACTGCTTTTTGGATTAAATTTTTTTATTTATTTTTTAAATTAGGGTACAGCCCAAAACCTTGGGAAATATAACCCTCCAATCGTGCTAAACACACGTTTAGAGAATACACTGGCTGCAGCGCAGGCCAGCACCTCCAAGGGGTAAAGGGCAAGCTCAGGCCATGTGCCCAATTTGGAGACCCAGAAGTTGCAGGGGCTGACCCCTGTCAGTCAGTTCGTGTAGGCGTGTGCATACTTACTGCCCCACCATATCGCACGTCCCCGTTATGTTCACGATCCAATTTGATATCTGCTCTATCAAATTTCGATGTTCTTTTATGCGCCTACCATGGTGATCACGGGCGGCGGGGAATCAGGGTTCCAGGCCAGAAACGGAGCGTGAGAAAGAGAGACCACATCCAAGGGAGGATTAATTTTTTCAAATTTAAAATTATAGAGCGGAAATATGGGACAAAGTATTAAAGCGTAAAAATGGGACAACTTTTTAAAGTTTAAGCATTGAATGAAAGGATGTGTCAAGCATTAATTAATGAAGAATTTCTTAAAATGTATTCTCTGTCAACTATGCAGAGCAGGGGTTTCTCTCCGGCAAAATAAAAAATGTCAGCTGACAATGAAATTGACGATTTTTTTAAATTTATGTTCCTGCCACCTATGTAGAGGTGCCCCAGTGACATCCACCATCCATTTGGATATCTTCTCTCAACTTTCGATGTTCTTTTCTGAGCCTACCATGTTGATCACTGTTATCGGCGAATCAGCGTTCTACGCCGGAGAGGGAGCGTGAGAAAAAGAGACCAAATTTAAGTGAGATAAATTTATAAAAAATTTTGGGGATCGAGCGGAAATGTGGGAAAAGCTATTGAGGCTCAAATGTGGGACAAATTTCAGAAGCCCAAATGTGGGCCAAAAGAGTCAAGCGGAAATGTGGGAAAAAAATTAAATTACAGAAATTGATTAACCTGTCTACTTGGTAGAGCAAGGGTCTATGACAGAAAAAAATTGTTTATTGTCACCCGAAAATGTAAAATAAAAATTATTGAAATTTATTAAGCTGTCAACGAGGTAATGGAGAGGTATATTACACCCAAAAATTGTTGAATTTATCCAGAAAATGTAACTGACAATATATATATATTTTTTAACCGGCCTACTAGGTATAGCAGTGGTACATCACACCCAATTTCGGCCATGCTAACCCTGCTTTCTGAGGTGCTGGCGGTGCCCCAGCTGCGTTGGCAACCTCTTCCTCATCCTCTGCCTTCATCTTGTGCTTCCACTGTGCCCCCGCTGTCAGGTGGGAATGCCACCAGCAGTGCGTCTACCAGCGTGCGCTTGTACTCGCGCATCTTACGATATCGCTCCAGTGATGGAATTAAGGATGGTACGTTGTCACCCAGAAATCAGCACAAGTAAGAATGTGTGCCAGGCTGCCCAGAGGCAACAAAAAGCTGTCCTCTGTGGGAGGTGTATCGTCTGTGTCCTCTGCATCCCCCCCAGCAACGCACCAGTGATGGCCGTGAACATGGTTCCTCCTCCTCCATCTCCTCCTCGTCATCCTCCACCTCGTCATCCTCCAGAACTCTGCCCTGGCTGGACAATTGTGTACTTGGCGTTTGTGGGTGCAGGAACCCACCCTCGGAGCCACTTGGGAATGACTGGCCGGAAACCCTACGAAATTATCCCTCTTCCTCCTCCTCCTCCTGTGCCACATCCTCTTCCATCATCGCCAGGAGCGTTTTTTCAAGGAGGCATAGAAGTGGGATAGTTACACTGAGAACGGCGTTATCGGCACTGGCCATGTTGGTGGAGTACTCGAAACAGAGCAACAAGGAACACAGGTCTCGCATGGAGGCCCAGTCATTGGTGGTGAAGTGGTGCTGTTCCACAGAGCGACTCACCCGTGCGTGCTGCAACTGAAACTCCACTATGGCCTGCTGCTGCTCGCACAGTCTGGCCAGCATGTGTAAGGTGGAATTCCACCTTGTGGGCACGTCGCATATGAGGCAGTTAGCGGGAAAGCCAAAGTTACGCTGCAGCGCTGACAGGCAAGCAGCAGGGTGAGAACGCCGAAAGCGCGCACAAACGGCCTGCACCTTATACAGCAGCTCTGACATATCGGGGTAATTTATTTTTTTTTTTTATTTTTTTTATAAAAATTTTATTTAGTAAAAGAAGAACATAACAAGGTACTTGTACATGTATCTTGCACGTCAAGCATGACGAAAATTGGTACATCAGAGGGAAATTCCATGTTACAAGAGGCATTGTCACATAGCTTAAATACCTTTACCGAAGAGACACATGACATATTGAAATTGTACAGACGTTATGGTGAAAGTATAGCTCGCAGGATTATAGTACCTCAATAAAGACGTTATCACAACCTTGCCATTAGTGCTCAGGGAAGAGGCTATCATAAGTGAGAATTAGCCTCTCCTTTGGGGTGTCTATACTCTGACCACAATTTCCAACGTTTGCAAAAATTGCTATGCGTGCGTGTTTCCCAGGAGGATATCTCCTCGAACCTATACAGTTGATCAACTTTCAATTTCCATTGTTCCACTGGAGGGATAGAGGTCGATAGCCACAACTTAGGGACCAATAGTCTAGCGGCAGTTAAAAGCTGTCTGAAGAGCATTGGGGGATGAGGAGGGGTTGTTTGGGTGTTCAGGTTGAGTAATGCTAGAGAAGGGGATAGCGGTATATTAGTGTGGCAAATTTGGTTGCATAGATCAAAAATATCTTTCCACCATTTATTGATTGTAGGACAGGACCACCATATGTGGAAGAACGTCCCCCTGTCTCCCAGGCATCTCCAACATTTATCCGACGCTGTGCTCGAGTAAAGGGAGGTCACATCTGGAGTTTTGTACCATCTTGTTAAAAGTTTGTACCCATTCTCCTGCACCCGAACACAGCGAGAGGACTTGTGCGGGGTCAGCATCAGGTTAGGCAGGTCCGCTATTGAGAGATCAACAGTTAGATCCTTTTCCCATCTGCAAATGAATGCAGGCTTGACAAGTAATGGAGGGGTATTAAGTTTACGGTACAGCTGTGAAATTAGCTTTTTAGGGGGGGAGGGATGAATGATGAGAGATTCCACCCAAACCAAGGGTCGAAGCTGGTCACTTCCCGTGATATGTTGCGAGATGAATGACTGTAAGCACAATAAGGGCGGAGAAAACATGTGGTGGAGATTTAATTTTGTTTGAATTTCACCTAAAGTGGGAGAACAGGTATCTTGTTGAAGAAGTGTGAAAATAGAGATGTTTGAATCCCTGATGACTCGTGGAGTGCAATCTCTTATCACTGGGAGGGAAGTGCCTATAACATCTCCTACTGAAAGAAGCGGTGTTGGAAAGGGTATCCCACAATGTGTGGATTGAAAGTATTTCCACGCCTGAAGGGTAGCTTGGATTAATGGAAAAGGGGAGGAAGGGATGTTGTTTGTTCTGGGAGTACCCAACAACAGTGAGCGGAAGGGTTGTTTCACCAATTCCTGTTCCATTGCCACCCAAGGTTTAAGATTAGAGGTTCTAAGCCATTCTACCGCTCTAGACAACAGAACAGCTCTGCCGTAAAGCTCAGGATCCGGAAAAGCTATGCCTCCTATATGCTTGGGTCGGGATAGAAGGGAATAGGCGATTCTTGGTTTCTTCTGGCTCCAAACGAACGAGCTAAATAGTTTCCTAAGGGAAATATAGTATGATTTAGGGACCGGTATAGGCAAGACCTGTTGAAGGTAGGTAAGACGAGGCAGTATCAATGAAACTAAGAGATTTTTACGGCCGAACCAGGAAATGGTAGGTATATTCAACCTATTTATTTCCGCCGTTATGGACTGCAATAGGGGAAGATAGTTGAGAGCAAAGAGGTCAGAGGGGTTGGAACTGATTTTAATTCCTAGATAGGTGAGGTGGGGAGAAGCCCAATCAAATGGAGAGTGCTTTTTAAGACCTAATTGAGTATGTCGTGACATCTTTATACATTTTACTAGGGACTTTTGCTTGTTTATCTTAAAATTAGATAGGAGGCTGTATGTATCAAGATAGTTTTGGATTATGGGAAGTGATGTGCCCGGGTTAGAGGTCATGATCATAATGTCGTCAGTGAAGGCAGCAAGCTTATGATCATGACCTCCCAATGTCACACCGCGAATATCCTGATCTGCCCTCAGTTTGATAAGGAGAGGCTCCAAGGCCAGTACAAACAACAAGGGCGATAATGGGCATCCCTGGCGGGTACCGTTTTTAATCCTAAAAGGGTCAGTTAAGTCTCCATTGACTAGTACCGAAGCTGAGGCTTGAGCATACATTGCAAAGGTAGCTTGTGCAAAGGGACAAGGCAGGCCAAAGCCAGATAGCACCTGTTTCAGGTAATCCCAGCTAATTCGATCGAATGCTTTTTCTGCATCTGTGCTCAGGAGGAGTAGTGGCTTGGAGTGGTGGGCAGAATAAAAAATCGCATTCAAAACCCTAGTCGTATTGTCCCTCCCCTCTCTACCTCTGACAAAGCCCACCTGGTCCCCATGCACAAGCGTGGGAAGAAAGGCGGCCAGGCGGTTTGCCAACATTTTCGCAAGCAGTTTAAGGTCTATGTTGAGGAGTGATATGGGCCTATAGCTTGCACAATGTTTAGGGTTTTTCCCCTCTTTGGGGATCAAGGTTATGTGGGCTGTCGTCATATCACGAGAGAGCTGTTTCCCCATTAAGGCTGAATTACAGACCGAGAGCAAGTGAGGGAGGACTATTTGTTGGTATGTTCTATAATAATATACTGGAAACCCGTCTGGGCCTGGGCTTTTGCCCTGGGGGGATTGCTTTAGAGCCAAAGTTAATTCCTCTAAAGTAAATTGGGAAGCTAAGTCTAGCTTTTGTTCAGGGGAGAGTTTGGGCAGAGAGATTGACTCCAAAAAGGACTTGAGAAGATTTGAGTGAGAGTCAGGATTCAGAGTTGGGGGGAGATTATAAAGACCCTCATAAAAAGCACGGAATTGAGTACCAATTAATTTTGAGGAATATAGGGACTCTCCTTGGGGGGACTCTATCTGGTGTATATAGTTTGCAGAACGCCTGTCTCTTATTCTGCGCATCATAAATTTAGACGCCTTGTCTCCATGCGTGAAAAATTTATGCTGTGAATTTAAAAAATACTTAGCAGTGGATTGATTCATGTAGGATTTCAATTCTGCTTTAAGAGACGAGAGCTCAGCAAATTGTGTTTCTGAAAGGGATTTTTTATGCATTTTCTCTAGAGAGAATATCCTACTAATTAATGAGTCTATTTTTTTATTCCTTTCCTTTTTTAAGAAAGCACCAAGACTTATGAGGTGTCCCCTGATAAAAGGCTTGTGGGCATCCCAAAGTGACTGTTTTGAGACCTCAGGGAGGTTGTTAAAAGAGAAGTATTCTTTGAGAAGCCCAGAAACCTTCTCCCTGGTATCCTAGTTATCGAGGAGGGATTCGTTAAGACGCCATCTAAATTTACTGGGGTTCGGTACAGGGGCCGAGATTGATAGAAAAATAGGGGCGTGATCTGATAGGAGGATGGAACCTATTTTGGGGTTATTACACAACTAGAGATGTTCCTTCGATACATAAAGGTAATCTAACCTATAATAGGAATTGTGGGGGTGAGAATAAAACGTATAGTCTTTCACGTCAGGATTGAAAATCCGCCATACATCTAAAAGGTGAAGATTATGGAGGCCATCTTGTATGAAGCGAAGGGATCTAAGAGACAGGGCAGATCTATTGGAAGATGAGTCCAGGAGAGGGTTTATAGTGATGTTTAGATCTCCTCCAACTACTATCAGACCCTCAGCGTGGGATTCTATTATCGGGAAAACTTTAGCAAACCAGGTATGTTGCCCTGTATTGGGAGCATACATGTTAATGATAGTATAGGTTTGAGGACCAATAGAGCCCTTGACTAGAATATACCTCCCTTCTGGATCTTGGATGTGGGAGATATACTTAAAGGGAATTTTCCTCTGGAATCCAATACTCACCCCCCCAGATGCCGCAGAATTACCCCCACAATGGTACCACATTGGGTAATTAGAGAAAGAAAGGTTGGGGTAATGATCAAATTTGAAATGGGTTTCCTGGAGAAGGAGGACACTGGCTCCAGATTTGCGCAGCAATGTGAAGATCTGACTCCTCTTGGAAGGGGAGTTAAAGCCCTTAACATTGAAGGACGCAATCGTGAGATCAGCCATATTGTCTGATATAAATGCGTTTACCTTGAGGATGCCAGGTCCCCTGACCAGGTAAGCCTAGACGGGTGCAACTATTTATGCTGATCTGGGGGAGTGAGTCAGGAGCCAGAGGAATCTTCCGTGTCGTCATGCATAATAGGACATTGTGAGTAAGTACCTTTAAACAAAAGTAAATAACAAAACAGAAAACCATTAGATCAACTTTCAAAAAACAGAGCCCATCTATATGGGTCATTTGAAAAAGGAGGTAAGGATCGCAAGGGGGGAAAGGTATGTCAACCCAGTTGTGACCCTCACAGCACTTAGAAGTAGCCCCAATCATGAGGCGTGATGACAGAGTGACAAAGCAGATTTTATGGAGATAGAGTGGAGAAAGAAATGAAGGGGAATAAAAAGGGGGGGAGATAAAGGAATAGGAAGCGGGAGCAAGTGGATTCTAGAATGAGTAATACCAGTAATAGGTTAATCACCTCAGAAACCAGAGATGTATAAAGATGATAAATGAAACAGAAAAGCAGACATATGCAATCAAACAATATCTAATTTTCAGACTATTGTTAGATAACCGGAATCTACGGTGTCGTCTGGGTGGTCTTGCGCTTATTCTTCTGGGATCTTGGGGTGCGCGGGGGTTCAAAGGGAGCGAACCTCGGTATCTCAGGCAAGTCTGTTAGATCTTGATAAAGCTCCCAATTTTCAATCGGCAGCGGAGATATCTGGAGATGTTCGTATACGCCCGCCAAATCATGGAAAGCTGTAACAGTAAGGCGGCGTCCCTCATAGAAAAAAGAGATTCCGAAAGGAAAGGTCCATCTGTAAGGTGTTTTCTTAGCCCTGAGCCAGTCCATCAGGGGCTTCAGGCTTCTCCTTTTCTTCAGGGTGGAAGGGGCCAGATCCTGAAAGACCGCAATCGGAGCTCCTTGCAGCTTCCAGGACCGCTGATTTGGCCTGATAGTTGAGGAATCTGCAGATAATGTCCCTGGGAGGCTCCGAGGGTTTGGGCTTGGGGCGCAGTGCCCTATGCGCCCTTTCTATTATCAGGTCAGCAGGCTGGTCAGGGCCCAAGATGGAGGTGCATATCTCGTTCACCGCCGCAGGGATGTCCGCCGCTTCAATCATTTCAGGCACTCCTCTGAAGCGCAGATTGTTTCTGCGTCCCCTATTCTCCTGGTCCTCCACTGCGTTATGGAGATCATTCAGGTAGGAACGGCATTTTTGCAGAGAGACAGCCGTGGCAGATTGATGTTCTAGGACTGCCGTTTGCCGCGATTCCAGGGCCCCGACTCTGTCCCCTATATGGTGGACGTCTTGGCGGAGAGCTGATAGTTCAGTCAGCACCGGCTCCATAACTTTGCTAAGGGATTGCTTAAGAAAGCGACGAGTGATCGGGAGTGCGGTCTTGCAATGCGAGTCCTCTGTATCACTTTCTCCCTCAGACATGTCGGCGGAGCGTTCGTGCGCTCTATGTGAGGAAGCCGGCGCCATCTTAGGTTCTCTGGCCGCTACTGTGGCGGCTGCCTTTTTTATAAATTTGTCCATGTCACCACTGCTATTCGGAGGTTTAGGGGTGCCAGAATTGTCACCAGCCCTTGGGTGGCCAATCTTGACCATCGTCACGTCTGTCAGCTTGCGCTAGCTTGTGCTGTGCAGGGTTTAGATCAGAGAGCTCCTGACTATGCGGCCATCACAGTCCGGCGCTAGCTCCGCCCCCATATCGGGTAATTTTTAAGGAATCTCTGCCCCACCAAAATCAGAACATTCATCAGGCAAGGGATGTCAGTCAAACTGGCTAGTCCCGGACCTGCTACGAGATTTCGCCCATTATCGCACACCACCAGGTCGGGCTTGAGGCTCACTGGCACAAACCACTCATTGGTCTGTTGTTCAAGGCCCATCCACAGCTCCTGCGTAGTGTGGGGTTTGTCCCCCAAACAGATACATTTTAAAACTGCCTGCTGTCGTTTACCCCTGGCTGTGCTAAAGTTGGTGGTGAAGGTGTTATGCTGAGCGGATGAGGAGCCGGTAGGAGATGAGGAAGCGGAGTAGGAGGCGGAAGCAACAGGAGGCAAACTGAAGTGCCCTGCAATCCTCGGTGGTGGAAGGACATGCGACAAACTGCTATCTGCCTCAGGCCCAGCCGCCACTGCATTTACCAAGTGTGCTGTTATGGAGATATTGTCACCACCAGACATCTGAGAAGCTCTGACAGACGTCCTTTAGAACCTCCTCCTTGAGGTTCCTTTTGTTTTGCTTTCATTTTCTCATCTCGTTAGCCTCTCTCAGCTGTCATGTAGTTGCACTGATTGCATCCCTTTAAATACCTTCCCATACTGCATCACTTTGCAGTTTATACAACTTGCTGGAGTGTGTGCATGCTGATGCTACTACTGAGTCTTCTACAGATAAGTTTTGTTCATTCATTTGTGTTTTCCTGTTTGCTGGATCCCAGGTGATCCTGACTCCCTCCGTATCAAGTGTAGGGAGCCGGTGGTCGTGTCCCCTCACTATTATAGGGTGTTCAGGTGTTATACAGTCGAGGTACGAGGATATGCGGTCATCTACCATTGAGATTTTTGCATAGGCTGAGCAGTTAGGGAGAGAGCCAGGTCTGTTGCAGGGCTCTCCCTTTTGTTCCTTAGTTTTGGATCCAGTCAGTCGGATCTTCATTTTGTGTCTTCTAGTTTTCTGTACACCTTACATGACATTATAAACCGCCAAAACCGTCTCAAGCATGGATCCGGTTTCACTTTTGACTGAACACATGCAGGGTCTTTCATTGGAGGTAGCAGATCTCTGAGCCTAAGATCTCGCTCCCAGATGCGTTCTCCGGGGGTAGTGAGAATTTTGTTCGTTTTAGAGAGGCTTGCAAACTCCATTTTCGCCTACTTCCCCATTCCTCTGGTGATGAGGAGCAGAGGGTGGGGATCATCATCTCGCTGCTCAGGGATAACGCTCAGCCCTGGGCCTTTTCGCTGCCGGTGGGGGCACGGCCCCTCTATTCAGTGGATTAATTTTTTTTAGCCCTGGGTCAGATATATGATGATCCGGATCGTATTGCTCTGGCTGAGTCTAGACTACGTCTTTTACGCCAGGATAAACAGTCCGCAGAAATATACTGCTCAGAATTTCGGAGATGGGCAGCTGATACTGGTTGGAATGATGCTGCACTCCGAAGTCAATTTTGCCATGGTCTTTCAGAGGGATTGAAAGATGCATTTGCCTTTAATGGGAGACCTACCTCCTTGGACTCTGCCATGTCTCGGGCCATTCGTATTGACAGGCGTCTTAGAGAGAGAGAGGAGAGATCACTCCTTGCTGTCATACTCAGTCCAAGGACAGTGCGGCGGTCTCATTCGGTGCACAGGGTTCTCAGTCGCTCTCAATCCCTTCTGAGCAGGAGCCCATGCAGCTGGGTTTGATTGCCTCTGACAATAGAAGATTCAGCCCTCATAGGAATGTTTGTTTCTGTTGTGAAGGTATAAATCATTTGGCAAATGTTTGTCCCTCTAGGAGATTCAGGCGGTTTTTTTAGAGTAAAAAAAAAAAAAAAAAAATCCTCTAAAAACATTCCATCTGTGACTATTGGCAAGGTTGATGCGGAAATTGAAGGTTTTCCGTTTGCTTGTAGTTCCCGTTTTGTCCTACCTGCCAGGGTGGCGCTAGAGAGCAAGAACATTTTTTGTGAGATTTTTGTAGATAGTGGAGCAGCTGTCAATCTCATTGATAATCAATTTGCTATAACTCATGGTTCCCAGGTATGCACTTTGGGAAAGGATATACCTGTTTTTGCTATTGATTCCGTTCCACTTTCTCAGAAATCGTTAAAGGGCATAGTTCACAATATCCGTTTGATTGTGAGTGATACTCATGTTGAGGATGTGTCATGTTTCGTCCTAAGCGGGTTGCCTACTCCTCTAGTGTTGGGGCTACCCTGGCTTACTAAACATAACCCCACCATTGATTAGCAAGTGAGGCAAATAAATGGTTGGAGTGACTTTTGCAGAGAGAATTGCCCCACGACATCTGTTTCTGAGGTTTCTACTAAGACTGTACCATCTTGTCTCTCTGAATTTTCAGATGTGTTCTCTGAGAGTGGTGTTCAGGACTTGCCCCCTCAGAGGGAGTACGATTGCCCTATTAATCTCACCCCAGGCGCCAAGCTGCCTAAATCTTGTTTATACAATCTCTCCCAACCTGAAAGGGTCGCTATGCTTGCTTATATCTCTAAGAGTCTGAGAAAGGGACACATACGACCCTCGAAGTCACCTGTTGCCGCTGGTTTTTTCTTTGTTAAGAAAAAAAAAGATGGTTCTTTAAGACCATGTCTGGATTTCAGGGAGCTGAACAGTATCACAAATCGTGACCCTTATCCGCTTCCTCTGATCCCAGACCTGTTTAACCAGATTGTTGGGGCTAAAGTTTTTTCCAAGTTGGATCTAAGTGGGGCATACAACCTGGTCAGGGTCAGAGAAGGAGACAAATGGAAAACGGCCTTCAATACCCCTGAGGGCCATTTTGAGAATTTGATCATGCCTTTTGGTTTGATGAATGCTCTAGCCGTCTTTCAGCATTTTGTGAACAGCATTTTTTATCATTTAATCAGGAAATTTGTATTAGTGTATCTAGATGACATTTAGATTTTTTCTCCTGATTTCAAAACTCATAAGGAACACTTACGTCAGGTCTTGCTCATCCTGCGGGAGAATAAATTGTACGCTAAACTGTAAAAATGTGTGTTTGTGGTTCCAGAAATTCTATTTCGGGGGTTTCTTCTCTCCGCTTCTGGTTTTCGCATGGACCCCGAGAAGGTCCGCGCTGTGCTTGAGTGGGAGCTTCCTGAGAATCAGAAGGCGCTGATGCGTTTTTGGGGTTTTGTCAATTATTACAAGAAGTTTATTTTGAATTATTCCTCTGTTGTTAAACCACTCACTGATATGACTAGAAAGGGGGTAGATTTTTCCTCATGGTCGGTAGAGGCGCGTAAGGCCTTTTCTAATGTAAAGGAGAGTTTTGCTTTCGCTCCCATCTTGGTACAACCTGATATTTCTCTACCCTTCATAGTTGAGGTTGATGCTTCTGAGGTGGGTGTGGGTGCAGTCTTGTCTCAGAGTCCCTCTCCTGCCAAATGGCGACTGTGTGCCTTTTTCTGGAAGAATCTCTCCTCTGCAGAGAGAAATTACGATGTGGGAGATAGGGAGTTGTTGGCCATCAAGTTGGCTTTTGAGGAATGGCGCCATTGGCTAGAGGGAGCCAGACACCCTATTACCGTGTTTACTGACCATAAGAATCTGGCCTATTTGGAGTCAGCCAAGCGTCTGAACCCGAGACAGGCCAGATGGTCTTTGTTCTTTTCAAGGTTTAATTTTGTTGTCACGTTCCGCCCTGGGGTTAAGAATGTGAAGGCGGATGCCCTGTCACGTTGTTTTCCGGGAGGTGGGAATTTTGAAGACCCGGGTCCCATTTTGGCTGGTCTCTGCTCTTTATCCTGAATTAGAGGCAGAGGTTCAGGTAGCCCAGTCAGAGGCTCCTGATCTTTGTCCTCCTGGGAGGTTGTTTGTGCCTCTCGCTTTAAGACACAAGATTTTTAAGGAACACCACGATACTGTCCTTGCTGGGCACCCGGGGGCAAGAGCCACAGTGGATCTCATCGCTTGGAGATTCTGGTGGCCGGCGCTTCGTAAGTCGGTTGAGGGTTTTGTGGCAGCCTGCGAGACCTGCGCTCGTGCCAAAGTCCCTCATTCACGGCCATCAGGTCCTCTCCTTCCGTTACCCATTCCTTCCCGTCCTTGGACACATCTGTCCATGGACTTCATTACGGACCTGCCTCGTTCCTCGGGGAAGACTGTGATTCTGGTGGTGGTGGAACGTTTTGGGGGTTTGGTTATCATTCTCTTCTGTTTCCACCCGCAGTCAAATGGTCAGACAAAGCGCGTCAATCAGAATCTGGAGACATATCTGCGCTGTTTTGTGGCGGAGAATAAGGAGCACCACCTGCATGCAGGCTCGGACTGGTCCACAGGGGTACAGGGGAATCCCCCGGTGGGCCCCTGAGCAAGGTGGGCCCCTAGTCTCCCACCCCCTGCACAAGTCGCACATAACACAGCAGACTTACTGCACTACATATATATATATATATATATATATATATATATATATTTTATGTACAGCACCTCAACCAGGCTATGTTCATATACAAAACTTGTAAAATTATTTATTATATTTGAATGTAACTGT
Source organism: Bufo gargarizans (assembly GCF_014858855.1). Taxonomy (NCBI): domain Eukaryota; kingdom Metazoa; phylum Chordata; class Amphibia; order Anura; family Bufonidae; genus Bufo; species Bufo gargarizans. The sequence continues at coordinate 275,390,834 of NC_058084.1, forward strand.
ACGGTCAGCCCCCAAAATAAATTTTACTGGTGGGCCCTAGGTACCCCAGTCCGACACTGCCTGCTTGACCAGGCATCTACAAGCAAAGCATGAGCTGCAGTGAGGTAAACACCTCAAAAAACACAAAATATCTCAGGCTCCACCTGCTCCCTCTTCTGCTGCAGTCTTGGTCTCTTCCTCCCCCTCTGGAGTGACATTGGCACCTGCAACCCCGCAAACAGAGGATGTGGCAGCAACGCTACCACCTCCGTCACCGTCATTAAGCATCTCCACACTGTCCCATGGAAGCATTCAGCTGTCCATCTCCCAAACACTGGAGAGAAAGAGGAAGTATCCCCCTACCCAGCCACAATCCCTGGCTCTGAATGCCAGCATTTCAAAATTCCTGGCCTTCGAAATGCTGTCATTCCATCTGGTGGCGAAAGAGACTTTTAAAAACCTTATGGTTGTGGCTGTCTCGCAGTACTCTGTTCCTAGTCGTTACTACTTTTCCAGGCGAGCCATCCCTGCCCTGCACAACCAAGTGGCGGACAAAATTAGGTGTACACTGTGCAACACCATCTGTGGCTAGGTCCACATAACCACCAATATGTGGACCAGTGAGCACAGATAGGGACGTCATATCTCCCTAACTGTACACTGGGTTAATGCAGCGGCGGGTGGGCCTGAGGCGGATAGCAGTTTGGCACATGTCCTTCCGCCACCGAGGATTGCAGGACATTTCTCTTTGCCTCATGTTGCCTCCTCCTCCGATATGTCAGAGCTGCTGCAGAAAGTGTTGTCCATGCGCGCTTTTGGCGTTCTCACCCTGCTGCTGCTTGCCTGTCTGCGCTGCAGCGTAACTTAGGCCTTCACGCTCACCGCCTCATAAGTGACGTGCCCGCAAGGTGGAACTCCACCTTGCACATGCTGGAGAGACTGTGCGAGCAGTAGCAGGGGATAGTGGAGTTTCAGCTGCAGCACGCACGAGTGAGTTGCATCACCACTTCACCACCAATGAGTGGGCCTCCATGCGGGATGTGTGTGCTGTGTTGCGCTGTTTCAAGTACTCCACCAACATGGCCAGTGCCAATGAAGCAGCATTACTATCCCACTTCTATGTGTCTTTGAAAAAACATTCTGGGTGGTGATGGAAGAGGATGTGACACAGGAGGAAGCGGAGGAGGAGCAGGGATCACCGACAATACACCTCCCACAGAGGACAGCTTGTCGTTGCCTCTGGGCAGTCTGGTACACATGAGTGACTGCATGCTGCAGTGCCTGCACAACGACCGCCAAGTTGCCCACAGTCTAACCAGTTCTGATTACTGGGTGGCAACCTGTTGGATCCCCGCTACAAGAACAACGTGCCATCCAGTGTTTGACTGGGCTGTCTAGGGCCCACCAGTAAAATTTATTTTGGGGCCCCACCATACGGATACATCCAAATATTACCTGCTCACACAGCAGCAAGATGCCAGAAGATGATTGATTATGGGGTCCCTGCCGCAACTTTGGTCTCTGGGAATAGAGGACACTGGTTGTCCTGCGTCTGTCATCTAAGCCACATAAATGTCTATAATAATAAACTGGGTACTTTCTTAAATATTCTACCCAGTTTTTTATATTAACTTAGGCTAGTTAAGGTGCTGCACACAGTCTACTTATATGTAGTGCAGTAGGTCTACAGTGTTATGTGCCACTTGTGCAGGGGGTGGATGGCAAGGGGCCCAAGCCTGGTGCCATCCTTAATTTCGTCACTGGAGCGACGTGCTGCTGATGTCATTCCCACCTGACAGTGGGGCTCAGTGAAAGCACAAGGTGAAGGCAGAGGAAGGAAGGAAGAAGTTCTGCCAACACAGCTGGGGCACCACCAGCACCTCAGAAGGCAGGGTTAGCATGGCCAAAATGTGGAAAAGCTTTGTCAGCATGCCACAACAACCAGCATCATCAGCTGATGCAGAATGTCTTAGTAGGAGGCAGCATTTCAGCAACATGGTGGAACAGTACATGTGCACACGCCTACACTTACTGAGTGCTGGGTCTGCCCATTCAACTTCTGGGTCTCCAAATTGGGCACATGACAGTGCTGGCCTGCCCTGCGGCCGGTGTATTATCTGAACGTGTGTTTAGCACAGCAGGGGGCTTTATCACAGACAAGTGTAGCTGTCTGTCCACATGTCCACAGCCAATGTGGACAAGTTCAAGTTCATTATAATAAACGAGACAAGGATCCCACCGGCCGCACCCAGCCATTGTTATACTACAGCGCACTTTCTCTTTGCATTCTCTTTTCTATTTCCCAATGTTTTGGGGTCTCCCCAAATTTATAAAAAAATAAAAATAAAAAACAAATAAAGGAAAAAAAAATAGAAAAACAACAAAAACAATGTTGGCTCCCTCCTCCTCCTCCATCACCGCTTTTACCTACAATGCCACGTCCATTGCCTCTTCAACCTCCTACTCCACTTTGACCTCCGCCTCCTAGTTCAAGATTATTATTTGTAATTTTTTTTCTTTTGTGTTATTTTATGTCATTTCCCTATCTTTCCCTATCACATTTGTTTTCAGGGCAATTGTCCTGCTCTTACCCCCATTTTTGCTTCCTTTTGCAGCCCTCTAGCCCTTACTATAACTATTTTACAGGCATTTTAGTGCACCAAAGTTCGGGTCCTCATAGACTTCAATGCGGTTCGGGGTCGAGTTCGGGTCCTGAACCCGAACTTTGAGCCGAAGTTCGTCCGAACCCGAAGAAACCAAACTTCCAGGTGTTCGCTCATCCCTAGTAGTAAACTGACTAAAACCTAGTAACTTGCTATACAGTACATGCAATACAGTTGCAAATAACAAGAATGTTGTGAATGTATGTACTAGATTAAGTATTTTCTCGGAAAGGGATAATAGACCTGCTGCAAGAAAGTATCAATATAATATTATTGCTATGACCTTAACAGAGAAGACAATATTGCTAACTAACCACAATAACACAATATCATATTGTTTCTCAAATATTATACACAGATCCCATTGTGTTTTCTTAAACAAACATGAATGAAATTCTTTTTAACCGTAGTTAAAGCGCAAAGGTGCAACTGTCAGCCAAGACAAAAGCTTCAGTGTCTGGGGATGTTATGCAGGAACCCACACACTTCCTATTTCAAAATGTTTCTTTTGCCAATGACTACAACAAAAGGAAATTTACAAAAGCTTCACATATTTTTCCTACGCATTGCATACAAGTAAATAATTAAAATGATCAGCAATACATCTGAAAAACTGTAATCATTCCTTTCACCTCCAATAACTCGGGGGTACATCTGAAAGTGTAGGTTTTGTTACTGAACCAGATGAATGTTGCAAGAACTTGTTGTAATTATATTCCATGTGATTGCAACTGTTGAGGTTTTTTACAAATATCTTCTTTGCATTTGCTTAATAATGCTGTGTTGTTTAAGCCATATTTATACTACGGTATGTTTGCCAATAAGTGGTGTTCTGCTAAACATGATGAATACATACATTTCATCCTGTCCTAAACAAATGGATCACTGTGTACTTGACAGTTTCATCTAGTTAATGGAGACTACAGAAATTGTAATCCAAATAAGAACAGCTTGGCTTTCTGCAAAGAGACAAAAGGAAAAGAAAGCAATATTGTTATCTAGGCAAAGTGTTTATACACCCGTTTAATTACAATTAAGTGCATTAACCATTTACACATAACACTTATTTTACATATATTGCTATATGTTCCGAATCCACAAAAGGTAGTGTGCTAAGACTCCTTCACATTTATAAAGCCCAATAGGTGGATTGAAAAAAAAAATTTATAAAAAATTCAAAGGGTTATTCCCCATCTGGGAAGGGAATAACCAGAGTAAGTTTGGGCCAGGAGTAGGCGGCAGGGGTGTAGCTATAGGGGAAGAGGCTGCTTTGGGGCCCAAACTCAAAAGGGCCCACCCAGGATGAGGATTAAAAGATTTTATTGTCAGGGCCCCCTGAACAGTATACAATGACATTATATACAGTGACAATGTAAGAAACAGATGGCTTTTACATTGGCTTTTCCATTGTATACTGCGATGGATCCTTATAGCAGGGTGCTACAAGCATGCCATGCAGTGAGAATGCTTCTGCTGGTCGCCATACTTCTCACTGTGACAGCAGCTGGCTAATGACAGCCCAGTCATAGCGATCTGCAGCAGACTCTGAAAATGTTCTCAAATAACAAAATAATTAAAACTCTGATGACTGATTTAGCCCTAGAAAATGGTTCAAATGTAATACAACAAGGAAGCTGTCTTACATTTAGAATCAGCAGTGGATACACCAAATTTATGTAGAGGTCGGTACCTCTACATAAATCTGCCCCATTGGGCTTTCAGTTGTCAGTTGATTGCAGAGGTATCTATTTATATAGCAGAGTTGTCTTCGGAGAAAATCTATTTAGTTTAGGCACAGGGAATTTGTGTTTTGAGTGAACATTTTCTTCTTATATGAATTATAATTCAATAATGTTTTACAGCTAATATTTCTCTTTTGTGTAGGATCCATAGATTAAAAAAAAAAAAAAAAAAAAGCCAGGGATGACAGTAGAGTTTATGTCTGCATTCTTGTGATATCTATTATGTCACAAGAATAAAGGACTACAAGCACCTATTTGGTAACTAATCATGTGTTAGAACTCTGAATATCTAGTCAAAATGAATGGTTCATCTCCAGTACATCAGTGCCTAACTGTAAAACTGTTCAAATGCAAATATGGTTTCTCTCTATGTTTCTGGTCTCTGTCTACAGTAGGGTTGTCACAATACCAAAATTTCGATTCAATTTTGATTCCATAAAAAAGTATTGCAATACTCGATACCATTCAATACCACACGGAAAAAAAAAACAACAACAAAAACAGCCTTGTGCATTCTGCATTTTATGAAACGTCTGGCCCATAATAGAACAGTCCTATCTTATTTTTTGGGGGGACAAGGTGACAAAAAAATGGCAAATTAAGCATTTTTTTTTTCTGTTACGGCATTCACTGCATAGGAGATATTTTAAATTATTTTAATAGTTTGGACTTGACAATATATATGTTTATTTTTAATTGTTTATATATTTTATACATAAAATTGGGAAAAAGGGTGATTTAAACTTTTAATGTTTTGGTGGTTTTTTTCTTACTTTTTATTTAATACCTATTAGCTCCCTTAGGGGGCTGGAACCCTTATCCTATTCACCTTTATATCTATTAGTGAGAATAGGATTTTACACTGTCCCTACTGCCCTGTGCTTTGTGCACACAGCAGCAGAGAGCTGATCCATGGCAGCCACGGAAGGCTTCATTAGCATCCTGGCTGCCATGGTAACCGATCGTAGCCCCGCAATTTCACTGCTGGGGCTCCGATCGGAAGTTGCCACTGCCACCAATGAAGATACTGAGGAGGAAGAGAAGAGGGGACCCTGTGGCCACTGCCACCAATGAATATAATACTTAATGGGAGGCCGCATCGCCACCAATAATTATAATACTGCGGTTGTCAGGTGCACTGCGCCACCAATGAATATAATTAAACTGTTAATACAAATGTAGGCTGCCCAGCACCCAGCCTCAATGGCAGGGCATGGCGATAAGCCGAACCGCGTCAATTAACCGTGCGATACCCGGCCTCTATGACAGGGCACTGCGATCCCCATCAATTTACCCCTCAGGTGCCGCATCAGAGTGGTTAATTGACGCGGTTCAGCTGATCGCCGTACCCTGCCATTGAGGCCGGGTGCTTGGTATGCCTACATTTGTATTAATGGTTTAATTATATTCATTGGTTGTGCAGTGGCCACAGTCCCTCCCCTCCTCCTCAGTGCTATGTCCTCCCCGATGGCAGCGGCAGCCGCATCACAGTGGGGAGGGAGGGACTCCCTCCTTCTCCACTGTACTGCTGAGGAGAACATGGTGGCACTGAGAGTGACGCACAGGGGTGGATTAAGTGCATGATAGGCCCAGGGCTATCCACCCAACTTGGGTCCCTCCCTCCATTTTTTATATTTTTTTGTATGAAGTTGCTGCGGTGCTTTGTGAGCACCATAGTCTCTTCCTAGGCCACATGACATCACATTTATCTAGGACACAGCAGCACACAGTGCTCCAGATAAAAAATAAATAAAAAAAAAAACAACTCAAATTACCCTAAATAGGCTCCAAACTGAAAAATGTAGGAGCCTAATTACATTTTTAGTCGCCAAATTTAAAATACATATAATTATAATAAAAAAGACTTGGAGGAGAATACAGGACCACATACCTCTTACCTCCAGTGATATCCCCTGTCATGTAGACCTTCTCTTTCCTCTTCTTCTCCGTTTGACCCAGACTGCCAGGACAAATTCTTTCAACCGCATCTCGCCTCTAGAGAGTTTGTTACACAGACATGTTAGATTTCTCACTTTATACACCTCCCCATCCTGGCGTTCCAACAATTTCATCCTACTGTGCCAGTTGTGCTCTCCAATGCCCCAGGTACTATATTGCTGAAAAAATTGTGACCCCAGTAGACATAATTAGGGTCATTTATCAAACTGGTAGAAAGTAGAACTGGATTTCCAAATGAGCTGTCAAAAATGAAAGGTGGAATCTGATTGGTTGCTATGGGAAACTAAGCTAGTTCTACTTTACACCAGTTTAATAAATTACCCCAAATGTCCCCATAGTGTCTACAGCAATTGTAATGTCCCCTAGAGTGCCCCCAGTAATAAGAATTGCATCCTATGTGGTACTCCAGGTAATACTGCCTATATAGTGTCCCCAAAAATAGTGTTCCCTAATATGTCCCTGTAATAGAAATACCCCTACAGTGCCTCCCCAATAGCAACACCCCCCACACTGCCCCATATAGTAATTTGCCCCAATGCAGTAATTTCCTCCACATAGTAATTTCCCCCACACTTCCCCACATAGTAATCCCCCATAGTAACTTGCCCCCACACAGTAATTTCCCCCCACATTGCCCCATATAGTAATTTTTCCCACACAGTAATTTCCCCTACACTGCCCCCACATAGTAATTTCCACCACACTGCCCCCACATAGTAATCTCTCCCATAATAATTTGCCCCCAAAAAGTAATTTGCCCCCAAATAGTAATTTCCCCTCACATTGTCCTCACATAGTAATTTTCCCCATAATAATTTGCCCCCACAAAGTAATCCTCCCCATAATAATTTGTAATTTCCCCTACACAGCCCAAATATAATAATTTGCCTCCACACAGCCCCCAAATAGTAATTTGCCCCCACACAGACCCCAAATAGTAATTTGCCCCCACACAGCCCCCATATAGTAATTTGCCCCCACACAGCCCCCATATAGTAATTTGCCCCCACACAGCCTCCATATAGTAATTTGCCCTGATGTAGGGATTTGCCCACACACTGCCCCATGCAGTAGTTTGCCCCGCTGTAGTAATTTGCCCCTACTTTCCCTTCACTAATATGTCCTCCTGTGCCCCCCCAATAATGTCCCCCAAAGTTGGCACATTAGAAATAATATTTTTTATTGTTTTTTCAATTACAAACATGGAAAGCATTGAATTCAGCAATATGATGTATAACCATAAAGACAATAACATAATAAATCAAATAGTACAATCAGTTATTCTTGGACTGAAATGACCGCAGGCGTCCGGCGCTCCTCTAACTGTTGAGATTTACAGATGCAGAGGAAGACATTAACTGCTGAAGTCACACAACTTAACACTTCTAAAGTAGCAAGAGGACACTCAGGAAGGGCAGCAGCTAGAATGATGCAGGTTGTATGCGTCATGGGTAGGGTTGAGCGAACACGAATTGTAAAGTTCGGGTTCGTACCGGAATTTAGAATTTTTGTACCCCGGACGCGAACCCGAACTTTTTAGTAAAAGTTTGGGTATGAGTTTAGTGTTCGGAGAGTTAATAGCACTTTTTGAAATGTTTAACTCTGTGCCCTTAGAAGCCATCACAGCCATGCCTACTAATGGCATGGCTGTGATTGGCCAGTGCAGCATGTGACTCAGCCTCTATGTAAGCTAGAGACACGTAGCGCTGCATGTCACTCTTACTAGTGTAGGGAGAGTATGCTGCTGTGAGGGAGAGAATAGGAAATAATCTGTTATCAGAAGTGCTTGTCAACTCTGCGATCTACAGCGATTTTGTTTTGTCGGTGCAGTGCACCATTTTTTTACCCTGCCCTGAGCCCAGTGACAGAGAAAAATAACTTAGGTGGGCATCTGTGGCCATTTTGTGCAAGTTCAGTGCACCAGCACAGCATATGCGCATTTGTGACAGTCAAATACAAGGTTTAAATACTGCTGTTGTATTGAGGATTTAAAAAAAACACTCCTTTTTTGCAAGACCCTACATCTGGGGCCTTTGCTGCATTTGTCACAGTAAAATATAAGCTTTAAATACTAGAATTATATTCAGGATTTAAAAAAAACACCAATTTTTTGCAATATAATACATTTTGGGTCCGTTGCTGAATTTGTGACTGTCAAATACAAACTTTAAATACTGCAGTTATATTCTGGGTTGAAAAAAACACCAATTTTTTGCAAGAAAAATACATTTTGGGTCATTTGCTGAATTTGTGACAGTCCAATACAAGCATTAGATACTGCTGTTATATTCTAGTATAAAAAAAAACACCCATTTTGGCCAAGATAATACATTTGCGGCCTTTATTACATTTGTGCAAAATACAAACTTTAAATACTGCAGTTATATTCTGGGTTTAAAAAAAACACCCATTTTGTGCAAGACCCTACATCTGTGGACTTTCCTGCATTTGTCAAAGTCAAATACAAGCGTTAGATACTGCTGTTATTTTCTCGTTTAAAAAAAAAACACCCACTTTGTGCGAGACCCTACATCTGAGGCCTTTGCTGCATTTGTCACAGTGAAATACAAGCGTAAGGCCTAGTTCACACAAACGTTTTTTTTGCGGGTGTACGGGCCGTTTTTTTGTGTTCAGTATACGGTCCGTATACGGAACCATTCATTTCAATGGTTCCGCAAAAAAAACGGAATGTGTTCCGCATGCATTCCGTTTCCGTATTTCCGTTTTTCCGTTCCGTTGAAAGATAGAGCTTGTCCTATATTTGGCCGTAAATCACGTGTCGTGGCTCCATTCAAGTCAATAGGTCCGCAAAAAAAACGGAACACATACGGAAGTGCATCCGTATGTCTTCCGTTTCCGTTCCGTTTTTTCTGAACCATCTATTGAAAATGTTATGGCCAGCCCAATTTTTTCTATGTAATTACTGTATACTGTACATGGCATACGGAAAAATGGAACGGAAAAACGGAAAGGAAACGGAAACACAACGGAACCCAAAAACGGAACAACGGATCCGTGAAAAACGGACCGCAAAAAAAAATAAAAGCCATACGGTCGTGTGAACTAGGCCTTAGACACTGGTGCTATATTCTGGTTTTAAAAATCACCCATTTTGTGCAAGACACTACATTTGGGGCCTTTGCTGCATTTGTCACAGTCAAATACAACCAGTCAATACTGCAGTTACATTGTTGGTTGACAAATTAACATTTTTTGTGACCGTGAAGTAATTGTATGAAATTCGCCTGTCACACTGTTGTGTGATCTCAAGAAATGTTTCCTTTTTGTGACACCGGCACTGCCTTCCCCTCAGGGAACTTGATTGTTGACTATTCGCGCTTACATTGTCGCCTGACATAAACCATCTGTTAGTTTGGTGGGTGAACACAAAGAATGAGGAGAGCGTCAAATAAGGGACATGGCCCCGGTCATGGTGTTGCTGGTGGAGCTCCTGTTGCAGGGAGAGGAGGTGGTCGATCTGTGCCAGCTACATGCACAAGTGAAACACCTTCCTCGGGTGCAAGTAGGCGACAGAACCTTTAGGTTATTTGGTAGGGCTGAATGCGGCTCTACGAATGGTGAGGCCAGAACAAGTACAGGCGATAGTAGATTGGGTGGCTGACAGTGCCTCCAGTTACTTCACATTGTCTCCCACCCAGTCTCCTGCTCAAAGATCAGAGTTGGCACCTGCAACCCATGGCCATCAGTCTTTCACCTCACCCCCTTGCAAATCAGCCAAGCAGTCTGAGCCCCAAGTTATGCAGCAGTCTCTTCTGCTTTCATGACCCCACATGGAATCAAAGTCAGGCAGTGCTGAGGAAGAGGCGGTGGTCTCACAGAGGCACCAGCACAGCAAAAGAGGGAGCAGGGTGCAAAAGCGTCTATTATATTCTTGGGTAACATTTTAAAATTTTTGCAGTGAATAAAACCCTGCTCTGCATAGGTGACAGGGACATAAATTTTAAAAAAATGTCTGTTACACTGTCAGGTGACATTTTACCAATTTTGCCGTATACAAACCCCTGCTCTGCATAGGTGACAGGGATCTAATTTTTGTAAAATCATCTGTTCATTTGGTGGGTGACATGAACACAGTTTTGCCGTGAATAAACCCCTGGTCTACATAGGTGACAGGGACCCAATTTTTTTTAAATCATCTGTTCCATTGGTGGGTGACATTAACCCATTTTTGCTGATGAAAAACCCCTGCTCTGCATAGGGGACAGGGACTAAAATTTCTAAAACTCATCTTTAGTTGACGCGCACCACCTCCTTTCATTCAATCCTTCTGCTTTAACAACTTGTCCCACATTTCCGCTCTATCATATTTCAGTCATTGACCTCCATTGGATGTGGTATCCCTTTCTCACGCTCCCTCTCCAGCATGGAACCCTGATTCGCCGATAATCATGGTAGGATTATCAAAGAATATTAAAAGTTGATAGAGAAGATATCCAATTGGATCGTGGACGTCACAGGGACGTGTGATCAGGCAGAAGTTATCTAGAGTCAACAAATCAGCAGCAGGGCCTCTCCTGTCTAATGTTTCCAAATCCAAAATACCAGTGACATTCCTGTAATTTTTTATTAATCATTCCAATAACAGGGCATCTTAAGAGTCCTGTATTGCTATTTATCGTCACTACCTCCTTGAGTCGGGAGTGGGTAATTGCCGCGTGCCCCCTCCTTTACTTGAAAGCTTCGACTTTGTCCCACATTTCCGCTTGATCACATTTAATTTCATCCATTGACCTCCCTTGGATGTGGTATCCCTTTCTCAGGCTCCTTCTGTGGCTTGGAACCCTGATTCCCCACTACCCGTGATCACCATGGTAGGCGCAGAAAAGAACATCCAAAGTTAATAGAGAAGATATCCAATTGGATCGTGGATGTCACAGGACGTGCAACATGGTTGAGCAGTATGTGTGCACATGCCTACACGTATTATTTTTTATTTTTACGTATTTTATGTTATTTTAAGTCATTTACCTATCCATATTTGTTTGCAGAACACTTGCCATGCTCTTAACCACATTTGCAGCCCTCTAGCCCTTTCCATGACTTTTTTAGAGCCATTTTAGTGCTCAAAAGTTCAGATCCCGATTGACTTCAATGGGGTCCGGGTTCAGGGTCAAGTTCGGGTCAAGTTAGGGTCCCGTACTCAAACTTTTTTGTGAAGTTCAGCCGAACCCGTCGAACCCAAAAAACATCCAGGTATCCTCTCAACTCTAGTCATGAGGTGAAATGTGTGTTTAACAACCATGGGGCCAATGTGCTATCTGTAATTGCAGGGTTCATCATTAGTGTTGAGCACGAATATTCGAATAACAAATATTTTTAGCAAGTGTCGCAACTTCGAGAATTCGCAGATATTTCAAATATAGTGCTATATATTCGCTATATCGAATATTCAGGATTTTTAAACATCTGAAAACATGATTTCTCACTGCTTCTTGCTTGTGGGCCAATGAGTCATTGGCCCACAAGCAAATTTAGCAGGAAGGAATCATTTTTTCATATTGAAAAAAAATGGATGAATATTCTAAATAACAAATATATTCGCTATATTGCTATATATTTGTGTTTTAGAATATTTGTCATATTCTAAAACAAGAATATATAGCAATATATAGCGAATATTAATAAAATGCAAACATAGAGCAATTTAGCTAATATAGTGCTATAATCTTTCTTTAAGAGTCTTAATTTTATTGAAAATCATAAGTTAAAAAGAGAAAAAGTTACAACTATTAGACAAAAACGATTATACCACTGAATTAGCTAAATTGATCGATTCTACAGTAGTTTTAAGTTTTTTCTAATATTCGCTATATTGCAAGAAGCAGGGTGGAATCAATCTTGGTATTCAAATTCCCGATTTTTAGCCGAAAATCGGGAACGTTATGAATGATCACATGAGGACGCGATCTTATGAGTGACGTAATTGTGTCACGTGTCATGCCCTTGTTTCGGTTTCGCTTTTGCTACCAGTGGAGTTTAGCAGTCTGCCTGTAGTAAAATCGGCGATTGAAAATGGGGCAAATTCGATTTCTAAAAGAAGAAGTTATTCTCACTGTATTTTATTTCATATTGCATGCATGGCAGAACACTATTTAGCAACACTCGATCTACGTATAAATTTTTATATGTAGATTGAGTGTTGCTAAATATTCGTACAAGCAAATAAGAACTACCGTATTTTTCGCCCTATAAGTGCGTCATATGGGGCGAATGCTGCTGATTTTGAAGAATTTTCAATGATACACCCGCCACGATGCCGCACGGCGGTTGTATCAGCTGTGAGGGAGGAGGGGCTGGGGGTAGGCATCTGCTTTTATAATGACAGCGGGGCCCGTGCAGTGACTGTATTCTACTACACGGACCCCGCTCACTGTATAATCGTATCTGTAATAGTTAATTATGTATATAATTGCATAGTCAGCTCCTCTATTACTTACAACTACAAGCGTTCGGTAGGTAGCAGAGAGGAGGGAGGAGGCAGGCCGGGAGGACGGGCACTGGCAGCGTGAGTCACCACGTCACGGGCCTGCGCCGCCCACTTTATGAATGAAGCAGGCGGCGTGGGCGCATGACGTAGTGACTCACGCTGCCAGTACCCGTCTTCCAGGCCTGCCTCCTCCCTCCTCTCTGTTACCTACCAAGCGCTTGTAGTTGTAAGTAATACAGGCGCTGATTATGCAATTATATACATAATTAACTATTACAGATACGATTATACAGTGAGCGGGGCCCGTGTAGTAGAATACAGTCACAGCACGGGCCCGCTGTCATTATAAAAGCAGATGCGAGCCCCACCCCCTGTATTGAGGGTCATTCACTACAGGGACACTGTTATGGAGGGGATCTGTGGATGACACATAGCATAAGATGCTATATATGTGTTATCCACAGATCCCCCCATAACTGTCATACACAGATCCCCATAACAGTGCCATCCAGAGACTCCAATAAGAGCCATCCACAGATCCCCCATAAGTGTCACCCACAGATCGCCCCTAAATGTCACCCACAGATCCCCCATAAGTGTCACCCACAGATCCCCCATAACAGTGCCTCACCCACAGATCCCCCACAAGTGTCACCCACAGATCCCCCATAACAGTGCGTCACCCATTGATCCCCATAACAGTGCGTCACCCACAGATCCCCCATAACAGTTCACCATCCACAGATCCCCCATAACAGTGCGCCATCCACAGACCACAATTAGTTCAAAACCCACCAAAAGCACACCTTTTGGTTCAATTTTTTTTTTCTTATTTTCCTCCTCAAAAACCTAGGTGCGTCTTATGGGCTGGTGCGTCTTATAGGGCGAAAAATACGGTACATTGATACAAATTTTGTATTCTTTTTTTTTCCTCCACCGCCCGTGACCCCCCCCCCCCCAATAGTAGATACTACTGATTGGTGCACTGAATATTCTTGTTACTTCGCAGCACTATGTCGGTATCATGTATGTATGGACAACAGATAAATATCTATCGTTACCCAAGGTGCGCCACGGGGAGGCGAACCAGCAGTACACCCAATAACGTACCGTCACTTAACTAGACAGGTGCATCACAGCTTAGCTGGCTAATATCTGATTGCTCAGACCTCACACACATACTGTATAATCGCAATACAATCCGATCTTATAATGGTAACATTAAATCTAATATTTCCCCTTTAAAGATGTAACTACTTTTTGCTTTTTTGTAGTGTATATTGTTTTGAATATTTGTATAATAAAAAAAATTGTGATTATATGCTTTCATCTTTATTCTTCAGCACTTTCTGTAGCGGGGCTTTACAGAGACCCGGAAAACGGTTGAGAAAGTGGCCATCGTACGTTCTGTCTGGGCCGAATTAAAATTAAAAAGTGGCATCTGGCACGATCACAAAGCTATACAAAAAAAAAAAGTTTTGTGACCTGAAGCACCTACACCCAGATCGGGTAGAAGAGTATAGTAAAATATTATGCCCAGGTACAATGCTTACATGAATTTTATATCTCTCTACAACACTCAGTCATGTATATATTCAGTTATGCTGCTAATCCCGTATAGATGAGGGTTAACACACAACCTCTTAACTCAAATTTCTTAACTCATCACGTAATCTTGAAACAAAAGCCATTTTATAAAATAGCTTAAAGAGATTCTGTCACCAGGATTAACGATATGTAGATATTTATATGTGCCCATTAGTCTTCATGCAGTGTTTGCAATGATCCCTCTGTTTATGCTCTGTGTACCTTATATTCTTATAAAAAGCGATCTTATTCATATGCAAATCAACTCTGTCAGGAGCCCAAGGGGTTGTCCCACGATCTCCTGGAGCCCAGCACCGCCCATCGATCCGGAGCCCAGCACACCTACTACTTAATTTATTCACTGCACTATCCTGACATCATGTAATCTCTGCTCCGTAGTCTCGCGCAGGCGCAGTGGACACTGTAGTCTGCGCTCGTGCGGACTACTGGCACCGGCTTTAACTTGTCCACTGCTTATGCGCTGGCTCCCTGCACACCCCAATCGGACCGGAAAAGACTCTTTCTCTGCGCAAGTTGGTCCAGGCGGAGGAATCTTCTGGCAGCAATCACTCCTTTGACAATTTTGAACCGATTTGCGCATGCGCAGTGGACAAGTTGAAGCCGGTGCCAGTAGTCCGGACGGGCACAGACTACAGTGTCCACTGCGCCTGCACAAGACTATTGAGCAGAGATTACATGATGTCAGGATAGCGCAGTGAATAAATGAAGTAGTAAGCAGTGCTGGGCTCCAGATCGATAGGCGCGGCTGGGCTCCAGGAGGTCGTGGGACAACCCCTTGGGCTTCTGACAGAGGTGATTTACATAGGAATAAGATCACTTTTTATAAGAATATAAGGCACACAGAGCATGAACAGAGGGATTATTGTAAACACTGCATGAAGACTAATGGGCACATATAAATATCTACATATCGTTAATCCTGGTGACAGAATCCCATTAACACATTTAATTGTATTAAGTTTACATAACACGTCTCATAAAGCATGTGTGTTAACTCTACTACATTCATATTTCATCCCTTTTCAAATGATTACTTAATACCTGGTGTGACATGTACAAAATCTTCCGCTTACATCATACATCTCTTCTCTACTTCGCTGAGATTTTAGATATATTGTTATACACACAGTGCGGTACTGATGTATGATGTCACCGGATGATTTAATACGTTTCGCATACACATAAATATATACAGGTATTTTTTTTATATCTACATAAACTGCAAACATAATTCAGTATTCCGGTCAAAGTCCCTGACAATTACATATATCCCCCACACAATTTGCATGGGATTCAATATACATATACAGGGAGTGCAGAATTATTAGGCAAGTTGTATTTTTGAGGATTAATTTTATTATTGAACAACAACCATGTTCTCAATGAACCCAAAAAACTCATTAATATCAAAGCTGAATATTTTTGGAAGTAGTTTTTAGTTTGTTTTTAGTTTTAGATATTTTAGGGGGATATCTGTGTGTGCAGGTGACTATTACTGTGCATAATTATTAGGCAACTTAACAAAAAACAAATATATACCCATTTCAATTATTTATTTTTACCAGTGAAACCAATATAACATCTCAACATTCACAAATATACATTTCTGACATTCAAAAACAAAACAAAAACAAATCAGTGACCAATATAGCCACCTTTCTTTGCAAGGACACTCAAAAGCCTGCCATCCATGGATTCTGTCAGTGTTTTGATCTGTTCACCATCAACATTGCGTGCAGCAGCAACCACAGCCTCCCAGACACTGTTCAGAGAGGTGTACTGTTTTCCCTCCTTGTAAATCTCACATTTGATGATGGACCACAGGTTCTCAATGGGGTTCAGAACCGGTGAACAAGGAGGCCATGTCATTAGATTTTCTTCTTTTATACCCTTTCTTGCCAGCCACGCTGTGGAGTACTTGGACGCGTGTGATGGAGCATTGTCCTGCATGAAAATCATGTTTTTCTTGAAGGATGCAGACTTCTTCCTGTACCACTGCTTGAAGAAGGTGTCTTCCAGAAACTGGCAGAAGGACTGGGAGTTGAGCTTGACTCCATCCTCAACCCGAAAAGGCCCCACAAGCTCATCTTTGATGATACCAGCCCAAACCAGTACTCCACCTCCACCTTGCTGGCGTCTGAGTCGGACTGGAGCTCTCTGCCCTTTACCAATCCAGCCACGGGCCCATCCATCTGGCCCATCAAGACTCACTCTCATTTCATCAGTCCATAAAACCTTAAGATATTTCTTGGCCCAGTCTTGACGTTTCAGCTTGTGTGTCTTGTTCAGTGGTGGTCGTCTTTCAGCCTTTCTTACCTTGGCCATGTCTCTGAGTATTGCACACCTTGTGCTTTTGGGCACTCCAGTGATGTTGCAGCTCTGAAATATGGCCAAACTGGTGGCAAGTGGCATCTTGGCAGCTGCACGCTTGACTTTTCTCAGTTCATGGGCAGTTATTTTGCGCCTTGGTTTTTCCACACGCTTCTTGTGACCCTGTTGACTATTTTGAATGAAATGCTTGATTGTTCGATGATCACGCTTCAGAAGCTTTGCAATTTTAAGAGTGCTGCATCCCTCTGCAAGATATCTCACTATTTTTGACTTTTCTGAGCCTGTCAAGTCCTTCTTTTGACCCATTTTGCCAAAGGAAAGGAAGTTGCCTAATAATTATGCACACCTGATATAGGGTGTTGATGTCATTAGACCACACCCCTTCTATTTACAGAGATGCACATCACCTAATATGCTTAATTGGTAGTAGGCTTTCGAGCCTATACAGCTTGGAGTAAGACAACATGCATAAAGAGGATGATGTGGTCAAAATACTCATTTGCCTAATAATTCTGCACTCCCTGTATATATATACAGTACAGACCAAAAGTTTGGACACACCGTCTCATTCAAAGAGTTTTCTTTATTTTCATGACTATGAAAATTGTAGATTCACACTGAAGGCATCAAAACTATGAATTAACACATGTGGAATTATATACATAACAAAAAAGTGTGAAACAACTGAAAATATGTCATATTCTAGGTTCTTCAAAGTAGCCATCTTTTGCTTTGATTACTGCTTTGCACAAACCTTTGGCATTCTCTTCATGAGCTTCAAGGGGTAGTCACCTGAAATGGTTTTCACTTCACAGGTGTGCCCTGTCAGTGGGATTTCTTGCCTTATAAATGGGGTTGGGACCATCAGTTGCGTTGTGGAGAGGTCAGGTAGATACACAGCTGATAGTCCTACTGAATAGACTGTTAGAATTTGTATTATGGCAAGAAAAAAAGCAGCTAAGTAAAGAAAAACGAGTGGCCATCATTACTTTAAGAAATGAAGGTCAGTCAGTCCGAAAAATTGGGAAAACTTTAAAAGTGTCCCCAAGTGCAGTCACAAAAACCATCAAGCACTACAAAGAAACTGGATCACATGCGGACGCCCTAGGAAAGGAAGACCAAGAGCCACCTCTGCTGCGGAGGATAAGTTCATCCGAGTCACCAGCCTCAGAAATCGCAGGTTAACAGCAGCTCAGATTAGAGACCAGGTCAATGCTACACAGAGTTCTAGCAGCAGACACATCTCTAGAACAACTGTTAAGAGGAGACTGTGTGAATCAGGCCTTCATGGTAGAATATCTGCTAGGAAACCACTGCTAAAGACAGGCAACAAGCAAAAGAGACTTGTTTGGGCTAAAGAACACAAGGAATAGACATTAGACCAGTGGAAATCTGTGCTTTGGTCTGATGAGTCGAAATTTGAGATCTTTGGTTCCAACCACCGTGTCTTTGTGCGACACAGAAAAGGTGAACGGATGGACTCTACATGCCTGGTTCCCACTGTGAAGCATGGAGGAGGAGGTGTGATGGTGTGGGGGTGCTTTGCTGGTGACACTGTTGGGGATTTATTCAAAATTGAAGGCATACTGAACCAGCATGGCTACCACAGCATCTTGCAGCGGCATGCTATTCCATCCGGTTTGCGTTTAGTTCGACCATCATTTATTTTTCAACAGGACAATGAGCCCAAACACACCTCCAGGCTGTGTAAGAGCTATTTGACCATGAAGGAGAGTGATGGGGTTCTGCGCCAGATGACCTGGCCTCCACAGTTACCAGACCTGAACCCAATTGAGATGGTTTGGGGTGAGCTGGACCGCAGAGTGAAGGCAAAAGGGCCAACAAGTGCTAAGCATCTCTGGGAACTCCTTCAAGACTGTTGGAAGACCATTTCAGGTGACTACCTCTTGAAGCTCATCAAGAGAATGCCAAGAGTGTGCAAAGCAGTAATCAAAGGAAAAGGTGGCTACTTTGAAGAACCTAGAATATTACATATTTTCAGTTGTTTCACCCTTTTTTGTTATGTATATAATTCCACATGTGTTAATTCATAGTTTTGATGCCTTCAGTGTGAATCTACAATTTTCATAGTCATGAAAATAAAGAAAACTATTTGAATGAGAAGGTGTGTCCAAACTTTTGGTCTGTACTGTATATATATATATATATATATATATATATATATATAAAAATGAATGTATGTGTGTATGTATGTATGTATGTGTGTATGTTCTGCAAAAACTCAAAAACGCAACCATCAATTTCAATGAAACTTGGTATACACATCCCTTGCTACCTGGAAAGAAATCTTGCGGGGGTCTCGGCTCTCTACGACGTACCGTTCCCGAGATATTCCCCAAAAATTACCTGTATTATCCAATACAAGCCTGCCAGCCGTTCACTTAAATCCTAACTGCCAACTGACGGGCGCTGTGGAGTTCACAGTTAAAGGGCCGGTCACTGTTAAAGGGCCGGTCACCATGAAAGTCACTGTAAAAGGGGCGGTCACCATCAAAGTCACTGTTAAAGGGGCGGTCACCATCAAAGTCACAGTTAAAGGGGAGACTTTAAGCCTCCTTCTAATTATAATGTTACCATGACAACTAAATAAACAGGGAGGAAGGGAGGGAGGGCGAGCGGGCAGCAGATCTTCAAAATGTGGCTTGGCAGACAGTCTAACGCTGGCAGCCACAAAAAATTATATACCCAACATAACACCATCCAATAACCCCTTATCTAATTTCCTTTTAACTTAGACTAGTTCTACCCATCTATAACACTTTTTTTTTACCAACAAAATGAGGCAAATCTACGATTGGTATAATTCATAATCCCATGCAGATTCTTCCATATAGGAATTTCTTAATCTTTACCTTTGTTATGATTTCTGAGTTGTTTGTCTAAATTCTTAACATTGTGTCATTATTACAGGTCAACCCGTTCCCTCCGTCCGCCACCACAAAAAAATAAAAAATTTGAGGAAGTGCCCATGGAGGAGGAGGAGTGTGAGGGGCAGGAGGAGGCAGAAAATGTTGAGGCCACTTCCCCCCCAGATGTTTGCAAGACAGAGGCGACAGAGGAGGAGGCCGGAACTTCCCAGCCACCAAATTCTGCCCCCCCAGCTCCAGAAGAGGAGGAAGAGGTGGTTTACACCCCCCACCGGGAGGGTAAATATGTGCACACATTACTATAATTTGGTATACATAACATATTTACAAGCATCCCACAATCCCCCCCCCCCACCTTGCATCTCCGGAGCTGCAATGCACATGTGTAATGAATCTGAAAAATAGAAGCCCTTAGTTAACATGGCTGCCTGTTTAGCTAAGCAGCAATTGCCCCCCCGGTTCACAAATGTTTATGCCTGGGGGCAGGGTGTCTGTTGGTCCGTAATAGATTGTCCCTCTGCGTCTAGTCACATCCCGCTGAGGCCTACTCTTAATGGCCAGCCATGAAGTGGTTTAAAGTGGCAACAATGAGGGAACAGCAGAAACTACTGTAATAGAAAAAAAAAAAAAAAGTGACATACTCGACATACTGTAAACTACCAACAAACTATTAACTAACCAAACAAATAACATTATACTCTATCCGAGCTATCACTAAGAAAACCAAAATATAATTAACGTGGATATCTATAGTAGAGTTGAGCGGACACCTGGATGTTCGGGTTCGAGAAGTTCGGCCGAACTTCCCGGAAATGTTCGGGTTCGGGATCCGAACCCGATCCGAACTTCGTCCCGAACCCGAACCTCATTGAAGTCAATGGGGACCCCGAACTTTTCGGCACTAAAAAGGCTGTAAAACAGCCCAGGAAAGGGCTAGAGGGCTGGAAAAGGCAGCAACATGTAGATAAATCCCATGCAAACAAATGTGGAAATGGAAATGAAATAAAAAAAAATAAAAATTAACCAATATCAATTGGAGAGAGGTCCCATAGCAGAGAATCTGGCTTCACGTCACCCACCACTGGAACAGTCCATTCTCAGATATTTAGGCCCCGGCACCCAGGCAGAGGAGAGAGGTCTCGTAACAGAGAATCTGGCTTCATGTCAGCAGAGAATCAGTCTGCATGTCATAGCAGAGAATCAGGCTTCACGTCAGCCACCACTGCAACAGTCCATTGTAAGATATTTAGGCCCAGCACCCAGGCAGAGGAGAGAGGTCCCGTAACAGAGAATCTGTCTTCATGTCAGCAGAGAATCAGTCTGCATGTCATAGCAGAGAATCAGGCTTCACGTCAGCCACCACTGCAACAGTCCATTGTCATATATTTAGGCCCGGCACACAGGCAGAGGAGAGAGGTCCCGTAACAGACAATCTGTCTTCATGTCAGCAGAGAATCAGTCTGCATGTCATAGCAGAGAATCAGGCTTCACGTCAGCCACCAGTGCAACAGTCCATTGTCATATATTTAGGCCCAGCACCCAGGCAGAGGAGAGAGGTCCCATAACAGAGAATCTGTCTTCATGTCAGCAGAGAATCAGTCTGCATGTCATAGCAGAGAATCAGGCTTCACGTCACCCAACATTGGAACAGTCCATTGGCATATATTTAAGCCCAGGCACCCAGGCAGAGGATAGAGGTAACAGAGGATCTGGGTTGAAAGGGTTGTTGATTTTTATTTATTTTTTATACTGATGACCTATCCTCAGGATAGGTAGTCAATATCAGATCAGCGTGGGGCTGACTTCTGACACCCCCGCCAATCAGCTGTTTGAAGATAACACTGCGCTTATAGAAGCACTGTGAATGAGGAGCAGTGCGGTCCCATTATCCTGACACGTGTAATTACAACTCCGCCGTCCTATTCACTTCAATGGGACAGCTCCTTCCTGTTCAAGTGAATAGGGTGGCGTATTTGTAATTACAGCACCTGCTCTTCGCTGCAGTTGCAACGGCGAGCAGGTGTAAATATCAGCGTGCAGGCTCTTCTAACAGCTGGTCACCTGAGGACAGGTCATCAATATATAAAAAAAAAAAGCAGAGAACCCCTTTAAGGATATGGCCACAAGAAACTCAATGGCTGTGGATTTGGGTACATTGTTTTACAGTACCAGCAAAGTCGATGAGACTTTACAAAATGTCATCCACACATTTCGTACAAAAAACTGTGTAAATTGACCTGCAGTGTGGATTTGAAATGTACGCATGTTAATTTATGATATGAATCCCCCTTGTGGATTTCACCCTTTTCAATGGAGAGGGTCAAGTCTGCAGCCTTTTCCACAGCAAAAACTGCATGCAATTCTTGCAGTCCTTGTGGTTTTTGTCACTTTTTTTTTTTTTGCATGTCATAGCAGAGAATCAGGCTTCACGTCAGCCACCACTGCAACAGTCCATTGTCATATATTTAGGCCCAGCACCCAGGCAGAGGAGAGAGGTCCCGTAACAGAGAATCTGTCTTCATGTCAGCAGAGAATCAGTCTGCATGTCATAGCAGAGAATCAGGCTTCACGTCACCCACCACTGCAACAGTCCATTGGCATATATTTAGGCCCAGCACCCAGGCAGAGGAGAGAGGTCCCGTAACAGAGAATCTGTCTTCATGTCAGCAGAGAATCAGTCTGCATGTCATAGCAGAGAATCAGGCTTCACGTCACCCAACATTGGAACAGTCCATTGGCATATATTTAAGCCCAGGCACCCAGGCAGAGGAGAGAGGTCCCGTAACAGAGAATCTGGCTTCATGTCAGCAGAGAAATAGTCTGCATGTCATAGCAGAGAATCAGGCTTCACGTCACCCAACATTGGAACGGTCCATTGGCATATATTTAGGCCCCGGCACCCAGACAGAGGAGAGGTTCATTCAACTTTGGGTAGCCTCGCAATATAATGGTAAAATGAAAATAAAAATAGGATTGAATGAGGAAGTGCCCTGGAGTACAATAATATATGGTTAAGGGGAGGTAGTTAATGTCTAATCTGCACAAGGGATGGACTGGTCCTGTGGGATCCATGCCTGGTTCATTTTTATGAACGTCAGCTAGTCCACATAGGCTGTAGACAGGCGGCTGTGTTTGTCTGTAATGACGCCCCCTGCCGTGCTGAATACACGTTCAAACAAAATGCTGGCTGCCGGGCAGGCCAGCACCTCCAAGGCATAAAAGGCTAGCTCTGGCCACGTGGACAATTTAGAGACCCAGAAGTTGAATGGGGCCGAACCATCAGTCAGTACGTGGAGGGGTGTGCACACGTACTGTTCCACCATGTTAGTGAAATGTTGCCTCCTGCTAACACGTTGCGTATGGGGTTGTGGTGCAGTTAGCTGTGGCGTGTTGACAAAAGTTTTCCACATCTCTGCCATGCTAACCCTGCCCTCAGAGGAGCTGGCCGTGACACAGCTGCCTTGGCGACCTCTTGCTCCTCCTCTGCCTTGACCTTGGGCTTCCACTTGTTCCCCTGTGACATTTGGGAATGCTCTCAGTAGCGCATCTACCAACGTACTCATCTTCCTATCACGCTCCAGTGCAGGAAGTAAGGTGGGCACATGGTCTTTGTACCGTGGACCCAGCAGGGTGGCAACCCAGTAGTCCGCACACCAGGCGCGGACTACAGTAGTCCGCACATACAGGGGTCGCAGCGGTCGCAGTTGCGACCTAGGCCCGGCACTCTAGTGGGCCCGGCCGCCTGTGGACCCCTGGCCCCTGCAGTAGTGTTGTACCCAAGAAGGCAGCTGGGGCCCGCAGATTTTAAAAGTTTTAATAGGATATGGCCGGTCGGGCCCCGGCCTCTGTGCCTGGCCGGTGGTGCAGCACTGCGCACTGGCAGTAAGTAACTTACGTGGTGGCCCCTCCTCCATCCAGGGCTGCTGCCAGTGCCTCGCTCCAGACCCGTGACACTCACATCAGGTCTCGCGGGATCACGCTGCTTGACGGCATGACGCGGCCAACGCACCCTTAGAAGACTGGATTATGAACAAGGCGGGAGCAGAGCAGGTTCAGAATAGGTAAGTTTTTTTTTTTTTTTTTTTTCTATAACACAGGGAGCATCTGGCCCAGTGGGAATCGCAGCAAATCCTTCATAGGGGCCCTATATACAGAGGGGGCAAAATATATATATATATATATATATATATATACATATACACACAGGGCCCCTGTAAATATATCCATGTTGCCCCCTTTGTATATATTCCATTTGTCCCCTGTGTATATATTCAACTTTTTGCCTCCGCTGTATATATATTCCATTTTGCCCCCTGTAACTGAGAGGGACACATATCTGGCCATAACTACTACTGTGAGGGGGCACATATCTGGACATTACTGTGAGGGGGCACATATCTGGACATTACTGTGTGGGGGCACATATCTGCACATAACAACTGTGAGGGGGCACATATCTGCACATAACAACTGTGAGGGGGCACATATCTGGACATAACTACTGTGAGGGGGCACATATCTGGACATAACTACTGTGAGGGGGCACATATCTGGACATAACTACTGTGAGGGGGCACATATCTGGACATAACTACTGTGAGGGGGCACATATCTGGACATAACTACTGTGAGGGGGCACATATCTGGACATAACTACTGTGAGGGGGCACATATCTGGCCATAACTACTGTGAGGAGGCACATATCTGCACATAACTACTGTGAGGAGGCACATATCTGCACATAACTACTGTGAGGGGGCACATATCTGGACATAACTACTGTGAGGGGGCACATATCTGGACATAACTACTGTGAGGGGGCACATATCTGGACATAACTACTGTGAGGGGGCACATATCTGGACATAACTACTGTAAGCGGGACACATATCTGGACATAACTACTGTGAGGGGGACACATATCTGGCCATAACTACTGTGAGGAGGCACATATCTGGCCATAACTACTGTGAGGAGGCACATATCTGGACATAACTACTGTAAGCGGGACACATCTGGCCATAACTACTGTGAGGGGGACACATATCTGGACATAACTACTGTAAGCGGGACACATCTGGCCATAACTACTGTGAGGGGGACACATATCTGGACATAACTACTGTGAGGGGGACACATATCTGGCCATAACTACTGTGAGGAGGCACATATCTGACCATAACTACTGTAAGGAGGCACATATCTGGACATAACTACTGTAAGCGGGACACATCTGGCCATAACTACTGTGAGGGGGACACATATCTGGACATAACTACTGTGAGGGGGACACATATCTGGCCATAACTACTGTGAGGAGGCACATATCTGGCCATTACTACTGTGAGGGGGCAAATATCTGGACATAACTACTGTAAGGAGGCACATATCTGGACATAACTACTGTAAGCGGGACACATCTGGCCATAACTACTGTGAGGGACCACAAGGAGGACATAACTATTTTGAAGGGACCACAAGGTGGGCTTAATTACTGTGAGGGTCCACAAGGTGGGCATTAGTACTGTGTAGTAGCACTTAGGGGAAATGTATGCTATACATTGGCATGGCTCAGTGTTACAGGCCAGCACATCGCCCCCTGCTGGTGATTTGACAGAGGCAGTCACCATCCCTTCCTTATGTGATTATTCTTTTTTCTGTATCACCACAGGGACCTTGTTCAGGATCCAGCAGACTACACGCCGACGCCAGCAACACCCTGGATGAGGTAGGACCAGATTTTATTAGTTAGGACTGGGTGAGTGTAGCCATGCATTGGGCTTAGGGCTCTTTCACATGAGCGGATCCCGTGCGGGTAATCTGCTGCTTGAAAGAGAGCCATGCCCCGGACAGCCGAGACACGGAGCATTAACATGATTGATAATGCTCTTTGCCTCTCTGTGATCTATTTGCTACAAAATCACAGTGACAACTTTATCTCACCGTGATTTTGTAGTAAAAAGGTCACAGAGAGGCACGGAGCATTATTAATCCCAATCCAGGCGGCCCAAGTAAATTTTTGCGGCAGGATGGGGGGGGGGGCGACAGGGAGGGGGCCCCATGGATCAGTTTCGCACCGGGGCCCCATGGATTCTGTGTACGCCACTGCCGCACACGTTAAAATGTGGGCAACTCTGCTGTCGTTGCGCAGGCACTGCAGCATGTAGTCGCTCATGTGTGCCAGGCTGCCCAGGGGTAAGGACAAGCTGTCCTCTGTGGGAGGCGTATAGTCATCGTCCTGCCTTTCCCCCCAGCCACGCACCAGTGATGGGCCCGAGCTGCGTTGGGTGCCACCCCGCTGTGACCATGCTTCATCCTCATCCTCCTCCACCTCCTCCTCATCCTCGTCCTCCTCGTCCTCCAGTAGTGGGCCCTGGCTGGCCACATTTGTACCTGGCCTCTGCTGTTGCAAAAAACCTCCCTCTGAGTCACTTCGAAGAGACTGGCCTGAAAGTGCTAAAAATGACCCCTCTTCCTCCTCCTCCTCCTCCTCCTGGGCCACCTCCTCTTCCATCATCGCCCTAAGTGTTTTCTCAAGGAGACATAGAAGTGGTATTGCAACGCTGATAACGGTGTCATCGCCACTGGCCATGTTGGTGGAGTACTCGAAACAGCGCAACAGGGCACACAGGTCTCGCATGGAGGCCCAGTCATTGGTGGTGAAGTGGTGCTGTTCCGTAGTGCGAATGACCCGTGCGTGCTGCAGCTGAAACTCCACTATGGCCTGCTGCTGCCCGCACAGTCTGTCCAGCATGTGCAAGGTGGAGTTCCACCTGGTGGGCGCGTCGCATATGAGGCGGTGAGCAGGAAGGCCGAAGTTACGCTGTAGCGCAGACAGGCGAAGCAGCGGCAGGATGTGAACGCCGGAAGCGCGAACAGACGGCCCGCACTTTATGCAGCAGCTCTGACATGTCCGGGTAGTTGTGAATGAACTTCTGCACCACCAAATTCAGCACATGCGCCAAGCAAGGGATGTGCGTCAAACTGGCTAGTCCCAGAGCTGCAACGAGATTTCGCCCATTATCGCACACCACCAGGCCGGGCTTGAGGCTCACCGGCAGCAACCACTCGTCGGTCTGTTGTTCTATACCCCGCCACAATTCCTGTGCGGTGTGGGGCCTGTCTTCCAAACATATGAGTTTCAGAATGGCCTGCTGACATTTACCCCGGGCTGTGCTGAAGTTGGTGGCGAAGGTGTGTGGCAGACTGGATGAGCAGGTGGAAGAAGAGGAGGAGGAAGCTGAGTAGGAGGAGGTGGCAACAGGAGGCAAAGAATCTTGCCCTGCGATCCTTGGCGGTGGAAGGACGTGCGCCAAACAGCTCTCCGCCTGGGGCCCAGCTGCCACTACATTTACCCAGTGTGCAGTTAGGGAGATATAGCGTCCCTGGCCGTGCTTACTGGTCCACGTATCTGTGGTTAGGTGGACCTTGCCACAGATGGCGTTGCGCAGTGCAAACTTGATTTTATCGGATACTTGGTTGTGCAGGGAAGGCACGGCTCTCTTGGAGAAGTAGTGGCGGCTGGGAACAACATACTGTGGGACAGCAAGCGACATGAGCTGTTTGAAGCTGTCTGTGTCCACCAGCCTAAATGACAGCATTTCATAGGCCAGTAGTTTAGAAATGCTGGCATTCAGGGCCAGGGATCGAGGGTGGCTAGGTGGGAATTTACGCTTTCTCTCAAATGTTTGTGAGATGGAGAGCTGAACGCTGCCGTGTGACATGGTTGAGATGCTTGGTGACGGAGGTGGTGGTGTTGGTGGTACATCCCCTGTTTGCTGGGCGGCAGGTGCCAACGTTCCTCCAGAGGCGGAGGAAGAGGCCGAGGTGGCAGCAGCAGAAGAGGCCGAGGCGGCAGAAGAGGCCAAGGCGGCAGCAGCAGAAGAGGTAGCAGGGGGAGCCTGAGTGACTTCCTTGTTTTTAAGGTGTTTACTCCACTGCAGTTCATGCTTTGCATGCAGGTGCCTGCTCATGCAGGTTGTGCTAAGGTTCAGAACGTTAATGCCTCGCTTCAGGCTCTGATGGCACAGTGTGCAAACCACGCGGGTCTTGTCGTCAGCACATTGTTTGAAGAAGTGCCATGCCAGGGAACACCTTGAAGCTGCCTTTGGGGTGCTCGGTCCCAGATGGCGGCGGTCAGTAGCAGGCGGAGTCTCTTGGCGGCGGGTGTTCTGCTTTTGCCCACTGCTCCCTCTTTTGCTACGCTGTTGGCTTGGTCTCACCACTGCCTCTTCCTCCGAACTGTGAAAGTCAGTGGCACGACCTTCATTCCATGTGGGGTCTAGGACCTCATCGCCCCCTGCATCGTCTTCCACCCAGTCTTGATCCCTGACCTCCTGTTCGGTCTGCACACTGCAGAAAGACGCAGCAGTTGGCACCTGTGTTTCGTCATCATCAGAGACTTGCTGAGGTGGTATTCCCATGTCCTCATCATCAGGAAACATAAGTGGTTGTGCGTCAGTGCATTCTATGTCTTCCACCGCTGGGGAAGGGCTAGGTGGATGCCCTTGGGAAACCCTGCCAGCAGAGTCTTCAAACAGCATAAGAGACTGCTGCATAACTTGAGGCTCAGACAGTTTCCCTGATATGCATGGGGGTGATGTGACAGACTGATGGGGTTGGTTTTCAGGCGCCATCTGTGCGCTTTCTGCAGAAGACTGGGTGGGAGATAATGTGAACGTGCTGGATCCACTGTTGGCCACCCAATTGACTAATGCCTGTACCTGTTCAGGCCTTACCATCCTTAGAACGGCATTGGGCCCCACCATATATCGCTGTAAATTCTGGCGGCTACTGGGACCTGAGGTAGTTGGTACACTAGGACGTGTGGATGTGGCAGAACGGCCACGTCCTCTCCCAGCACCAGAGGGTCCACTAACACCACCACGACCATGTCCACGTCCCCGTCAGTTACTAGATGTTTTCCTCATTGTTATCGTTCACCACAACAACAAAAATATTATTTGGCCCAATGTATTGAATTCAAATTCAGGCCTTTTTTTTACAGACACCTAACACTATCTGGCTATCTATTTAGGTAACGTATTCCACTAATACAGGCACAGCAGTAACCACAGATTTAGCTGACTATGAATTTGAGGCCTAGTATTTAGGCGCTGGGTGACAGGTATACGTTTTACGGACAGAATTAGACTGGGATATGCACAGTAGCGTGTGTGTGAAGTTATTCAGAATGACCTTATGTGCACCTTGAATATTATATACCCTTTTAGGGATAGATTTCAAATAGCTCTGATACAGCAGAAACCACTAAATTAGGAAATTGCTAAATTGGGAATTGTATTTCAACCCAGAACAAAAAATGTGCTTTGACGGACACTAAATAACTTGCCCAGCCACAACAGTACAGAAGTAACGACAGATTTAGCTGGATATAAATTTGAGGCCTAGTATTTAGGCGCTGGGTGACAGGTATAGGTTTACTGACAGAATTAGACTTGGAAATGCACAGTAGCGTGTGTGAAGTTATTTAGAATGACCCTATGTGCACTTTGAATATTATGTACCCTTTTAGGGATAAATTTCAAATAGCTCTGATACAGCAGAAACCACTAAATTAGGAAATTGCTAAATTGGGAATTGTATTTCAACCCAGAACAAAAACTGTGCTTTGACGGACACTAAATAACTTGCCCAGCCACAACAGTACGGCAGTAATGACAGATTTAGCTGGATATAAATTTGAGGCCTAGTATTTAGGCGCTGGGTGACAGGTATAGGTTTACTGACAGAATTAGTCTTGGAAATGCACAGTAGCGTGTGTGTGAAGTTATTCAGAATGACCCTATGTGCACCTTGAATATTATATACCCTTTTAGTGATAGATTTCAAATAGCTCTGATACAGCAGAAACCACTAAACTAGGAAATTGCTAAATTGGGAATTGTATTTCAACCCAGAACAAAAAATTTCCTTTGACGGACACTAAATAACTTGACCAGCCACAACAGTACAGCAGTAACGACAGATTTAGCTGGATATAAATTTGAGGCCTATTCTTTAGGTGCTGGGTGACAGGTATAGGTTTACTGACAGAATTAGACTTGGAAATGCACAGTAGCGCGTGTGTGAAGTTATTCAGAATGACCCTATGTGCACCTTGAATCTGATATACCCTTTTAAGGATAAATTTAAAGTAGGCCTGATACAGCAGAAACCACTAAATTAGGAAATTGCTAAATTGGGAATTGTATTTCAACCCAGAACAAAAACTGTGCTTTGACGGACACTAAATAACTTGCCCAGCCACAGCAATAACGACAGATTTAGATGGATGTAAATTTGAGGCCTAGTATTTAGGCGCTGGGTGACAGGTATAGGTTTACTGACAGAATTTGACTTGGAAATGCACAGTAGCGTGTGTGTGAAGTTATTCAGAATGACTCTATGTGCACCTTGAATCTGATATACCCTTTTAGGGATAAATTTAACCACTTTAGCCCCGCTTGCTGAAACCCCCTTCATGACCAGAGCACTTTTTACACTTCGCCACTACACTCCTTTCACCGTTTATCGCTCGGTCATGCAACTTACCACCCAAATGAATTTTACCTCCTTTTCTTCTCACTAATATAACTTTTTTTGTTATTAATCAAAATGTAACGATTTTTTTGCAAAAAAATGACATTTTTCACTTTCAGCTGTAAAATTTTGCAAAGAAAACGACATCCATATGTAAATTTTTCCAATTTGTCACAAGTTAGCGGAAAATGAGCACTAACTTTTCCAATTTTTTTATACAAAGTTGGCATTTGATCAAGATGTTTATCTCACCCAGCATGGGTATATGTAAAATGACACCCCAAAACACATTCCCCAACTTCTCCTGAGTACGGCGATACCAGATGTGTGACACTTTGCGCAAAGGTGCCCAAATTCCTTTTAGGAGGGCATTTTTAGACATTTGGATCCCAGACTTCTTCTCACGCTTTAGGGCCCCTAAAAAGCCAGGGCAGTATAAATACCCCACATGTGACCCCACTTTGGAAAGACGACACCCCAAGGTATCCAATGAGGGGACTGGCAAGTTCATAGAATTTTTTATTTTTTTTGCATAAGTTAGCGGAAATTGATTTTTTTTTGTTTTTTTCTCACAAAGTCTCACTTTCCGCTAACTTAGGACAAAAATGTAAATCTTTCATGGACTCAATATGCCCCTCAGCAAATACCTTGGGGTGTCTTCTTTCCAAAATGGGGTCAGTTGTGGGGTGTTTGTACTGCCCTGGCATTTGAGGGTCTCCGCAATCATTACATGTATGGCCAGCATTAGGAGTTTCTGCTATTCTCCTTATATTGAGCATACAGGTAATGAGATTTTTTTTTCCGTTCAGCCTCTGGGCTGAAAGAAAAAAATGAACGCCACAGATTTCTTCATTCGCATCGATCAATGTGGATGAAAAAATCTCTGCCCAAAAAAAAAAAGGAGGGGAAAGGCGTCTGCCAGGACATAGGAGCTCCGCCCAACATCCATACCCACTTAGCTCGTATGCCCTGGCAAACCAGATTTCTCCATTCACATCAATCGATGTGGATGAATAAATCATTGACGGGATTTTTTTTTATTTTTATATATATATACAAAGTGTTTGCCAAAGCATAGGATTGCCGCCTCCTCCTCAGCTCGTATGCCTTGGCAAACGTATCTGTTACTGCAGAGTAGAAATCTCGTCTTGCAGCGCCGCATACACTGACTTGCGTGTAATCTGACAGCAGCGCAATGCTTCTGTCAGAATGCACATCAGTGCTGCAGCTAATCGATCGATTGGTCCACACTTTGCAACAGAACATATAAACTTTAACTTTTTTAACTGAACATTAACCTTTTTGCTTACTGGTGTTTTTTTTTTTTTGTTTTTTTTTTACCTTTATAGAACTAACCTCTCCTTCATCATGGGTCAATGTGCAAAGCGCAAATCGCCCAAAGATGTGGTGAAGTGCGTTATGCACTTTGTCCCATGTGAAAGGAGACGTTTGCAGCAGCTGTGTGAGTGAATGGGCCCTAATAGCCCTGTGTGCCTGTCCTGGTGAGATGATCCCTATGCTAATAGTGTACCTGTGAGTGGTACTTCCGGAAACACTCTCCAAAGCATAGGGCAGGGTGGTCAGGACAGTCAGGACAGAAATAGCGGGTGTCACGCCTTATTCCACTCCTGCTACAGACACGACATCTTTTTCGGGGTGACGGTTGGGTTGAGGTACCAGGAACGACATTGGGGAAATGTCGCTCGTGTAGACGGCTAACTACACTGGTGGATGGGGCCACGGAACCTCCTGGGTACAGGAGGTTCTCGATGATCTCTTCCTGAAATTTGAGGAAGAATCCAGTTCACCCAGCCTTACTGTAGAGAACAAAACTATTATACAGAGCCAATTGAATTAAATATACAGACACCTTCTTATACCAGCGTCTGGTTCTGCGGGAAACTAAATACGGAGACAACATCTGGTCATTGAAGTCCACCCCTCCCATGTGAAGGTTATAGTCGTGGACTGAGAGGGGCTTTTCAATGACACGGGTTGCTCGCTCAATTTGTATTGTTGTGTCTGCGAGAATGGAGGAGAGCATGTAAACGTCACGCTTGTCTCTCCATTTCACCGCGAGCAGTTCTTCGTTACACAGTGCGGCCCTCTGCCCCCTTGCAAGACGGGTGCTAACGAGCCGTTGGGGGAAGCCCGCGCGACTAGTTCGCGCGGTACCACAGGCGCCAATCCGTTCTAGAAACAAATGCCTAAAGAGGGCCACACTTGTGTAAAAATTGTCCACATAAAGATGGTACCCCTTGCCGAATAAGGGTGACACCAAGTCCCAAACTGTCTTCCCACTGCTCCCCAGGTAGTCAGGGCAACCGACCGGCTCCAGGGTCTGATCTTTTCCCTCATAGATCCGAAATTTGTGGGTATAGCCTGTGGCCCTTTCACAGAGCTTATACAATTTGACCCCATACCGGGCGCGCTTGCTTGGGATGTATTGTTTGAAGCCAAGGCGCCCGGTAAAATGTATCAGGGACTCGTCTACGCAGATGTTTTGCTCAGGGGTATACAAATCTGCAAATTTCAGGTTGAAATGGTCTATGAGGGGCCGAATTTTGTGGAACCGGTCAAAAGCAGGGTGGCCTCTGGGACGGGAGGTGCTGTTATCACTAAAGTGCAGGAAACGCAGGATGGTCTCAAATCGTGTCCTGGACATAGCAGCAGAGAACATGTGCATGTGATGAATCGGGTTCGTGGACCAATATGACCGCAATTCATGCTTTTTAGTTAGACCCATGTTGAGGAGGAGGCCCAGAAAAGTTTTAATTTCGGAAACTTGGACTGGTTTCCACCGGAAAGGCTGGGCATAATAGCTTCCCGGGTTAGCGGTTATAAATTGTGTGGCATACCTGTTTGTTTCGGCCACAACTATGTCTAAGAGCTCCGCAGTCAAGAACAGCTCAAAATATCCCAGGGCCGAACCGATCTGAGCTGTCTCAAC
Organism: Bufo gargarizans; assembly: GCF_014858855.1. Lineage (NCBI taxonomy): Eukaryota > Metazoa > Chordata > Amphibia > Anura > Bufonidae > Bufo > Bufo gargarizans. Next base: position 275,423,945 of record NC_058084.1, read on the forward strand.
CCGAACTCCAGACTGGGCAGTGAAAGGGAAAACTACAGGTGCGGCTGAAGTTGGGGACTGCCAATCAGGGTTTGCCAGCACCTCTGGGATTCTAGGGGCTCTACGGGCACGTCTTTGCGGTGGCTGCGACGGGGTCAATACTGCAACTGCCACTGTACCAGCTTCAACTGCCCTTCTGGTGCTCGCTACTTCACCAGGTTGTACGGCAGTGCTGGTACTAGGTCCAGGAAGGGCTGGGCTGATGGTGTATGCCTCACCACGTAATCCGACAGCACCAGCCCCACTCTGCTGCTCTTGAAGCGGATCCTGCGCAACCTGCGGTCTAGCGACACTTGGCCGGGTACGCCTGGTGCTATCAGGGACCTTAGCCTCCTCGTCCGAACTTTGGGTCAGAGAGCCACTGCTTTCTACAGGTTCGTATTCTGACCCGCTGGATTCATCAGATGAGGGTTCCCACTCCTCATCCGACTGGGTCAGAAGCCTGTAGGCCTCTTCAGAAGAATACCCCCTGTTTGACATGTGGGCAACTAAATTTAGGGGTATTCCCTGAGACTACCCAAGAAAAAAAAGCAAGCCTGTCTTACAAAGGGGAGGCTAGCGAAGTACCGGAGGCCGCTGCGGTTGATAAAAAATATCAAAACTGATTTTTTTATCGCCGCAGTGCGTGTAAAGTGAATGTGCAGCGATCAAAAAAACTTTTTTTTGTCACTGCGGTGGGGCGGGCGTGGGCGAACGCACGTGTGGGCGACCGATCAGGCCTGATCGGGCAAACACTGCGTTTTGGGTGGAGGGAGAACTAAAGTGACACTAATACAATTATAGATCTGACCGTGATCAGTTTTGATCACTTCCAGATACTATAAAAGTACAAATGCTGATTAGCGATACGCTAATCAGCGAATAACGGACTGCGGTGCGGTGGGCTGGGCGCTAACTGATCCCTAAACTACCTAACCAAGGGGCCTAAACTATACCTAAAACCTAACAGTTTGCACTGATCACTTTTTTCCTTTCACTAGTGATTGACAGGGGCGATCAAAGGGGTGATCAAAGGGTTAATTGGGGTTCAGGGGTGTGATCTGGACCTATGTGTAGTGTTGGTGGGTACTCACTGTGTAGCCTGCTCCTCTGCTGGATCCAACCGATGAAAAGAACCAGCAGAGGAGCAGCTAGCCATATAACAGATCATATTTACAAATATGATCTGTTATCTGGCGCTCTGATTGGATTTTTTTAAAATCATCAGCTTGCCAGCCACGATCATTGGCTGGCAAGCTGATGACGATTTACTCGCTGATGAAATGCCGGCCCAAACTGCGAATGCGCGGGCCGGCATAGCGCGTCATCTCGCGTCTCGCGAGATGACGTGTATATGCGTGACACTGCGCAGCGATGCCGCCTCCGGACCGCACATCTGCGTTAGGCGGTCCGGAGGCGGTTAAAGTAGGCCTGATACAGCAGAAACCACTAAATTAGGAAATTGCTAAATTGGGAATTGTATTTCAACCCAGAAAAAAAACTGTGCTTTGACGGACACTAAATAACTTGACCAGCCACACCAGTAACGACAGATTTATCTGACTATAAATTTGAGGCCTATTCTTTAGGCGCTGGGTGACAGGTATAGGTTTACTGACAGAATTTGACTTGATAATGCACAGTAGCGTGTGTGTGAAGTTATTCAGAATGACCCTATGTGCACCTTGAATCTGATATACCCATTTAGGGATAAATTTAAAGTAGGCCTGATACAGCAGAAACCACTAAATTAGGAAATTGCTAAATTGGGAATTGTATTTCAACCCAGAACAAAAACTGTGCTTTGACGGACACTAAATAACTTGACCAGCCACACCAGTAATGACAGATTTAGCTGGATATAAACTTGAGGCCTAGTATTTAGGCGCTGGGTGACAGGTATACGTTTACTGACATAATTAGACTGGGATATGGCCAAAAAATAACCACACTATTGATGGTTAAATGCACTTGGTGTGACAGCTTGACCAACCACACTACTGAGGGTGAAATGCACTTGGTGACAGGCACAGCTTGCCCCTGATGTAGTATATGGCCAAAAAATAAACAGACTATTGCTGGTTAAATGCACTTGGTGTGACAGCTTCACCCTGATGTAGGCTTTAGCCAAAAAACAACCACACCATTGAGGGTTAAATGCACTTGGTGGCAGCTTGTGCTGGCGCAACACAAGACACAAAATGGCCGCCGATCACCCCAGAAAAAAGTGACTGAAAAACGCTCTGGGCAGCCTAGAAACAGTGAGCAATTCAATAGCAGCAGTTCAATCATCCACAGCTGCAGATCGATCACTGGATGGAGTCTTTTGGAGGAGTTAATCAGCCTAATCTCGCCCTACTGTCGCAGCTGCACCCTCTCTCTACGCTAATCAGAGCAGAGTGACGGGCGGCGCTATGTGACTCCAGCTTAAATAGAGGCTGGGTCACATGGTGCTCTGGCCAATCACAGCCATGCCAATAGTAGGCATGGCTGTGACGGCCTCTTGGGGCAAGTAGTATGACACTTGTTGATTGGCTGCTTTGCAGCCTTTCAAAAAGCGCCAAGAAAGCGACAAACACTGAACCCGGACTTTTACGAAAATGTCCGGGTTCGGGTCCGTGTAACGGACACCCCAAAATTTGGTACGAACCCGAACTATACAGTTCGGGTTCGCTTATCCCCAATCTATAGTTATTGTATTTAGATGTAAATAGGCAGTGTTTAAACACATACAGTACTACACACAATGCACTAGTTGTCTTGTAAGTAACCTTAATTGAAATAATTTTTATTTTATTTTGTTCAGTTGTGAACAAGTGCATAAATCACTTAGAAGATAGTTAAAGAGGGTTCATAAATTACGTGGTGGAACTCAAAAAATTGCAGCATCTCATCAATAAGAAGGTGCGGGAAATGGAGGAAAAGCACCTTCTCTAATTACAAAAAATGGACAACATATTATTGGAGCTCAAAAAGTTGCCCTAGAGGCTTGTTTTTGTTATTTTTGTTATAAATATATTTTTTCAGTTTGATAACGTGTGCTTTAGTTTTTTATAATGTAATGTCACAGTGTCATTTTATAAGTTTGTTGTAAGGCTCCTTAATTCCAGGGTCAGGACAGCAGAACAGACAGTATTAGGTACATGGTAACACTGTATACGGCCCACACATAACTCAGCATTGTCAGGACCTACAACAGCAAGTATCGGTAACGGTGGAGTATAAGGCCTACATAACTCAGCAGTGTCAGGACCTACAACAGCAAGTATTGGTAACAGTGGAGTATAAGGCCCTCACATAAGTAATCAGGGTCAGGACAGACTTCAGCATCAGCAGCGGGTAGATGTTAAAGGGAACCGGTCACCGGGATTTTGTGTCTAGAGCTGAGGACATGGGTTGCTAGATGGC